>NC_133423.1:24642857-24951071 GCF_049350105.2 Macaca mulatta | reverse complement strand
AAATTATTCTGCAGTAATAAATTATCCCCTAATCTTTGTGGCTAACAGCAATAACAGTTTAATTCTTCTCTTGTTACATCATCATTACAGGTTGGCTACAGCTCTGCTTTACATGTCTTCATTCCAGGACCCAGATTGATACAGCAGCCCCTATCTGGTATATTATTGGTCTCATGGCAGAAAGAACATGGCAGAATCACACAGTGGCTTTTAAAGCTCATGCTGGGAATTGGCATGTGACACTTCCACTCACATTTCATTGACCAGCCACATCACATGGCCAAGCCTAATGTCAATGAGGTAGGGTCAAAGCATGTTTTGAATAATACAATAGACCCCATGAGTACTCTGTTTTATCTTTCTCATTAAATATCTCCTAAGAAGTACAAGTGCCAACAGTCTGTACAAATCTTTTTACTCTGAAATTATAAGTAGCACGATATCCAGACCACAGTCTTTATAACTCCTTAAGTCTCCGGATCTCTTCCAAGTATACTGCCAATCGTTCAGTACTCCTCTGTTCGTCAGGGGAGCCTGCTTACAAAATGGCAGACATGCTCACATGTCTGTCAGTGTTTAGAGTTGATAATGCAAGCACAGCATTTCACCACAGCCCTGGTGGCTGAGTTGCAAAATTATTTATGGCTTTCCCATTTATGGCATGCTGCTCAGTTTCCCATGAGTTGCTAGGAAAAATTCCTGATAGCTACTATGAGCCATTGAAACCTATGAGACTTCATTTATTATGGCATAATATACACATTACCTCACTTGTGTTAGACCATATGGAGAGCTCTCTGTTGAATTTGGCATAGTTACTGGGGTGAAACGGGAACGGATTCTGTTCCTAGTCCTCTTCAATTATGCTGTATGTTGGATCAGGCAGCCAACTTCAACAGATCATCTGGGCATAGCAATCAGTCCTCAGGACAACATCACTGCCTTCACCTACGCCAATAAAGAATAAAAAATGTGACACTGAAGAGTGTCTGAGTGGCAGAGAACAGCAAGATCCCAAGAGTGGATCAATAGGGTGCCCTGCTGAAAGTAAGTTTGTGTGTGGGAGTTGAAGGACAAGCAGAGCACCCCTTTATCACTCATTCTGGGACAGGATTTGGAAGGAGAGGCAAGAAGCTCAAGAGAACCTGAAAAGCATAGCTAGTTCTAAGCCCAAATGAGCAACTAGCCACAGCTCCTTAAATGGAGAAAGATCCACCCATGGGCAAAACCGCAGTACACAATCTGCCATGCCAATTTTCCTCCTGCTTAAATAGAGGAACAAATGAACACTTCGTCTCTGTAGGCACTGAGGGAGGGAACATGAATCCCCATAATGTAGATTTAAGGAGGAAAGTGGGCAATATGTGGATATTTTCATGTATTTTTGGTAAATCTGGGGCCGGTTTATATGATTCAAGGTAGACTTTGTTTGTTTTGTTGTACACATGATTGGAATTCCTTTGGGAGGCCTTTTCGTTTTAGTAATTGATTAGACATTTTACTAATTATTACAATGATTTATCTAATGTTAAAGCAACCACAAAAAGCTGGTCTGGAAATTAATATGATAACCTGAGAAAACAATCCTAATAGTTTTCTCCTTTTACAATTAAAAGTTTAAAAATTGTTCTGCAGTTTTCCTGTTTGCGTTGCCACTCCAACTGTCTATGTCTGAATCTCTCTGTCTTTCGCTCTCTCTTTCTCTTTCTCCCTCAAACATACACATTAACGTAAAAGGCAAAGCAAAACTCTTCAATAAGTAAGAAGAGTTAGCAAGTACTTTAAGAGACTTAGTGTGTAACCACAATCCTTCCCCATGTTTCTTTTTCCACATGGCATCTCCTATGTTTCTCATCTTTATTGAAATGGAACATTAATACTTGAAGAGTTCCCATTGCAAGATATTATGACTCATAATGAGCTGTGGTTGAAACAGACCCCTTGCTTCCAAAGGACAGTTCTAACTTTGCTGATGGTTGAGTATTTGAAATAAAACCAAAAGATTGGTGCCCATCCCCCCAAAAAAGTCTAATTAGTGTTCGTCTATTGGAGAGGAAGCTGAGCATGCTGCTCCACCACTGCCAAATGAAATTAAGGCCCAATTATTGATAAATGAAGAGTGGTTTGTGCTGGAGCCTGGCCTGGAGTCGCGGAAATACATCTGTCATTTGGCCTGCGCAGGAGTCATTCATGTGTGACATAGCATCCTGTGCATTTATCATGCATCTGTAGATTTTTGTTTTAATTCAGTTAGCTGTCTAACTAGATTCGGTGCTGGATGCCTCGAATGGAGTCAGGATTTGGACTGACAGATGCAATTCTAGTCTGAAATGGTGTGTGACAGGACTAGCTATCCTGCATATTAATTATTATTGAAACCATTATAGGCAGCGCTTTTGCACAAATGGTCGATTGGGTTATCTGTTTTGTGGCTTCTATAGTTAACAATTGCCCAGTTGCTCCAGGGCAGGTAGGAGACATGCTGGATCAATGAACCATTGTTGTTAAGTGCACTTACTATTACCATGAAAATTAGAATGGAGGTGCTTGAAAGGCAGGAATGAAAATGCCCGTCTTACCATTATGCAAATTACAAATTCTATAAATGAGATAAGTGGGGAGAGAAACACTTTTCATAAATCTTAACTAGGTAAAAGAGTTTAATAAGTCCATTGTCAAAAACAAATTGAAAACAAACATTTGTTAAATTGATAAAAAGAAAAAAGAAAAAAAGGGAAGCAAGAAAAGAAGCGTCTGCCGGGCTGTTCCCAACCTAGCCCCTCACACAGCGCTCAGTTTTGTAGCATGCGAAGATTTCATTTAAAGTTCTTGTCATTTATCATTCAGTTGCATAAAATGTTGAAAATAACCATTACCTTCAAAAAGAAGCCAGTAATGCAATTCTTATCCAAAGTTCTGAGAAAATATTGTCTGAGGAGGACTTTAATGAGACCAGGTCCAAGGAAGGACAACAATCCTGTCTCAACCTCCCTGGTTTTCCTTTGTTTTTTACATATTTTGCATATATCCTAGTTATTCCCCTAACTCCTTATTATTTCAATCATCCAGTGAACTTTAGTAAGCCCTGCAAAAAACATTCCCATCACAGAGGATTGATTGAGGTAAATGTTGCCGAAACATACAGTCTTCCTTGCCATTTGCTTATTAACCTCATGTATATTAATTATGTGATCACAAACTGTGAGTTCTGTTTCTGGCACAGCACAAATTGCACACTTTCACTCCTTAAAGAATTTATAAAGTTGCTGAGGACTTTAATAGAGCAAAATACAAAATGGTAACACAATGCAATGTACTATTTTGCATGAAAGAGAAAATTCATGGCGGAGTTAAACTAAGAATGATGAATTTGCATCTTTTAAAAAAATTCATATTTGTTAAGGGACATTTCATTTTGGTATTTTAGGTCCAAAGAAGCTTCTACTTTCTTAAATAATTAAAAATTTGCATCTAGAATAAATGCTTTTTCATCTCCTGATGTTTAAAAATGAGGTGCTTAGAAAGAACCTGGCTTCAATTTAAAAGTTCAATGGCTTGATTATGATATTGGGTTACAAGATTTTCGTTGTTAAAGATCATCTTGAATAAAAGAGCAAATTAGAAAGCAATGCTATATCTTGGTATAAATAGATCTTAAAATATTAATAGTCATAATATTCAGGAAATATAAGTAAATTTTGACTTTATAGTTTGGAAGCTATTATCATTTTTGTGTGATTAGCTACTGCAACTTATAATGTTTGCTTCGCTGCTTTATTTCTTTCAATAGCTTTTTTTTTTTAATGAGACTCCAAAAACTTAATTATGGCTTATGCAAATATCATTTGAGGGAAAAGAGGGTAATATTAAATCTTTAAAAGCATTGTTAGGCTAAATGCTAGGAAATTCGTTGTAGCTATTCAATGGTATTCAGAGGAAAAATTGAATGGAGGTGAGGGGGGCTTCCGGAGAGCTTCCTCGTCCTTCCACAAAATCACCTGTGTGGATCAGTTCTTCCCAACTTTTCAATCAAAGATGAGTATTTTCCAAACCTGGAGGAAAAAAAAGAGTTAAAGGAGGGCTTTTGCCTGTGACTTACGTGCAGCTCAGGAGTCAAATTAAACCCATTCTTTACCAAAACTGCTGAAAATGAATACATGAAGTATATGGCTACTCTCTTAACAGGTATAATGCAAAACTTCTTTCTATTATTTTGTTGAATCATCTACTTTTTTTCTATATTGACTGGATCTCCAATAGTGTGTAAAACCTACAGAAAAATACACAGGTGAATTAGAGTAACCATCAGGTTTAACTAAAATGTTTTTCTGGGAAGATATGAAGTTAAAAATCCACTGCGTATTTTTAAAGTACCCATAGCCTACTGAGCACTGCACTTGAAGAATGCTTAATATCACGAAGTTGCCAAATGATACAAATAAAAAAAATGTTTGAGAAGGATGGGAATAAAATGGCAGGAAGAAGGGGAGGACAGGGTCAGGAAGGAAGCAGACAGAAAAAGACAGATTGGATTATAAGACTCTAGAGCAGCGATTCCCCAGCTGTCTGAGTGTGGACCACTACTAGTCTATGAGCATTCACTGGTCTGCTGCTAAAAGAAATAAAAGTTTAGAGAAGGAAAAACTTTTTCTCTACTTTCTTAAGTTCAGTACCTGGAGGCCTATGAATTAAACTTACAAAAGACAAATTAATAGGAGAAGAAGAACACAATTTGTATTAATATTTACATGCATGAGAGTTCACATACAAAAAAAAAATGCAAAGAAGTGATTCGACTCGGGGACTTATATACCATTTTAACAAAGGAAAGGAGTGTGAGCCTCAAGTGACATTAAGTTGTGGAGAAGTGACTAGGAAACATGGGGAGGAACTAATGGAAAATAAGACTTTAGTAAGATCTGTTTATGTGAACTCACCTTAATGTTGACTCTGGTCTTTGATGTTAAGAGCTGCTATTCTCTCTGTTAGGCAAGAGAGAACCTTCTTCAAAGGGAAATTTATGTATAGGTTTTTAGGCAGAAAAGGAGAGGACAGTAAACTCTTCCTGCATTTCTTGATTCTTAATTGGCTTCAACTCACAATAATCCTTATGCCAAAGTGGCATATTTGAGGGTGAGATATTCTGATTTCCTTTAAAAGGTAATACTTTGTTTTAAAAAATGATGATAAATACTTTCAGTTAAGTGAACTGTCTTTTAGTCTCAAGTTTGTTTTCTACATTTTCAGCTTTTAAAACCCCTTTCTTTCATGGAAACATGTTTGTAATCAGTGTTATTCTTTTTCTCTAATGTCTTTACTAGGCAAGGTAAAACCCTGGTGACTTTAATACCTTCCTTTGATTTATATTATATTATTTTATTTTTTATTTCAATAGTCCATAATTTCTCAAACAGTTGGTGCAATGGTTTAAATGTTTGTCCTCTCCCTAACACATGTTAAAATTTAATTGCCATTGTCACAGTATTAAGAGGAGGGACCTTTAAGAAGTGATTAGGCCATGGGGGTTCTTCCTTCATGAATAGATCAATGCTATTATTGTGGAAGTGGGTTTGTTATTGCAGGAGTAAGTTCCTTACAAAAGGATGAGTTCAGCCCCCTTTTGCCTCTTTCTCTCTGTCATTCTCTCTTTGCCCTTCTTTTATGGGATGATGCAGCAAGAAGGCTCTTGCCAGATGCCAGCACCTTGATATTGAACTTCTCATCCTCCAGAATGGTGAGCCAATAAATTCCTGTTCATTATGAATTACTCAGTCTGTGGTATTCTGTTATAACAGCACAAAATGGATGAAGACACTTGGAAACAGTGTTCTAAGGCAGTGTCTCCGGAGGAAATATTAGTAATAGCCATCTTTATTGAGTCCCTGCTATGCTTCAGACAATATGCAGAGAGTTCTACATATTCTCTTTAACATTAATACTAATTAATACTAATCCTAACAGACAGACAGTGTTGTCCTGATTTAATAAATGAAGAAAGCAAGGCTGACAGAAGTTAAGTTGCTTGCCCAAGGTGACTTAATCATAGGATGACCTTATTATCTACCATTTAAACCGTACACCTTTTAAAGTGAAAGAGGGCAATATTAACAGTTACAGCAGGATAACAGATATAGCAAGGTCTTTCCAGGACAACATAGCACATAGAGTCACCCTACAGAGCTACCGTATAGACCAGAATTTAAATCAGATTGCATCTAAAGCCCATGATGCTCTTCCCACTGTATTAATCTGTCTCTGGAAGTTTCTGTATTTAAATACAAAAATAGAAACCTATTTTGAAGAAACTGAATTCCTAGAACTTTATGATACCAAGATACACAAAATAATAATTCAGTCAACATCCAAGATGATTTGTACCACAGAACATCTACCACCAATGGTGGTTTTATGGGTGGTGTAAGAATGAAAAGGAGATAATGTATATGGGACATGGACTTGTATCAGAACTATGCGTTAATGTCTGCTCTTAAGAGAGGAATTCATTTTCCATATGCAGAAGTTAAATGAATGTAACGGTTTTGTGAGATTCTGACTTCATCTAATGGTGCAGCCAGGACAAAGATAGGGATAGATTCCCTGGTGGTGAGTTACAGCAGCCAGCAACGCAACCCCAGAAATGGGTCTGGGACTAAACGAGTCTAGCCCTATCAAAAAGAAATATAAAGTTTGGCAATTATTTGCCTTGAATAGGAGTTCTAATATATACTCTAGTTAATACTGTGCTCTTAACTTTCCCTCTGTTATCTGGGAAAAATGCAGGCAAAAACTGTGTGTCCCAAATAGATCAA
The DNA here is from genome assembly GCF_049350105.2 of Macaca mulatta. Taxonomy (NCBI): domain Eukaryota; kingdom Metazoa; phylum Chordata; class Mammalia; order Primates; family Cercopithecidae; genus Macaca; species Macaca mulatta. Next base: position 24,944,262 of record NC_133423.1, on the reverse strand, counting down.
GATGATTGTTGGGAACAGAGCTTAATTCCACTAAATCAAAATGATGCCTCATCATTTCCATCTCCCCAATGTTGTAATGAATGAATGCCATTAAAACTTTGAGGTCTACTCCCAATTCTCCCACCTGCACTGTGACCTATAACTTTTTAATTTTGAGAGAAAGGCTCTTCCCTTGCCAGAAAGTGCTTTCTGTTTGTGAAAGAGTATGTAAAATAGCACCAGGTGAAGAACGACTTTTTCACCCAGTCTTGAAACCATCACAAAGAGACAAATTTTGCTGCTTTTGCTTCGTGTGTGAATTTTTTTTTCCACACAGCTCTATTCATTGCCTAAAACAATGGGGCCAGTGTTGGCCAGAAAAGAATAGTGCTATTCATGCGCCCTGTACCCTGCACAGTGCCTACACTTGTTAGTCTTGGCTGCCCTGTGCGGCTGGCTGCTGGCAAGAAAGTCGGGTCTATGTTGTTGGATGGCGCAGCAGATCAGAGAACGAACACTGGCAGCCAGATTCCCAGATAACCTCAGCTCCTCTAGAAAACTCTTGTTGACATAAGCCTGTGCTTTGAGGGGTGTCTTGGAATTCCAAGAACTTGGGCCAGGTGTGAGGCCAGGTGGTTGTGGTCCCATTCCAGCCATTCCCATCCTCCTGCTACAACCAAAGCAATGTCGTTAGGGGTCAAATGCCTGGTTTAGGAATCAGACACCTGACTTGAATTCTGGCTCAGGGCTGACTGGCAATAGGACCATAACCAAGTCTCTTAACTTCTCTGAATCTCTATTCCGTCATTTATAGAGAGGGCATATCAATGCCACCTACCTCATGGGGTACCGTGAAATTCAATGACATAGTATTATGCTATGATTAACAGGGAATAAATGTTAGCTATTATTGTCATTAATAAGAGACTAATGTAGTGATTACTGTCACTAATGAAAGATTGGTTTAGGGCATCCTCTCTCTTGGTAGAAAATTAACCACTGTGAAATCATGGGCAACATCACTGAAGTGATGAGTGAATGGAGGGAGGGAAAAAAGAATACAAGCTTCAGAACCAGGCTGTGATTGTAGTGCCAAAGTAAAATGTTTTACACAGGGAAGAAAGTGTACACTGGCAGAGGCCACTCCATTTGTCTCAAGGACTGAACAGAAGACTAATTTGCTTTCATGTGGCTTATTACAGAAGGACAGTTCCTTAAATGTATGCTGGAGATGGTCTCATCAGCCTCTTCTCTATCTCTCCAACCTAGAGTGAGTGCAGCAGAAAACCTGGACCCTATCCTTAATGTGTGTGTGCGTGCGTGCGTGCGTGTGTGTGTGTGCGCGCGTGCGTTTAAGTGAGAATGTCTCATAGCTCCTGTTTGATTTCTGTGGGGAAGCAAACTGCCAAATTCAGGCAACCTGTGGGAAACTTGCAGAGGCTCTGGTAGATTCTGGGATCCTCAAGGGCAGGCTGCCTGCCCATCCTTCTCTAGAATCACCCCAATGCAGAGCCTGCCAGACTGCTGGAATTGAAATGTGTTATCAAGAGTAGTGCTGCAAAGGGACTGCAATTCCAAATCAAATTAAGTCTAAGAGGGATGTAGGGCTGGAAAGAGACCATCTTTCAAGTTCTTTCCAACCCAAGATGTTGTGATTTTTGAAGCTTTCCTTGCAATAGATGTTGTTTAACCACCTTGTGTCTCCTGTGAAGTTGCCACCATGAAAGCTGGACCTGTTTGGCACCCATTTCCCTTGGCACAATTTATATACTTGTACACTTGTTATAGTATCAGTGCTCTAGATTCTGTTAATGCATGATAGGAAGCATAAAGAGTACTAATCACAAGGGCAATTTTCCAGGTTGTATGTACTATAGAGAAAAGATCATATATACTTGGTAATTATCTTTTCTCCATAGCACATATAACCTGGAAAATATATACTTTGTAATTTTAGACATTTTAACCATGACTTCCATGAACAGCAGACTTCACTTGGTATAATCACATAATTAGCAGACATTATTGCAGTTCATAAATGGAATTAATTATAATTTTAATTAAATTTTCAAAAGACAATCTAATAAAAGTAGGATTGATTAGAAAATTATCAATGAATTTACAGATTCATTTAAGACATTTATCTCTGTCACTTTTAAATTTCATTGAAATCTGTTAAAAGTGGTGGTAGGTACGCCCACAGTAACATTTCAACAGCCACCATATTGTTTCAAGAGGTAAACAATACCTAAGATGTGTCTTGGTGTCTTTCACTGAGTAGTGGATTTTGTCAGTCAACTCCTTTGAACATTGTCTTGAAATAAATTGACAGAAAAATATGACCTGTCCAGTGTTCATTTTGAAATCAAAGTCTTGTCTATTTGGTCAATTATATTTTTCTTGAAAATAGATTTGGATTTCAGATCAAACGTATGGGTGAGGTAAATTTACTGATGGCCTGTTTGAGGGTCAGTCACAAAACTGATATAGAGCAGTTCTAAATCCTAGCAGAAGCTGAAAAATATGTGCAACATTTGTGTCTAAAACAAAAGCTTTGGGGTAGGAAGAAGTAGTACACATGCTGGATCTGTTGCTTACAAAATGTGGTTAATATTATTTACATTAGACCCACTTTAGCAGTAGCAGCAAAACCTGCATAGTTTTCATAGTGTTTGATAATTTTCGTTTCACAAATGGAGATGACATCATCAAGAAGGAGGGTCTGTAAATAATGCATTCATTCATTTACTCATTCATATATTCCACAAATAGAAAGCGAGACCCTCTATGCAGGATTTGGTTATAAAAGTCATGAAATAGGGTGATACCATCAGCAGATCCATTCAGCTCTATCTTCAAAGTAAATCCGGGATCCAACCCCCTTCTTCTCACCACCTCTGCACTTGCTATTCCAGTCTACAATCTTTTATCTGCCTAACAATTGCATTAGCTTGTTAGTTTGCCACTCTGCTTCCACTCTTGTTACAACAGAGCAACCAGAGATAGACTTTTTTTCCTTTTCTTTTGAGACAGTGTCTTGCTCTGTCATCCAGGCTGGAGTGCGGTCGCAGAGGTAGTCTTTTGAAATGTAAGCAAGATCCTTCAAAACCTTTCAGTGCCATCAAATCTCACTCATGATAATATCCCAGAGTCTTTCCAGAGGCTGGAAAGTCCTTGTGTTATGTTGCCTGGCCCCATCTCTGAGCCCACTGCCCACTCTGATCTCATTCCCTCCTTCCCAAACCCAGTGCATGCTTGACTGAAGGTGTCTGTGTCCTTTTCCTAAGATACAACCAAGGCTTGCTCACTTATCCCATTCAGGTTTCCAATCAAGTCATCAAAACTGAGAGGCCTTCCTGGCCTGCCTTATCTCATTTAGGCCCTCTCCCTTACATAGTTCTCCATCCTCTCACCACTTTATTTTTTTCCATAGCATTTATCATCACTTATGTGTATTATTCACACTGTGTATTTTTTCGTTTTCTGTCTTCCCTGCCTAGAATGTAAGCTTTGGAAGAGCAGTGACTTTGTCTATTTTATGTATTGCTGTATCCATTGGGCTCAATAAATATTTGTTAATAAATGAAGGAATCATGCTGCTCTCATCCTTTTAATTTTACCTGGAAAGAAAGATAGGCAACAAATAATTGTTGGTCAGAGTTAAAGTGCTATAAGGTACTTGCCATATTACAGCAGAATAAAAAGATCAGTTAAACTTAGACCTTGTTAGGTCAGGAGACATGTTAAAAATGTAGAAATAAAAACTAAAATAATAGAAATAGAATGTATCTCTTCAAAACCAATAGAGGAAAACATGGTAATAAAGAAAACTCAGTTGATTCAAAATAAGTTAGAAAAGTAAAAAGGAATAGTATAATATGATAAGAAAGCAAAAACTAAAGTCGAAAAAGATGAAATACATGTGCAGTTATAGTAAACCTAAACTGAGCAGTGGCAGCAAAAATATACTTCATCTGGAAAATTAGGGGATAGCTAGATTAGATAGTCAACTAACGCTATAGATTGGAAGGTCCCTGACAAGTGTAAAATTTATAATTATATATTTTATGTGTCTATATTATTTATATTAATATCTAATATTTGTTTATATATTTTATGCAAATTAAGCAGGCATTTCTCAGTGTGGGAAATCAATGTGTCCTAAGGATATGGATCTGTCTGCAGAAAGATTAGCCAAGCCGTAAGTTGAGTCAGCCACCGGAAGAGGGTGCTTCAATGTAGAAATCAATGTAAAAAGAGTTTGAGATGTTGACTAGGAGTACAACTTACTAGAACTGCACATTTTAAGAACCAGACGCATAGGGAGATGAGTCGAGGTCAAAGCAGTAAAACAAATAAACAGACAAATAAATTTTGAAGTGCCTATAGAAGAGAGAGGAGTTTCACCTTCAGAAGAGCTCTGGGTAGAAAAAAGCATCAACAGTGCCCTATATCTCTTTTTCCAATCCGGAGACATTTTGGAAACACTTTGAAATCTGTTTCCCCAGGTTTGTTTTTCCTCTCTGTCATACCTCAAGAGGAACACAACAAGTGATGGCCTGTCACTCTGATGCCTCTCTCTACTCAAATGGCAGAAACCAACCAGGTGAGTTGTCATAACTTAGATGAGGCTGGGATAAAAATACACCTTGGAGAGCTAGCTTCCTGATGACAGACTGAGAGAGGCTCTTTTTGATTTAAGTGAATTGGAGCTTAAATTCAGTGCCAGCCCATATGAGTGTCTCAAGATGCTGGGTTAGAAAAGAGATTATATCAGGATTATGAGGTCTTTGCCTGTCTTCCCTCAGAATTGTCTTTGATTGATAGATGAGTGACCCTGTCCAACATCGTGATTCAAAACTGTAAGTAAAAAAAAAGAATAATAAAAACAAAAAAACCAGTTGAATCTTTCATTCAGTATTCACTTTGGATTTACCTTTAAATACAGCTCAACCATTGAAGAGTTAAACATCCTAATTAATTACATCATCTGAGAATGCAGCTATTTCATGCATCAATTTAATCTTTTTGTTTTTCATTAAAAGCCAAAAATCCTTCCTTGGTTTCAAAACATGAAAATTTTAAAATCCTTAATCCTAAACCCCAAATCTTGGTCTTCAATTGGAGTAACGTATACAAACTACTTTGCAGGGTAGGTCTCTCAGTCTAGCCTCTTCCAACCTGCTTAAAGAGGGCCTCCAGCAGGCAATTAGGGTATGCTATAGAGCCAACCAACAGAAACGCAAAGCTGTCTCCACTGTGGCTATAAATGGTATCACACTGAAGCGTGCATCTGCTTTGCTGAGGATACCTGTGACTGTTAATAAAGTAAGTGGTAGGAGTGGGGCAGTTTTTCTCTACCTTTTATGGTATCTTTCAGTAATAATGACATTGAGCTCCTCACAGGTCATGTCTGTTTATGGCTGACATTTGTTGTTCTGTTCTGATTGGACGATACCCTTGTCTCGGTTTATAAAAGTTTTGAAAATCATCCTACTCTGAGAAATATTGATGCAATACTATTGTTTTGTTTGTTTTTGACTTTTATCAAAGGAGTTATTCCAGTTTTATTTACAGCTTTATTTATTTATAGCTTCCCCTCACCCCAAGACTAAGGACTCAGTCCATGGGATTGATTATAAAGTAGATTTGAGGGATTTAAAATCATTTCCTCCTGAAGTCATGAAACCTTCTACTTTCTTTTAATGGTGTTCAATGCATTTTTCTGATCTCATTCTTACCCTAGAATGAACAATTTCCCTGGATCCTTTATATTTCCCATAAGGGTGACTTTACTCAACATTTTGCCACATATACATAGTCATATCTGTATCTCAGCTTTGGCTCAAGCAAAGACTTTGAAACACCAATGAAAAATATTAATAAGTGCCTATTGTATGCTGAGCACCTGCTATTTCATGTAATTCTTACATGACATCTTTTACAGGAGAATATCACACAGTGCTCAGATTCAAACACAAGCCGAAGGCATCCAAAAGCCCCAACACTGTCTTCAGACTTTGTAGACAGATTCTCTCCTTCTTGGATGAGGCTGTCAAAGGACTCGGGAGTCAGACCACATCTTTCATGTTCACTGGAATATCTTCACGTTTTGGAATGTTAAGTTGGATAGCATCACTTCTAGCCGTGGAACTCTTCCAGAAGCTTGAGAACCTGTGAGATTCTTGAGCGACTTGGGACACTCAGAAGGGCCAGGATGAGGTTCAGGGTTGAGCCATTGAGAGCTGGCTGCTCTGGGCTTGATTTTAAGGGAAAGAAGGGGTTGAATCTAAGCTTGCCAAGACCTGGTTTCTTCTATATTCTATGAGCTTTCATCTTGTCCATCTTTATTTATATAGTGACTGGAGTTATCCTTTTTAGAAACAAACATAATCATGCCATTTTCACACTTAATGACTTATTTTTGAACTCCTTACTCTGATCTTCAATGTTCAGCTGAACTGGCTTCTTTAGCTTTAGCCCAGACATTCTTCTTCTCCTCCAACCTCCAACATGCCTTCAGAGCTCTGAACATATCTAGAACTTCCATTCCTTGGGGTCACTGCACGTGACATGTCTTCTGCACACCATTTTCCCCCACTATTCTGTCTCACCATATTATCCTGGACATTTTTTACACCATGTTTCTACAATGTATAATTGCTTGCTTATTTATTTTCCATTTCCTCCATCAACTGCAGGCTACATAGGACAGAGACCATTACTCCTTAGTTGTTATACTTACCCAGAGGCTGCACTGTGCTCAGCACATTGTGAGCACTCAATCAAAACGTGTTGATTGTGTAAGTTAATGAGCTATGCTTAAGAACACTGGTGTCCACAGCTGGACCAAGGTGCAAGGGGCAGATAGAATCGAGCTTTCCAAGTTTTCACAAACATGCCAATATTAATAAGTAAACTGATTTCCATTCTGAATTTTATCTACTTTTTCATCAACCACTGCTCCCTGTTAATACCTATCTATTCTGGAATTTATTGCCAGATGATATGTTATTTAATATGAAGTTGATATTTGTTTATCCTAGGTATAATAAATGAATCAGTATTAAACACAATATCTCATAGTGTTCCATGAAGACATGGTGACTTCTTTCTGTCCCTCCACTTGAAGAATTTTCAGAACTGCTGGCCTGTGTCACTCATCTATTACTCCATCACTTCACACTTTACCACAGCTTATGTGTTTAGTCTTATTTTGTTTAAATTTTGTCTAATGGCCTCCTTGAACACAACTTGATTATGAGCATCTTGAAGTGAAAAGTCACAGCTAGCTTTTCTTCTGTCCTCTGAATCCCCTACAGTACCATCCCAGTATCTTGTCATAGAAGATGCTTCATGCATGGGCATTGGTTGATTACTTCTCCTTTTCACAACCAGAACATTGTGGTTTGGCTGGGAAGCACAGTGGAACACCGCCCTCTGTGTTTTTTTTTGTTTTTTTTTTTTTGAGGCAAAATTTACATGACATAAAATTAACAATTTTAAAGAGAGCAATGCAGTGACTTTCAGCACATTCACCATGTTGTGTGATCATCACCTCCTTTCTCTTCCAAAACATTTCCATTATCCCAAAAGGAAATGCCTTACCAATTACACAGTCAATCCTCTCAGTTCTTGTCAACCACTAGTCTGCCTTCTGTCTCTATGGATTTCCCTATTCTGGACATTTCAGGTAAACGGAGTCACATAGTATGTGACCTTTTGGGTCTGACTTCCTTTACTTAGCATAATGTCTTCAAGGTTTGCCCACATTGTAGCAGGTGCCAATACTTCATTCATTGCTATGGCTGAATGATATTTCATTGTATGAATATACCGCATATTGTTTATCCACTCATCTTGATGAACATTGGAGTTGCATCCACCTTTTGTCTATTTTGCACTTTCTGTCTTCATCCACTCTACTCTTTTCCATTTGTACTGGAGTCACCTCAAGGGGCAAACACTGCAGAAGTCTGGGAGCTATGAATGCTGTCTGCGAAGAGACTTCAAATGCTTCCTGAAAGTTTAGTGCTTTTTAATTATCAAAAATGTAGTGCTTACCAATTTTAGTGCTTATTCAGGCTGATACCTTTCTGGAAAAGCCAACCTAAGAAACGAGTTCATTAATGACTTCCACGTATACTTCACTTTCATCTGTTTCTATGGTACCCCTAAAATAGTCCTAAAAGATGAAGTGGGTGTTACTATTGCATAGGTAACAACTCCCTAGAGTGAGGTCAGGCCTAAGGACAGTTAGTTAAAAGTGGCCTCACGGGGACAGGCTGCACTGTCACATATATATATATATATATACACACACTTATATTCTGGAAATGTTCAAACATGCATAAAAATAGAAAGGCTAATTCAATAGACTCTCACACATCTGTCACCTCGTTTCAATAATCCACATCTGCTGTTCTTATTTTATCGATGCCCTACCATCACATGTTAAAAATTTTTATTTGTTGTTTACCTGTGCTTATGTATTTATTTAGTTGTTGCTGGGGTATTTTAAAGCTAATTCTAGACATAATATCATTTCCTTCATATGTATTTCAGTCTAAATATCGTACGTATTTCAGTCTAAATATCTAGTTTTATTTTTTGAACATAATCACAAAATCATTATCAAAGCCCTCAAACCTCAACAATTCCCCAATATCATCAATTTGTGTTCAATTTTTCATGATTGTCCCAAACATATCCTTTTTTAATTGTTGGTTTGTGCGGTTCAGAATCCAAACAAGATTCTAGGAATATTGCCTGTGGTTAACATGCTCTTATATTTCTTTTAATGTGCAACTGTTTGCTCTCTTTGGTGCATTTATTAAAGAAATTGAGAAATGGGCCTATTGTCTTGTAGAATGATTGGATTTGCCTAATTATATCTTTTCGGTGTCATTTAATATGTTTCTCTATCTCTACAAAAATCAGTAGTTAGAACTAGAGGCCTGATTAAAGTTGACTTGGGGGTGTGGGGTAGAGGGATTTCGTAGGTGGTATTGCCTCTTATTCTAGTAGTCTCCTATAAAGCCATATCAGGGATCACGCATTTACCCCATTTTCCTTAATAGTAAGATTGCTCCATGATTTAGTGCTGTGGTAGGTTGAAAAATGGTCCCCGAACCAAAAGATATCCACATCCTAATCCCTAAAACCTATAAATATTAACTTATAGGGAGAAAAGGAGGCTGAATCTTTGTAGTTGTGACTAAATTAAGGGTTTTGAGATGCAGAGATTATCCCGCATTATCTGGATACCAGATCTGGGACTCAGACACCATCACCTGTGTCCTTTGTGAAAGGAAAATATCTTGGGCCCCTTCAAACTGGGAACTGCTCAGGGCAAATCTACCTCCCATTCTACTCAAAGTCATCCTTCTGCTCCCAGAGATAGATGCATATTCTGATTCCCTCTTGTGGAAAGACTTATAAGAAACTTAAAAGAATGCAACCGTCTGTCTCTCAGCTACCTGTGACCTGAAAGTCCCCAGTAGGGGTGGGGCTTGCTTTGAGTTGTCTCCGCCTGTCTGGACGGAACTACTGTACTTCTTACATATATTGATTGATGTCTCATGTCTCCCTAAAAGCTATAAAAGCAAGCTGTGCCCCGACCACCTTGGGCTCATGTCGTCAGGACTTCCTGAGGCTGCGTCATGGGCGTGTCCTCAACCTCGGCAAAATAAACTTTCTAAATTAACTGAGCCCTGTCTCAGATTTTCTGGTTTCACAACTCATAAGTGGGAGGCAGAGGAAGATTACAAAGACGCATACAGTAAAGAAGAGAGTGTGACCATTGAGGCAGAGATTACAGTAATGCAGCCACAAACGGAGCCAGCGGCAAATGAAAGAGTGGAGGGAACCCCCAGAGGGAGTGCAGCCCCGTCAGCACCTTGATGAAGCTGAGTGAAACTGGTCCTGGATGTCTGGCCTCCAGAACTGTGAGAAAATAAACGCCTGTTGTTCAAAGCCACCATGTCTGTGGTAATTTGTTATAGACGCTGTAGGAAACTACAGTTGACCCTTGAACAATGCAGGAATTAGGGGCGCTAACACCCCCTCACTTGAAAATCCCAGTCTATAACTTTTAACTCTCTAAATATAATTACTAAGAACCCACTGTTGAAATTATTAAGAACCCATATTAAGAACCCAAATATGTAAACAGCTCATTAACACACATTTTATATGTTATATGTATTGTATAGTCTTTCTTACAGTAAAGAAAACATTATTATGGAAATGATAAGAAAGCAAAAATGTATTTACTGTTCATTAAGTGGAAGTGGATCATCATGAAGGTCTTCATGCTCACAGTCTTCATGTGGAGTAGGTGAGGAGGAGCAGACGGAAGAGGAGGGATTGGTCTTGCAGTCTGCAGAGGCAGAAGCAAATCCTAGTATAAGTCAACCTGCACAGTTCACATCTGTGATATTCAAGAGTCACCTTAATACAAGTATGAGCTAACTGCCTGATTCATCCATTAAAATGTCCCCATCAAGTTTTTCAATACAATAGTACTCCCCAACCCCGCCCTGCAACTTATTCTCTGGGGATATGTTCCAAGACCCACAGTGGGTGCCTGAAGCCACGGATAGTACCAAACCCTATATATACTATGTCTTTTCCTGTGAATACATACCTTTGATAAAGTTTAATTAATAAATTAGATATAGTAAGAGATTAGCAACAATAGACAATTATAATAATACACTTGTAATTAAAGTTATGTGAATGTGAGTGGGGAAAGGTGGCTCACGCCTATAATCTCAGCACTTTGGGATGCCAAGACTGTCAGATTGCTTGAGCCCAGGAGTTTGAGACCAGCCTGGGCAACATGGCGAAATCCTGTCTCTACAAAAACATACAAAAATTAGCCGGGTGTGGTGGCATGCACCTGCAGTCCCAGCTACTTGGGAGATTAAGGTAGGAGGATCAACTGAGGCTGGGAAGTCAAAGCTGCAGTGAACTATGATTGGGCCACTGCACTCCAGCCGGGGCAACAGAGTAAGACCCTGTTTCAAAAAAAAAAAAAAAAAAGGTTATGTGAATGTGGTCTGTCTCTCAAAATATCTTATTGTACTGTGTGTATGAGTAACTGAAATTCAGAAAGCAAAACTGCAGGTAAGCGGGGACTACTGTAATAATTTTAGCTGCCATTGATTACTGTTGTCTAGGTTCATTATTTCATTAGTGAGTGGAAAATAGTGATTTTCTAATTCTATAATTTTTTTCTGCATGTATTACGCATGATTCTTCTATATAAAGAACAACTGTATTCCTCATCAACTAGCTGATTAGCCTGAGTTCTACTCCAAGTAGGGAAAGACAAGAGGAATGCTTGAGATTTTTCCCTTAATTGTTACACTTTCAGAATAATGAGTTGGTTCCCTAGCAACCTCCGAGGTGATCAATGAGATTTTTTTGTTTGTTTATTTTTGAAGTATCATTATGAACTCATCAGTTTTCATATATTTGATAAGTTTCAATTCATTATAGTCATCATCATTTTTGATGCTTAAACTGTCCCATCTGTAATCTCAGGGGAGACCTTCTAGGCTTGATCTGCTTTAGAAAAGTTGAATAACCTTGGCAACTGAGTAAAGATGGGGCACTGTGGATTTGAAGGGTAACAATCAATGATGGAATGCTGATCTCCTTCCTGGTCTCCTTTGTGTGCGTCTCATACACACTCTAAAAAAAATGAACTATGAAGATACTTAGCCTAACATCTTCCCATTTTTTAATATAGTAACTCAACTGTAACTTCACAATAGAATCCTCTGGGGAACTTCTAAAAAATACTTCCGTTGGGACCCCACCCCGTGAGGTTGAGATTCACTCCTTTAGGTTAGGGCATTGAGATGCTTCAAAAACTGCCCAGGTGCTTCTAGTGTGTATCCAGGACTGAGAACCACTGTCTAATGCATCTATTATACCTCTGAGATGTTTACTTTTTTAAAAAAACAAGCCCTGGTCTTTTGACTTCTGCAGGTAGAAGCCTAACATTGATTGCACATGGAGCAAGATTAAAAGGGTGCCTCATCATATATTTTCTTGCCTCCAGATTCAACAAGGATTCTGCCATTAACCACATTCCCAGAACTGAATTAAAAAGCAAAACTGGCCAAGTGTGGTGGCTCACGCCTGTAACCCCAGCACTTTGGGAAGCTAAGGTGGGTGGATCACTTGAGGTCAGAAGTCTGAGAGCAGCCTGGCCAATGTGATGAAACCCTATCTATACTAAAAGTACAAAAATTAGCCAGGCATGGGGGCATGGTAGTGCATGTCTGTAATCCCAGCTACTTGGGAAGCTGTGGCAGGAGAACAGGAGAATCACTTGAACTCGGGAGGCAGAGGTCGCAGTGAGCCAAGATCACTAGAGACACTGTCTCAACAACAACAAAAAGCAAAGCTACCATCCTGCCTTAACCCTAATGCCTTTGTTTGCTATCTGTAGTCCACATCCAGCCTTTCATTCCTGGTCTTGCTTCTGTCTCCAGACTTTGTTTACCACTTTAAAACATTTGTCTACAGGAAAATCTCCCTCAATAGATGGTATGGGAGGTAAGACCCCTGTAGTCTTACATTCTCATAATAAAATGGAATAGAGATTTAAATACAGTTAACATTTAGTAAAGTTTTCTTTGATGTAAGAAATTACCAGGATAATTCTGTTTTATTTTCTACCCTTCCCCCTCATCCCTTCAGCCTGTTGAAGCCTACTGGATAAGTAAATAATTTATACATTTCCGTGCTTTTTATCTGCATATGATTTATATAAATATTCATTTTGCTTCAGTTTGTTCAGTAAAGGCCTCTGGGTAAAGAATTCCAAATTGTATAAAGACATATAAGATTTAATATGCATCTCAACTTTTAAAAGTTTCTCTTTTTGAATATATCTAGTGATAATAAAGGTAAACAGGTGTTTGAAAACATACTGTTGTGAAGTACCAACCTGGCAGAAAACCTGTAGCATTTCTAACGAGAACATAATCCAATTGAATTTGTAATTAGCACTTTTGAAATGTGCTCATTATTATTGTTATTATTAGCTACAAAACGATGCAGCTTTGGCTCACACCCATTGGAATTTTAGGGTGTGATTCTAGCCAAAAGCAGTCAGTATAGAACTCAATAAAAGAACTACGTTGCAGATTTTATAGAAGTCTTTTCATGTTAAATATCCAATGGGGGCTATCAATCAGATGTAAATTATTTACTGTGTCAAAGAAAATTTTCACTTTTGGAGATGCAGATTTTTATGAGACATAACCTGATGATTTGAGAAAAGTTAATACACCCACGCGTGGAATCTACTTGGGAAGTAATCCCGGAAAAAAGGAATAGTCATGGTTGAAGAGACATCTCACAATGGAGTGGAGACGATTTTAGAATTCAGAGACTTGTTTTTATTGAGCTTCTAAAGGAAGCTACTCTCAGCACTTCCCAGGCCCTAGAAGGGTCTGACTGACTTTATCCCTGGTAACTCCTATGGGAAAAGATTGGATTCCCAACCAGCTTGTAGTTCCCTTCATTAACAAATAGTTATTGAATCACAGTGCGCTGCATTCAGGGCTGCTGAAGAAATAGGAATGATTTAGTAAACTGGATATATAAAAATAGGAGGGGATCTTGGGGACAATTACAAAGCAACGTGTTAAGAGAAAAAGCAATAATTGTGAGCTCAGTGCTAATTATTAAGGGAAGGGCCCAGAAAAGGTAATAAGGTATGGGCCAGCTAGTGAGGAAGAGATTTATGGAGAAGGTTCTTTTTGATTCAGATTCAAAATAACACCTTTACCTTATTGGTAGGGTGGTTAGGAGATGCTCTTTCAATAAGAGAACTGACACAAGTAAGGCATGGACTTGTTATCATTTGAGCCTTGGGATGTCGAACCTGTTGATTTGATTAGAAAAAAAGAACTTGCTAGGCACTGTGCTTGGCAAATGGTCAATAAGTGTTTGTAGGTGCCCAATAATAGTAGACACTCAAAAAGTATTTGAAGGTGCTCAATAAATATTAGAGAGTCAATGACTTTGACTTTCCTGTCACTCATATGCCAGGAGGGTGTATAAATAACACACTAAGAAAATCTGACTTAATGCTTCACAATGATTTAGTCCAGCTCCAGACAAGATGTACCCATTTAGTTGCAGTCCTCCATGGACCTTACTCCAGTCCAACTCCACTCACTTATATTACCCCATTGACTCTGTATATCTTTGATTGTATGATTCTAGGTCTGGGTAGAGTGGACAGACTGTATGATCTAAGCTTACCCATATGATCATAAGCCTAGATCTTGGGAACACAATGACATTTTCTTTTTTTTTTTTTTTTTTTTTTGAGACGGAGTCTCGCTGTGTCTCCCAGGCTGGAGTGCAGTGGCGTGATCTCGGCTCACTGCAAGCTCCGCCTCCCGGGTTCATGCCATTCTCCCGCCTCAGCCTCCCGAGTAGCTGAGACTACAGGCGCCCGCCACCACGCCCGGCTAGTTTTTTGTATTTTTAGTAGAGACGGGGTTTCACCGTGTTAGCCAGGATAGTCTCGATCTCCTGACCTCGTGATCCACCCGCCTCGGCCTCCCAAAGTGCTGGGATTACAGGCTTGAGCCACCGCGCCCGGCCCACAATGACATTTTCAAAAGAAAATAAAATAAGCACTTATGGAGGCTGCCTTGCCTTTCAGATAACCTCTTGAAATCAACCCAATAGTCCCATAGGCAGCTTTTTTCTTTTCCTATAGTAACATAGAAATGGACCCTTCTGGTCTTAAAGCTTGAAACTTACATTTGTTTTTATCTGAGTTTCTTCATAAGGAAAGGCCCCTCAGGCCTTTCAAAAAGTGTCAAAGAACAGAAACTCATCATATAACCGTATCCAGCCAATGGGATGCCAGACCCCTCATTCATCAAGATTGCCTCAAGACCCCTCCCTAGTTCCTGTTTTCCCATGCATAGTTACATTTCTTCCCTGCTGTAGAAACCTTTACTTTTAGTTGTTCAGGGAGATGGGTTTGAAACTGATCTCCCATTTCCTTGGCTGCAGCACTCCATGAAAGCCTTCTTTGGCAATACTCATTGTGTCAGTCATTGGTTTTCTGCGCCAGGGAACAGCAGGACCTAGATCGAATCCCTGGCATTTCAGGTACACTCTTGCCTCAGTCCCAGAGGTGGTCCCCTGCGTGCCATATCTCTGCAGAGTGATTTTTTCCTCTCATCTGACCCACCATAGTTCTTCTCTTTCTTCAACAAACAGTTATTGAACGATTATTTACCAAGTTCATTCCTAGAAAATAAACAACACAATGGAAACTTCAGGGGTTTCAGGGTTTTAAGAGGTGAGCCAGTGGAGGGATCATGTCTGTGAAGAGCTTCCTTGTACTGATCTCTCCCCAGAGATTCTGATTTAATTGGCCTGATGTGGAGTAGGCTGCTTACACTTGTTCCCCATCGCAGGTAATTATAATCTGCAGCCACGGTAGAGAATCATTGTGGTTCTCAAGAGTGGTCTTCAGACCAGCAGCAACAGCGTCTCCTGATAACTTGTTAGAAATGGAGATTCTCAGGCCCCACCCGAGACCTACTGAATCAGAAGCTCTGTGCAGCAGGGGGAAATAAAAAACAGTGCTATATGTTGTCAGAGACCTTGCAGGTGATTCTGATGAACACTCAAGTTTGAGGATTATTGAGCTAGGGAAATTGGTTCTGTATTGAGATACTGAAGAAGACTTCCAAGTACCCTCTCTGATACCATTTTCTCCGTCATAATCCTAATCTTATTCCTTACTATTTTAATGATCTCTTTAGAACATAATTTATTTCGTCTTTTTCTCCCTCCTGTTTATTTCCATACCATATATATATTAAGGGCTTGCAGGATGCCAGCTCAATTCAATCCCAACTCACCCAATCTTGTCATAGGCATGTTATGGGATTGTGATTACTGAAGGCTGAGAAGGGTAGGGGAGAGGAAAAGATAGAATGAAGCTGGTTAAAAGACACACAATTACAGCTAGATACGGCGAAAAAGCTTTAGTGTTCTATAGCACTATAGGGTGACTATGGTTAACAATAATTTATTGTATATTTTCAGAGAGCTAGAAGAGAGGATTTTAAATGTTCCCAGTGCAAAACAATGATAAATATTTCAGGTGATAGAAAGGCTAATTATCCTGATTTGATTGTTACACATGGTGTGTATCAAAATACTACTCTGTAGCCCATAAATATGTACAATGATTATATGTCAATTAAAAATATGTTTAAAAGAAAGCTCAAAAAAGTGAAAGTACAAGACAGAGTTCCTGGAGCCCTTGAGGAGTTAGGAAATGGAAACCAGGGCACCGTCACAGGCAATGTGCTGGTAGGCACTGCAGGAGCTCCAGGGAAGAATGGAAACTATATGGGAAATATGGGAAAAGCAATCCTGAACAGCTTCAAGGAGCAAGGCAAACTTGAGCTGAGCCTTCAAGCATGGGTAGAATTTGGACTTAAGGAAGGACAGAGGGCATATTAAAAGCAAAGAAGCTCTTTATGACTACCAATGAAGACATTAGCCTGACCACAGAGGAGGAGACAGAGCTGAGAGATGGATCAGCCTCCCCCATGGAGAACTCTGAGATATCTCATAGCTCATTGACATCTCAGAATACAGGTCAAAAAGGTAGATTTTTATTTCACTTACTGTAAGTGTGAGTTAGAGCAAATAGGCTCCTGATGGTTAGCTGGGCTGGCTACTTTAGCCTTGTAGGAGGCAGTGTACTACAATGGCAGTAGACGTTTGGGAGTCAGGTGTATAACTTTGGCTTCACTACCTACTGGATGTGAGGCTTAACCTCTCTGAGTTTCAGTTTCCTCTTCTGTACAGTAGGGTTAATACATTTTTCCCTAGGTCATTTCTAACTTTTATATAAACTCACAAATGTAAAAGAAAAAACTATATGGTAGGATATCTCTAGGCAAATCAATGTATGTTATGGTCCCTCTTGCCCTCCTTTGACTAAATGGAATCAATTATTGCATTGGATAAGAAGGGAAGCAGTTCTGGTTAAGAGTGAACATTGTGAATTTGGAGGACGTGTGCTGGACCTCAGCCCTACCTCTAACACATTGGGTAACCTTGGCCACACAACGTGACCTCCCAGAACTCCAATTCCCTCTGTCATAATCTGGAATAATGATATCAATCAAGTGAAGCGGCTACCACAGGGTCTGGAACATAGTAAGCCCTCAATAGGTTCTAGCAATTATTTAAAAAGGAAAGGCTGTCTGCTTACAAGATACAGTGCAATCAGGTGATCTCAGAAGGGGGTTTGTGCCTCTCTATGAAGGAAGTCTCATTGTGGACATCTGGGAGCAGGTTAAGTTCTTCAACTCTGCTTCCTTCACCTCTTTCAAAGCACCCCTCCCGCATTCTTCCCGTTAGAAACTCTGCAATCTGTTTTTCAGAAGAGCAGTCAATTATTGATTCAATATTAGAAATGCTGCTCAGACTACATAATGGCTGACCTGGGAATATCTCTTTCAGTTAAATTAACACCTACAAAAGGCTCTAGGCTTGCCACCAAACCACTTTAATTTTCTTCCTAACACCCAGGTCTGTGAGAAAGGAAAATGGTCAGAAGTCAAAAGAGAAATCTCATCTCCAAAGTGTCCCCTCTTTCCACCCACCCCCAAATCCCTCCTATAGCCCCAATCCTCATTTTGATTATATCCAAAACCTTAAATGGAAGAATCCAATTAGCAGTCACATTTTACAGCTAATTTACAAATCTCTTAAAAGTTCCAAGTTTAGCTTTCACATTGTTCCTTGTATACCATAAAAATAAAGGCACTGAGAAGCCTTTGGGTCCTTGCTCTGCTGAAGCACTTCCTTTCCATATTTTTTGCTTCTCATTTTACCTCTGATTACTTTACACGAAGCTGCAGCTCTCAGGACGACTGCACACCCACTGTAAACCTCTATTATTGATCATGTACTTACATGGTTGGTGGCGTTTTATGTAAGAGGAATAAATGATATAGTTGTTTCTATCCATTAAACTATACTGTTATCAAGGGATTGAGAAACTGCCCTGAACATGGCAATTATTTTCGGAGG
The DNA here is from genome assembly GCF_049350105.2 of Macaca mulatta. Lineage (NCBI taxonomy): Eukaryota > Metazoa > Chordata > Mammalia > Primates > Cercopithecidae > Macaca > Macaca mulatta. The sequence goes on along the minus strand of NC_133423.1, from coordinate 24,926,169 downwards.
TTCTGTAATGTTTAAATATAACTGCCTAGTAATCTTATATTTACTGTGTGGTGGCAAAGTACAGCTAGCTTCATGTTTGCACCTTATAAAACGTGAGGACATTTAGCGTGCCTAATTCTCTGTTGTCTTCCTTCTCCTGGCCTTTCTCTTTCCCCAATGCTATATCCCCAGGCATGGGACTATGAGACTTCTAGATACTTCCCAAGTACTGTAATTTTTTTCCCATACTAACTCATCCTTGGAGATCAGTAATTTCCTACTTAGTATGATGTGGGGCTTCCCAGACTCTGGCCATGGGGAAAGGAGAGCTGGGGTCTCTGAGGCACAAAAGACTTTGCATGATTAGTAGAGCTCTGAGAATCAAGGAAATATGCCTGACGAGCAAACAACCCAGCCCAGAGGAAACTTAATTATAGTTGAGGGAAACCAGTCCTTCCTTAGTGGCAGTCGCCTCTGCCCACGTGCTTGCACATGCGTGTGCACACGCAAGCACGAGCAAACTCTCATGCATCGTCCATATGTGAATTCTTTTTGGAAGCTCATTTGCTTCCTCTCACTTCCTCCCCTTACTGGGTCCTAACACTGGCACATTTAAACCCTATCCTTTCTATCTTCAGCTCCCCAGACAAGCCTAATCTGACCTTGCTTTAATTTTTTAAGCCACTGGTGGAGAAAACCTTGAAACTTTTCAAGACCAAATATAACCAAATGATCCAAATAAAATAACTGGGAGCTTGCTAAAATGAGGCCAGGAGCCTTTTAAACTTTTTACTAAAGTAGGATAGAGCCTGGGATTTTTAGACGTTTTCTGTTTCTCTTCGAAGGTGCCAAGAATTTGCATGTGAGGTTTTAAATGTGCTTCTACTACCGACTTGCAGGAAGAGATTTCTAGGCTTCCCATGCTACCTCTGATGATTGCAATATAGAATCCAAATGTTTGATTCTTTCTTTCTATAGGACTTGACTTTTCCAACCTGTGAAGGAGGAAAAAACGGAAATAATATCTTATTCTATTCCCATAAACAAGATATGCAAGGGGAGCCCAAAAGATTTGGTTTGGCTTAGGAGAAAGTCAGCTTAGGCTTCAGTGCATTTTAGAGCATCCTAAGGGTGCAGTCTTGTGCCTGCTTTTCCTCATTTGAGATTCAGGGTGTTCTGCCTGGCTGGCTTTCCAGCCCCTGGGAGGCCATGTGCTGCTGTTGGCCCACAGTTAGAGCACACGTACCTTCATTAGCCACATCTTTGTTCCCCTTTGTGCTTCTCTTCCTCCAACTTAGTAGAAAGCAGCTTTGCAATTTGCTTCTGTTTTTCATGTGCTGACTTAGAGGAGCAGGACAGGGTCTTGGGTAAGCATATGGACTCTGGAGTCAGCTGCAGGGGTTCCCGATCCTGCTCCTTTTTTTGTTTTTTTTTTTTTTTTTTTTTTTTGAGACGGAGTCTAACTTCACTCTGTCTGCCAGTCTGGAGTGCAGTGGTGTGATCTTGGCTCACGCAACCTCTGCCTCCCGGGTTCAAGCAATTCACTTGCCTCAGTCTCCCAAGCAGCTGGGATTACAGGTGCGCACCACCATGCCTGGCTAATTTTTGTATTTTCAGTAGAGACAGGGTTTTGCCATGTTGGCCAGGCTGGTTTCAAACTCCTGACCTCAGGCTCCTTTCTTTATTGAACATTTTATTGTAGAAAAGCCCCTTATCCTCTCTGTGTCTCAGCTTTCCCATCTGAATGTTGACGGTCCTGAAAGCAGTGACTTCTAAGGGCCATTACTTGTGTGAGTTGATTGAATCAGCATGGGAAAGGCTCAGAACACCACTTGCTCTGATTCCCGGAAGTCTTTTTTAGACTGTCCTTTGCTCACCATGTCTAGATGGATTCTATCTCCACTTATCCATGTTTTTGATCTTGGTGACAGCCTCTCTTCGTAAGCCTTGTCTTCTATGTGCTAAAACGATTGATTGAATCATAACAATGACAAGCAAAAAAGCAGTGAAGCCTTCTCCCTTAGAATTGGGGAGGTGCAGGGGCCAAGCGAAGTGGTCACTTGCTTGCATTTTTCATATTATTGTGATCTTACGTGGATGTGGGTTGGTTTTTCAGAGTTGCCTTTCCTAGATACTACTTGGTTTCCTTTTTTTTTTTCTCCCTTTATGCAACCCCACCCCCCAAGGAGCTTCTTACCATGAAGCTCCATGACAGTAGGGCAGACCTCAAAACACATGCTTTTGTTCAACAAACCCCCCCCCCACTTTTATTTTTGCTTTCATAAAGTCTATGAACATTTTCCAGGAGAATCCACCCACCCTGGTAGAGACCCTCAAGGGACCAGGAGCACAGGATCCAAGGATAGGGCAGGAAAATTTCACCTCAATCCCTCTCCCAAAGTTCCCTATTTCTCTTGCCCTCTATTCTAACTGTAGGCCTGCTGAGGCTCCAGGGGTGGGATACTGCACTTAAAGCCTTTAAACCCATCAAGATTAAGGTCATTTTTTTTTTTTTTTTTTTTTTTTTTGCTGGTCAGCTGAATTTTTCTCATTCTGTCTATGGGGTGGAGGTGGGGGAAAGAGGCTGTTTTCTAAAGGAGTGAAGGAATAAAAGAACAAGGGTGGGTATGAGAGAGTAAGGATAATTTCACTGTTGTCTCAGAGGGTTGAGTCTCAGGGCTGGTAAATTCTCAGATTCGACACTGCATTATGACATAGATCTGCTGTTATTTTTTCAGTCTCAGAGGAAACCTTGAGGAATCTCATTCCTGCAATTGTATTAAATTATCTGCCAATATTGTCTTTTCCACTCAAAGTACTTTCATTGAAACATTTGGCATGGGCTGCAGAAACAGCAAAATCTCTTTAAAAGCTATTGTTTCATTGAATGTTTGGTTTACCTTTTGGTTCCACAATAAAATAACTTAATAAATTAAGGGTGAGTGGAATTGTTACTATAGCAATCCCCATAGTAACATCAAAATGCCACACACACTCGTGCTGCAAGCCCTGGGCTTTCTCCTAGTCCTCCCACATTTCAAGTTCAGCTTCCCAGGTTAAGCTCTGATGGCTTAAGATGTAAGGATATTATATTAAATCCATTTTATTTCCATCTCCAAGAGTTAATAGACTCACAAAATACAAAGAATTTTTATCCACTTCTATCCTTTGCAGAAAAGTCAGAAGTGAATTTTCTATGAGCTTGGCAGTATGTACAAACTGCTTGCATTTGAGTTGCTCTTCCAATTTTAGGTCTGTCCTTAAAAACAATAACAACAATAATCCCAGTCAAGGCATGAATTGCTCTTTGTTGATTTCCATAGTCTTACATAACTTACATGGAGCAGGACTAGGAGAGGAAACATCTTCAGAATGCAGCACTGTGGGAACACACATGTTTTTAATCTCCTATTTTCCAGAAGATAGCCAGAAGGGATCCCCAAGAGGTCACTTGGAAAAGCCTTTTGCCACCTGGTAGAGTTATAAATCAATACTCTGATTAAGATTGCTGTTATTAGGTAGAATGAATGAGAGGCTACGGAAAAATTTAATGGGAGGCAAAAGCTGATATTGAACATCATGTCGTATCTTTATATAATAGGTGGTCATGCATACATGTTAATATGTATATCACTGTTTGTGCATATTTAGCACAAATTTATAAACCAGATGCTGAATATCAAATAGTAGATCTGTGTATCCTGTTTCTTAGCTCATTGTATCTTGAATATTAACGCTCTCACCCTAAAGGCAGAAACTACAATTGGAAAGCGACTGTGTTAAATTCAGAACCAGTGGGGCTATAAAGTTATGCAGCCTGGAAAACTGAGTGAGTTTATTTCCCAAGAAGAAAACTTTGCTAGATAGAGAGAAAGAAAATAAAAAAACAAATCACCAGCCATAAACAACAGGCAATTCATAAAAGAAGAAATATGATCATTAGTAAACATGTGAAAAACATCTAATGTTACTACTAAGCAAAGAAATAGAAATAAAAACAAGCGTAGTAGGATGTGGAGGGAGCTTCTATGGCTGCTCTGGAGTCAGCACTAGGCCCACAGCCAAAAACAACAGGTGCTAAGTGCTCGACATGTAAAAGAACAGCCAGACCCCAACCCCACATCATCATTATATAAGCAGAGGACTGGGAAGGAGGCATGAGGGACACGATCAACCCTGGGAGTGGTCAGGCAGTGTGGAACTGTTACTCACCCAAGGTCATTCCCTTTTCTCCCAATGGGCAAGGGAGAGGCTGCCTACTGTCCCCCAGCAGAGGAGCTTCACAGATAGTCACCCATTGAGGTTGAAGTTGCAGACTGGTATTCACTTTCCTGGCTAGAACTCCGCTTCTGGAGGAACAGGCTTTCTGATCTGCTGCTGTGCCTATCCAATTAAGGATGAGAAATGCAAGAAAGTTACAAGATGGGGTGGCCAAGGAGCAGCCTGCACTTCCACCAATGGGTATCCCCAAGGATGCACACATTTCTGGTGAGTCAAGAGGACACCAGAAACTGTAGCTAGTATTCACATGCTCAAAAAGCCTGCCCAATGGGTGAGATGATTCCAGTGATGGAGACTGAGAGGAGATATAGAGATTGAGATTAAGCCTGATTTCCCGGAGCAAGGAAGTGTGTCAATGGGAGCTCTAAAAGGCCAAAAAGACTACATCACTCCTTGGAAGAACTAGAACCTGAATGCCTGCCATGCAGAGATATCAATGTCTGGTTAGTCAAAATGAGAAAAGTACTAACACCCCACAGGAAAAATATTGCTATTGTGTCCCTATAAGTAGAATGTACTGGCCATATTCCCTCACACTCCCTTTCTCTGATACAATTGCTTCATGGATATAGCCACATTGAGTTGAGACTGCTCAACTAACCTGTCATATGATGATGAGGTATTGTTTGCCTACTGAGCGGTCATTAACTCTTTAAATACCTAGATTTGTGAGGATATAGTGAAGGAAGACACACCTGCTGGTTCAAGTGTACCTTGGTTCATCTGTTCTGGAGGGAATTTTGTCAATTATGTGTTTAAAACCTCTTAAAAGTTGGCATGCTATTTGATGTAGTGACTCCTCTTATATGAATATTCGCTAAAGATCTAATCAGAAAGAAGCACAAATATATTTAAACAAAAGGCATTCATTGCATCCTTATTTATAAGAGTAAAAAGAGGAAACCTGAATTTCAAGTTGGAAATGACTACATAAGTTGTGGTGTATCGAAATAGTAAAATACATACAACCATTAAAATTGTGCTTCAAAGACCATTTAATATTTTTGTGCAATGCTCATAGAGTGTTTAGTAAAAATCAAATAGAACAAAATCTGTCATACATAAAAAATAGAAAGGAAAAGTGAAAACATATCTAGTGGCAGAAAAAGTGTATATATCTGGAAATCCCAAAAAACTCATGGAAAAAGTACCACAAGTGGTAGAAGAATTTAGTAAAGTAGTAGATAGAAAAAAAATCATCATAAACAACCTTCATATACAAACTAAAAGTAGTTAGAGAATATATGGAAGATTTATTTAAGATAGTAGTAATGATAAACCTAAGCATAAAAAGAAACAAAAATTGTACAAAATCTATGTGAAGAAAGCTAAAAACACTCTTGAAGAATGTAAATGTTGACTTGAAGAAATGGAAAGTCATGCCACTTTTGTGGATAGACAACAGTCAGTTCTCCTTTAGTTAATTTATAAATGTAATGTCATTCAAAAATACCATTTAGAAGAAAAAATAAGCTACAGTAGTCAGGAATTCTTGTAAAAGAGGAGCAATGAGTTTGGGAGGGGTTGGCTATATCAGATATTAAATACATTATAAAACCTTTATAATTAATACAGAAGGATATACACACACCAATAGATAGATCAATGAATAGAAACTCCAGAAATAAACCCAATTGCCTAGGGAAATTTAATACACAATAAAGGTGACATTTCAAATTGGTGGTGAAAAGATGGACTTTTAAATAAGTGGTGTTGGGATAAGTGAATAGCCATATGGAAAAAGATAAAATTGGATCCATTTCTCACATTGTAAGCCAGGATAAATTCCAAAAGACTCGGAGATCTAAATGTGAAATAAATGAAACTATACATGTTTGAAGAGAAGACATGGATATTTTCCTCCAGTAGCTAGGATGAGGAAAACCTCATCCTACTTATCAAAATCCAGAAGCATTAAGGAAAAAGTTAAACTTGATGGCATTAAAAAAATACGTTTGCAAGAGAAAATACTCTAAGCAATGTAAAAAAATGACGAATGGGAAAAATTGCAACTTTTATCACAAAGGTTGAACATGCCTAATATATAAAGAGCTTCTAAAAATAGAGAAGAAAAAGACTGCAACTTGGTAGATAAATGGGCTAGGGAAATGAACAGACTGTTTCTTAAAAAAGAAAAGCAAATGGTTCCTAATTATAATATGCGCAGCCTTGTTCCTAATAAGAGAAAAGCAAAATATAATATCCTGACCATTTCTCACATACCAGATTGGCAAAAATCCAGAAGTTTGGAAAATATACTCAGTTGGCAAAGTTGTGGGAGAGCAGGCACTCTCTTACACTGCTAGTGGGAAGCAAAATGATACCACATCTGTGGAAGAGAATTTGGCAACATCTAGCCAACTTACATTTACTCACTTTCTAAGACTCTATCATAAGGACACACTGGCAGACGTGAAAAGAGAAATGCCGCCCAAATACATTCTATATTCACTGCAGCCCAATTGTAATAGTAAAAGATCAGAAATAAACCAAATATTCACCCAGAGGGACCTGTTTAAATAAACAATTGCTAAATCCACATGACAAAATACTATGCAGCTGTAAAGAGGATTTAAAAATCTCTACAAAACTGCATTGGAACAATCCCAAGGAAAAAAGCAAGGAGGAGAAAGTGTTTATGTTATAAAACCATTTATCAAAGAAAGGGGAAATGCTAATATATACACATATTTGAATAATTGTATTTAAGAAAATTAATGAGAGAATAAACTTTAAAAGGTATTTATCTATAAGGATGGTAAGCAAACAAGGTAGAGGTGGCTGGGTATGAGCTTGGCTTATCTGATTATATCTTGTTTTGTTAAAGGGACTTTTGGAAACTTAAAATATGTTTACACAATTATAGAAAAGTGTTTTTAAAAAGTGATCATTAAAAATCTAAAGCAAAAAAAAAAAAAAACTAGTTTTTGAGTTGATAGCCTAAATATACAAAAACGAATTATTTCAAATGATGTTAAAACTCGAGAATGTATTTGTTCATCCCTAGGGTGACACTGTTCAAGAACAAAAAGAACAGCAAAAGAATGCCAAACTGTTTTATGTAATTACGTTAGTGATGATAATATTGATACTGTTTTTCTGTGATTGTATTTTGTGTGCTTACAGGATAAAGTATCCTATTGACCAAATTATTGTTGCTGTATTTTATCTTAAAAATATTTTCCAGGTCTGTATGATAAAAAGTACTAGAAGTGGGAGAATGTCAACACAATAGCAATTGGTACTCTTAACACACAGATTGTGGTTTCTAAATATCATACTGAAATAAACAGAACACGATTTCATGTCTAGGGTAGAAAATAAACAATATGAATCTGGAACATTTTGCCATTCTGGAGAGCAATGATGCTATCAAGGATAATGGTCATGTTAAAAGGACTCAGGAGACAACTTTGAGAGATTCCTCTGGCCAAACACGGGGCAGTTGAGTATCACTAAGAATAATAGGTGCAACCATTGAAAACACACAAAAACATATTTACATCCATAAGTTCACAACGATATTGAAAACAAAAGAGAAGAAAACAAAAATTCATTGGAATCCCCCTTTGGAGGATTCTATGGAGTCGGTCCAATATTTTGAAAACTGAAAAATAAAAGGAGAGAATCAGCATTTATCTTGCTTTCCCATATGAAATTCATCTCAAAGTCATTAGATAGTTGATTACAATGTTTTCTTTTAAAGAAGCATTTAAATTATATATAAAAAAGAAATTATAAAATTAGAATATCACCATTTGGTAACCATTAATGGATTGGGCAATGATCATCAATGGTTATTAATATTACAAAAAAAGAGAAACAAGACATTATATGCCTGTCCATAAGAGTGCTACACAATACTTCCTATAAAGTGTTCCGGACAAAAATCAGAACTCACATAGGATCAAGACTCAGGGATTCTTCACTCGTTTGTGCTCCAAATGGCTTGGGCAGGCTAGTGAGTTCAGTTAAACCCCTTTTGATAATAATATTTCAAAGACATAAAATAAAACACAAAAGTTGTTAAGGGTATTAGTCCATTTCACACTGCTAAAAGGAATACTCAAAACTGAGTAATTTGTAAAAGGAAGAGGTTTAATTGACTCACAGTTCCGTCTGACTGGGGAGGTCTCAGGAAACTTACGATCATGACAGAAGGTGAGGAAGAAGCAAGTACCTTCTTCACAAGGTAGCAGGAAAGAGAGAGACAGAGAGAAGGAGGGACTACCATACACTATAAAACCATCAGATCTCGTGAGAACTCACTCAGTATCATGAAAACAGGATGGGGGAAACTGCCCCCATGATCCAATTGCCTCCCACCAGGTCACTCCCTCAACACCTGGGGATTATGGGGATTAAAATTCGAGATGAGATTTGGGTGAGAACACAGAGCCAAACCCTGTCAGTAACTAAACTCGATTATGTTAAATACAGTTACTTAAATAATAGAAAAAAAAAATGTGTGTGCATGTGTATGCACCCATATATATGATACACACATTCAGACAAACACACACAATATGTTGGGGCTTCTTCATCAACATATTCAATAATAAGATCTACAGGCAGGTCCAATAGCTGTAATAATTTTGAAGTCATGGTAAGATGAAACAATATTTAGGTATATCATGAAACAGCTGGAATATGATAGGAAAATAGGATTTCTATTGATGGCAAAGTCACATATGCTATTAAAATTACTGTTGTTTGTTGTCTAATATTTTAATTGAAGAGCATACTAAATTTTAGTTGCAAGTTAGTAAAAATACATATGTCATTTTTTCCCCAAGTGTGTCCCTGAATTATATTCACTAATTGTTTGCGGGCTGCAGACCACAGATTATTAGTTCTAACTGCAAACTTACAGGAAACACAGGGGACAGCAGAACATGTTAAATGATACCCTGATGATTTAATTTATCAAAATCCAAGCTGTGGGAAACTGTGACAGACAAATAATCTGGCTTCTTCAACAAATACATTGTAAGGGAAAACTAATGGATACAAAATCTTAGAGATTTAAACAGACTTAGGGAAATACAATCAATTGTAATCTAAGAACAGGATCTTGATACAAGCAAACACACTGTAAAAGATTACAAAACAATTGATAATATTTAAACACTAACTAGATATGAATAATACAACTACAATTTTGTTATTATTGTTGTTATTATTATTATTATTATTATTATTATTATTTTGAGACAGAGTCCTGCTCTCTTGCCCAGGCTGGAGTGCAGTGGCTCACTGCAACTTCTGCCTCCTGGGTTCAAGTAATCCTCCTGCCTCAGCCTCCTGAATAGCTGGGACTACAGGTGTACCACCACATCTGGCTAATGTTTGTATTTTCAGTAGGGACGGAGTTTCACCATGTTGACCAGGCTGGTCTGGAACTCCTGACCTCAGGTGATCTGCCCGCCTTGGCCTTCCAAAGTGCTGGAATTACAGTTGTGAGCCACCATGCCCAGCCTTAATTTTGTTAGTTTTTAAAAATTGTGATGGTGGTGTTTTAAAAGTGTCATTACATTTTAGAGACACACACTGAAATAGGTAATGATGAAATTATATAATGCTGGAGAACAGGGATAGGGTTCTAATTTTTTTATGTTGTTCTTTACATTTTTTGTGTTTTACAAATTTCCCACACTGATTGAGTAGTCTTTTAAAATCATCAAAATGGTTATACATATTAAAACATATGTGTGTGTGTATATATATGTGTATATGTGTGTGTATATATATATGCGTGTATATATATATACACACACACACACATATATATCTCAAAGGCATGAACGAAGGTCATAACAGTATATAATTTGAACTTTTGGTAACCTCCAGACATGCAACTAAATGTAGCAGGGAGAAGTGAGGGAACTCTTGAGAGAGAACTTAACCTAGTGGAAGATAGAATCAGAAAAAAAGCCTGGCTCTTGGAGAGAGAAGGTTTCCATGTGGAGACAGCATGAATGTTGTGACTCAGATTTGTATTTGTCTCTGACCCAACTCAGTATGGATCCATGTCTGAGTCCTGTAGGATGGAAGGTGATTAAGGAGAGTGGAAGTAAGATGAGGTGTAGGTAGGTGGCCTGAGAATTCCAGAGAACATGGCACCTACCATTTTGGACCCTCAAAGACTCCAGTGCTTCTACAGCTTTGGAATCTGTAAGGAAACTTGAGGGAGACAGCTGCAGGCTGTGAACTCTGGAGGATGCACTGTGAAAATTGCCAGAGAGGTGCAAGAAGAAATCAAGAGGAAGGCTCCATGTAGTAGCCAAGAAAACTTGTCTATGAGCGTATGCAAAATCTTGTCTGGGTGAGAACTTTGCAACAATTAGAGGTTTTGTAATTGAAGATGAGTGTGATGAGAGGTCTACAGATAAGATCTCATGGCAGATGAGAGGACTTGTGTGTGCTTTAATGCTCTTACGACATATAGGTTGTAACTCTTAATGCTGTAATTAATCTGTAAACTTATTGAATTACATAGAAAGTAGAAAATCCCTTCGTTTTAAATCAGCTAGGTCTGCCATAACAAAATTCCACAGACTGAGTAACTTAACAGAAATTTATTTCTCACAGCTCTGGAGGTGGAGAAGTCCAAGTGTCAGCCAACTTAGTTTCTGGTGTGGGCTGTCTTCTTAGCTTGTAGACAGCTGCGTTCTTGCTGTGTCTTCACGTTGCAGACAGAGAGAGCTCTGATGTTCATTCTTCTTCTTACAAGGAACCAGCCCTGTGAGATTGGGGTTCTACCATTATGACCTCATTTAACTTCAATTACCTCCTAAAAGATTATCTCCAAACACAGTCACATTAGGGGTTAGGGCTTTAACATGGGAATTTGGGAGAGACACAATTCAGTCCAAGTACTCTTCAAGAGCTCAGCATACAGCAAGTGAATAATAAGTGCAAATGGTAAATTTTTACTTATTCATAGCAAAGTCATATCACCTGCATGACAAGGGGGTTTGCCCCAGAGAAATATGACAAGGGTGCAGTGCAGTGGCTCATGCCTATCATCCCATCACTTTGGGAGGCCAAAGTAAGAGGATTGTTTGAACCCAGGAGTTCAAGACCAGCCTGGACAGTATAGTGAGACCCTATCTCTAAAAAAAAAAAAATGGTTGGGTATGATGGCACATGCCTGTGGTCCCAGTTACTTGGGAAGCTGAGGTGTGAGGACCACTTGAGCCCAAGAGGTCAAGGTTGCAGTGAGCCACTCTTGTGCTGCCGTACACAAGCCTAGGTGACTGGGTGACAGAGCAAGACTGTGTCTCCAAAAAAAAAAAAGTATGACAAGAAACAGAGGCTTAGAGAAACTCAGTTATAATGAGGAATCCTTGAAATAGGGGATGGAGAAAAACTGCATAGAACAACATGCGTTCTTATCCCAAATAGCCTGCCTACTGCCTCCTGAAACTTCTGGAGAGAAATTTGGGTTCTGAGTTGGTAATGAAACATAAAAGGGAAAAATTTCTAAATTTAAAAATATCATTAGCAGCCACAAAATCAACAACTCCATCACCTCAAAGACATCCTTGCTAAAACAAGCTAAGATCGTTATGCAAAATACCACCAATTACCTGTAAGTAAATAGTCCTCTACATGGCAGAGGTGTGATTGCTCTGAAATAATAGACTCTCCTCTGGAAGTGGTCAGGAGCAGGACCACTGGGAATAGAGGCCCAGGTCATGGGACTGGATGGGTACTTGGTGACTTTCTGCCCAGCAATGGAGCTTCTGCTTCTTCTCTTGGTTTCTTCTGGGGTTAAAATCACTGGCTGCTTAGAGGGCAAAGTGGAGACTGGGACAGATTGGTCTGGGGAGAGAAATAACATAGGTATGAGAAGCAGGACAGGGATACATGATGCTCTATATCCAGAAACACTAGCACTTGTATCACAACATATTCAAGTGTTAAATGGACCTAGTTTAACAAGTATTTATGGAGTGCTTCCCTTATGCCAAGCTCCGTTCTAGGCTCCAGGGATGTAGTGATGAGCAATACAGCCAAAAATTCTCATCCTTCTGGTGCTTACCTTCTAGACTACTTCTTTACTGTTCAGTTATAATTTTGCTACCAAGTCTTGGAAATATGCTAGAACTCAACCCAATTACCCATGAGGCTCACCTGAAGACTGCAATTGCTTCTTTCCACAATTGCTTTTTTAAGTTCTCCAGAACTTAAAGTTGACCCCACAGCAAATGGCTGACATTTTTGGCTCCACCCTTGTAAGTCAAGTATCAGTCATCATTAGCCACATTCACTTTGTAAACTCATCAGTTTTCAATTTAGACAGGTGCAAAAGCAACATTCTCATAGGCATAGGTGTATTCATTTTCTTTGTTTGTTAACCTTGCCTACATTTGGAAGGGTTCAAGATGATTATTTTGCAACCTGTTTACATACACTCCTTTGCTGGAATGCAACATGCCAAGTCTCATCCAGGATCAGATGCTCACAGAGCCCCCTGGAAAGCCTGAGTCCTGTGTTTATAACAGGAAGCATTGACCGCAAACACACTGAAGCCACACTACAAACATCCTCGGAGCTGTCCTCAGGGTTCTTGTCAGAGCTTTTGTATAAATGAGATTGCCTTATAACTATCTCCTTTACTTCCAGAAATAATCATGAGGCCCAAAACACTTCCTGAGTGAGAAAACCTTCACTGAATTCTGTTCTGTGGTGCATGGTATGGTTACAGTATATTAGGATCTGGTGGAAATTGCAGAACTTATTGCCTATTTTTGTTTTGCTGCTTAATGGGATGTTTTGCACATAATAGGTTGAATCAATGAATATGTAAATATAGTAGATTCTTATTATTCATGATAGTTATAAAGTCCACAAACACTGAATCAGCAAATGCCAAGTCATTGCTCTTAGGAGAAATACAGGGTTAAATTCCTGAAAGCTTCTGTTTACAACATTTTTGTCCACCAGTCAATACGTAACCTCGCTTCATGTGTGTTTCTGTTTAAAGACACCATATTTAATATATATTGTTGACTCGTTAATATTGAACTCATAACTCAATAGCATTATAGCATTATAACTCATTCCTAAAGGATGCTTATCTAACACATATTTTCTCCATTAGATACATCCCAGCCTTCCTTCACATGGGAACACTACATAGCACTTCAGCAGTATGTTTAGGGACCATTTTAAACAGCAAAATCATCAACAGGAAGCAGAAAACTGTAAAAAATGTGTCACTAAATAGACCATGTAAAGGACACATGTTTACAGTGAGAAAGCTGAAACAAGAAGGGGGAGTATCATCTTATTTGATCCAGCTAGAAACGTGAGTGTGAGAACTCAAATTTTTCACTGCTCTGGCCATGTTCATGAGTAGTTGCGAAAGTATCCCCCATATTGATTTTGGGATTAGAAATAAATTTTAGCAAGTAAGCAAATCCCCAAATAGGAAATCCGTGATTTGTGAGGATCAACTGCCTGTAAATGTAGGTGACTCTACCACACAACACTTGAGGGCAAGGAATGGCACACGTGGAGTTTCTAGTCCTTATGAAATTAAATTTGCCCTGAGCAACCACATATCTGACTAGTGAAACTAGTTTCACAAACCTTTAAAAAGATATTGATTTTGTGTGTGTGCTGGGAGAAAAATTGAGGGACATTTCCTTCCTTAGAGTCACCATTATTTCTGTTGTCCCTTTAGTCAAGTGCTGGTATTCTAGCAACACTCAGGCAGCTGCTCCAGGAGGCTGCAGACGGGTCCTTCTCAGCAGCCAACAAAACTGGCTATGGTCATGCTCATTGGGAAGCTCATTGCTGCCTTCAAGGTCAGTGCTGTGCATGTGTCCAGTGTCTACCTCTCAGCACCCCATAGCAGTTCCTCACTGGAGAGTGGCCCACAATGTGGCCCATTGCTGGAAAGTCTATGGCTTCTCTGTGCTGGAGGAATTCTAAGGAATCTCTGTCTTTCTGGTGGATCCGGTTGTTCCTATCCAGTTTCATCCCCAAATCGCCAACGTTCTGCCTCTCCTTACCCAACTTAATGACACTCAAGGTCCAAAGGAGAGTGGGATGAGGAGGATAAAGTCATGAAAGGAAATTTCCATTTCCCCTACAGACATGGGAATAAGGATAACTTGGACATTTGGAGATACAATGCTAACTTCTGCTCAAAATGGGAGTAAGGAAAGAAAATGTTTACACCAACTGCTTTTTTTCTTGATAACTTATCCTGGTGTAATTAACATAATGTTAGAAATTGCTTATTTTTAACTTGGTAAAATGTTTCCATGTTTGAGCTCTTAGGTGGAAGTTAAAGTCACCATAGTTCTTTCATGAAAGGGGAAAACGTCTATGTAGAGGATGAGAAGTTTCTTTGGGGCAGAGACTGTAGTTTGTATTTCTTTAGTACTGTTCATAATGTTAGGATAGGAATAAGCAGAGGTGGTATGCAATAGATGCATTTAGCAACACCCAAATACTCTGTTAAGTACCTTCTCACTTATGTGATGCATCCCAGAAAAATGACATGACAGTAACATTTTTGAGAATTGCATCATATAAAATGGGGAATTGGCTATTCAGATGAAGAATGAATGATTTAATCAGTAATCTTTCCTTATTTCTACCTTTCATTAGTTTAAATTTCATTATATGTCCTGCACTTTTAATATAAACTATTAAAATGATGAACAAGTCAGGGAATATTTTTGGATCTGAGAGAAAACTAATAACAATTACTCTGACAATTGAGTCACTCACATGGTCTAATTTTATGTTTTTGGAACATATTACTCAAACTATAATCTTCAGTTTTGTCTTCTGAGAGATGGGAATAATAATACCTGCTTCAAAGAGCAGTTGTGATGACAGATCAGATATTATACATGCAATTTCATGATAAATTACAAATTAGTATCTAAATATCAAGAGTTGCTATGAATGTTATTCTTCCCTCCTTTAATTCTTTCTTTTAAAGTTTTGTTTTATACTAGACACATTTCTTGCGTGGTTTGTCTCCTCTGTCATTGTCCACAGGACTCAGAAGCTGTAGGAATATTCAGGTGCATATACCAGGCCCAGCTTCATCTCTAACTTGTGGCAAAGGACTGTACATCCTGGGATGAGACCATATGCTCCCCTATGCCATTTAGACAGAGCCTAGGGAGAGTGACTTCCCAGGGTATCCACGTTGGAATGTCTCCTTTGATTCTTATTCAAATGCAAGTCATTCTCCGAGGCCCATAGAAAGTCAAGCTCATCCTGGAAGCTTTGGGTTTTATTTCTTTAATGTGCTTTGTGTATACGTTAATTATTAAAATTAAAATCTGCACACAAAAAAAGAAACTATGTCTCTTGTAATGTAGTGATTCACGTATAATAGGTTCTTGGTACTTACTGAATGACGAATAATTGGATCAATTGACGGATGGATAGATATGTTGTCCTTGTTCTGTTCATCCAGCTGTCTCAGCATGGCTAAAAGTTACCTACATGTCAGGAGCCTGATATTTCCCTTTTCTTTACTACCCAAAGGAAATGGCTCAAGCCTCTATCCATGTCCTCCACACTCTTCCTGAAACCTTTGAGGATTCCCAAGGGAAGGCTGATGTTCTCCAGGGTTGGTCATTGGGCAGCCTGCCCTAAATTAGCTGTCTCAGCTCCCATAACCAACATCCTCTTTCTACGCCGCTTTGACCCAGGCTCAGTACTGCTCCACTCTCTGCCAACACCCAACACATCTCTAGGCAGATCTTAACTAAAGCTTTAAAGATAGAAATGAATGGTTTCAGCACAACTCAGAATAGGAAACATTGACAACTGAATATTAATCACCACTACTCTTAAAAGCCCCTCAGCGATCCACTCGGCCTGGACGTCTGCATGGCTGTCTTTTCTTTCTAGGCTTCTTGCCAGCCTCTTGCCAAGTTGCTCAGCCCTCTCCATCCACCAATGAGGCATCAGTGACCAGTTCCCAAATTCCAGTTAATTTTTTATGTAGTGCAGTTTAGCTCTCTCTCTTTTTTTAATCCTATCTTTTAAGACAAGAGGGGCATCATTTACAAAAAAAAAAAAAAAAAAAAAAGTGCATTAGAATATTTTCCTGAACAAAAAGCTATCTCCTCTGAGATTAATAATTCCACTTCTTTGCCATGCAAAAGTAATGGAAACTCGGTGTTTTGTTTGAAATAGTAAATATTTGCTGAATTTGTTATTTTTAAAGTTGTTTTCACTTGAGATTTCCAGAATCATGGGAGTTAAACTTATCTCCTCAGTAGCCTTCTCTCTGGTAATTGAATACCTTTAGGACTATTCATTCCATCTACCTCCGGAAGCCATCATCAAAAATTAACTTCTCACCTTCTCAGAATGCCACATTTTAATAGACATTAACAATGACATAAAGTTTGTTCCGTCTTAAACATATTCAGTAACTTATTAATGCATACCACACACTTGAGTGCAGACTTTTTTTCACATTATAAACATTGATTATAAGAAAAGCTTGAATTATCACCAAACTTTGAGCTCACCAGTTAGTCTCCATCTGTTATTGTTATTTAGGCTTTAGGACAAAAAGTTCAGCAATGAATATATTGGGTCTACCAAGTCTTCAATCTTAAACTGCTTATTTCTTCCTCATTTTCTGCTTTCAATATGGTCCAGCTCTTCCATTGTCTTTCATATGAAGTTTTGTCTTGTAACTAATCCCACAGCCCTTTTCTCTGAAATTGAATGCCCTATCTGCCTATATGCAGTTACTACCATTCTACTCCAGATTTTACAATGCTTCTGCTATGTGATATCCTGGCTCCACAAACAAATTATATAATTTTTATTGGTGGGAGGCAGGTCTCATGTTTATTTATGAATCCATCCCAGTGCCTACCACTGTGCTAAGTGCCATAGAAAATACTCAGCAAACACTGTTTAACATCTAAATAAAATAAAGAATTGCTAAAAGTCTTTTTACCATTTAACAGTGTAATATAGAAGCTTAAAGCAGGAAGAAACTTAGACCTCCCTCTTATGCCAAGTAGAGAATTTTATTAACTTGGTCATTAGTCAACGAATATTGAGCTCTATGGGCAAACTGCTGTCTGTTAAGCACTATGGGAGACACATATAGTAGATAAAGCAAGTTCTTGCTCTCATGAAAGTTAAGATTTCTATTAAATATTTTCATTTTGCTTCACTGAAAAGACATTTAATTTGTCATACATTTATAAGATATGGGTCAGGAAACATCAACACATTTAAACTCAGGTAACTATATGGTAAGCAAAGGCAGAAAAAGAAGGATAGCTGCTGTTGAAATATCTAACAATTTCGAGTTATTTCAGGGCTAAAAACAGTTTGTCTCTATGAAGTCATTTTAATCTAGTCCAATTGTTAGACAAAAACATTTTACAATGCAGACATTTTTGGAAGACAATTGACCATGTATAAAAAAAGATCTGTATTTTTCAAGCAAGATAGCGGAGTGTTAAATTTTCTGTTGAGGTCAGCTCTCCAGCAGTGCATTTGATGACTTCATTGACATCCTGCTGCAGTTTCTTTTAAGGAATGGTAATTCGAATTTTTGTTTTCTTTTTTTAAATTTTCATTACCTCTGTTAGAGACCAAAATATGGGTTCCCCTTACAAGTGATTATTTAAAAATGTGTAAGTCAAACAAACAATTAGTGTCCGACCAGATTGTCAATACTAATAGTTATGAGAATTGGGATGATGACCCCAGCACAAGCAGTCTTTTTGGAAACATTGGCAGGGATGCCCTGGAAAATGTGAGGTTAAGAGAATATGAGAGGTAATCTTATATGGCAGGAGAGCCTGCTTGAAATCTTTCTAGAAAAATAAGCAAAATCAAAGGCCAGTCCTATAAAATTTCCAAAACCCTTCACTGAGTGGAGTATTGCAATCATAAAAAAAGTCCCAATAGAGAAAAAAAAAACAAAACAAAACATAAAGCATCAAATCTTATCCAACTTTTTGACAGCTAATCACAGCCATGTTAAATGTTACTGGGACTGTGAGCTTGAATGGTGCCATTCATCCTTTCACCTGTGAAATGTTGGCAGATAATTTATGTATTTCACATTTAATGAAGCAAACCACCATACCACCCTACCTAAGAATGTTCTTCTGTGCCATCACCTAAGAATTAGATGCAGACGACGCCAAGGCTTTCTGGATACTGGCAGAATCCAAGTTGTTTTCTATGCAGTGTCTGTCCTCCCAGTCTTGCCCCACAGTAAACACTTTAGCTTCACTTAGGTATAAGCCAATCAGGGTTAATCCAACTATCCCAAGGAGGGCACAGTAAAAAAAATGCCTCACTTGCCAACTTCTGCCCTCATTTGGTTTATTTTGAGCACTTCATTAAAAATAAAATGTATTATCACCTCTTCATTTATCTTCCCTATCCAGAAGGTTTGGCTGAGAGATTGATCTGATTCCAGATACTAAGGAAGTATCACTTTGCAGCCAATCACTCTGGGTTTTCTGGTATCCTAACCCAATGCTTTTAATAGAGATGTGTTTTCCAATGCAGACTCTCCAAATGCTATTTCCTACTAGTGTGCAGGGAGAGGCAATGCTGACAATATTTCTACTCATCTTTTAAGTTACTGGAAGGTGATTCTCTAGCATATGGCTGTTAAGTTTAACAAAAGTGGGGAGAGGAGGAGAGAGGGCCTGGCCATGAACATTCAGGAAGCTGGACCAGCGCCACCTGAAGGAGCCAGGAGGCCAGGAGGCCGGATGTGCACAGATCCCTGGGAGGAAAAAGAAGCCAGAACAGCTTAAATGGTCAAAGAATCAAATGTAAAGTGAGCTGCAAGGGTCAGATCTGGATGGAAGCCCAAATTCTGAGTCTCCGCATCCGTCCGGGGATAAACTTGGCTCCCAATCAGGGCTGACAATTAGGCCGTACAGTTAATATTTTTACAGCTGTTTTATTAATAACACATACAGTGCATCCAGCCAGGATTTGTTGGAGACACCTCAGGAAAACGAATGATGTAAATAACAGATGGATGTAGAATATCCCTACAAACAGGCATAAAGATATTCCCTTCTTGTTTAAAAAGAATTTAAATAGACAGATTGTAGATAAACAGGCAGACAGAAAGGGGGAGAGAGAGGATTTATGATATTTGAGGTGGTGGTTTCATGCGTTCACATGGTGGAAGACATGGACATAAACATATACACTCTGTATACGGGAGGAGATGCTCAAAGCTTTGGCTTCTGGAAAAAAAAAGTTTCATGGTGCAAGGACTGAACACCACAGCCTGGTGGCCCATAGAAGCAGGGGTGCTGATATGGCTCCTCAAATAGCTCCTCTGATATGTCGTCCAAGTCCAGAGACAACTCAC
Organism: Macaca mulatta; assembly: GCF_049350105.2. Lineage (NCBI taxonomy): Eukaryota > Metazoa > Chordata > Mammalia > Primates > Cercopithecidae > Macaca > Macaca mulatta. The sequence goes on along the minus strand of NC_133423.1, from coordinate 24,906,539 downwards.
ATGGCTTGTCCAGGCATGACTGAGCCCAGCCTTGACCCCCAGGCTGTCTTGGGCATGCTTCCCTCTTTCTCCATGTCAATCTGCCATTCGAAGACCCAGTGCACTCTTTTCAATTTTGCATCAGAACTAGGAGCAGTGATATTTCAATCTGAAAAGAGAAATTAAAAATTCAGGATCTTCATGTCTTTTGTTTTCACTCCTACTAATTTTTTTTTTTTTGTACTGCTTTTTCATGTGTCTGCTGCACTGTGCTCCTACCATACTTTGCAACCAGATGGCTCAGGAACGAAGAACAAAGGCCACTAAAAAGTGGGCGGGGAGAAAAGGAGAAAGAAGCTGAGGACTGAAAGTCAAGGCGAAATCAGAGATGGGAGCAAAGCTCAATTGCTTTAATCACCGATAAATTTTGGTTGAATTATGAACCTAGAACAGACACTCTTCCCAGTGATCCTGTATGTGTGCTGTATGTGTGTTGTGTTGTGTGTGTCTGTACCACACACATCCACATCTCCAGTCTTTTATTTAGGTAGGCATTAAAGCCAGAATCCTGTATTCTTTGATGTATCTCTGTGTTCCCTGACATGTGTCGAAAGTGGCATAAGATGTCTTTTTCCAGAAAGAGAATGGTTGAGCTCAGATCTGGGCACTGAGAATGAGCCCCTCTGCTTGGGAAGAAAGTGTGGTTGATTCAGAAGGGCTCAGGAGTTATATGACCTGCCATTTCACAGTGGGTGACCTCGGGCACGTAACATCCCTTTTCTCCTTAGTTTCCTCCTCCAGAAATATCTACCCCAAGGGATGCTAGGAGTGTTAAATAGAGTAACATGTTATAAACTGGGAAGCACTGTATGAAAAAATTGTGATTATTCTGGAGTATTGCAACCTCTTGCAACATTTTACAAGTGGCCAAGAGTTGTCTTTGATGCTTTGCTATGACCCTCCCCACTGAGTTTCATGCTTCACTTAGATCCCCAGCTAAGCCTGCCTCTCCAGATCATGCTGTACACTGTGAATCTTACCCATGGCTCCCAGTTGAATTTACTGTTTGTGTACCATTGGAATTTTATTCGATTATAGAATGACCTAATGGTCATTTAGGCAATTAATTACTTTGCTTGTGAACCATACAAAGGTTTGATTTTTAAGCAGACCCAGAGCCTTCAAGCAAAAGGAATGACTATCTAATGGTGAAATTTCATACAGATCAATGGGACTCAATAACTTTAGAAAGAAAATATTTGTTTTACTTCTAGTCAAGAATACACACAGAAGCCTATTCTGACACCTGATAAAGTCAAGCCAGAGTCCATGCATTAATGGGGGTATGAGCTAGGAAAGAAGAAAGACTTCATGTGAGGTTTATGAGTGCTTCTGCTGAAACCTTACTTGTACCTTTACATCCTCCAGTTGAGCTGAAGTTTTCTTCTCACTGCAGTATGCGTAGCTACACTCTTCTCAGCCTCAGACAGGGTGGGGATACTTGTGAAAATGACACTGCTTGATATTTTCATTTTAAATGAAACCACGTGTACAGATTATGCCTTCTCTGATACTCATGAGGACTCTGGAAGACACTGAGTGAAATTTAATGAAATGCAAACAGGTAAAATGACCCCCTTATCTCCCAGGGCTAGGCAGATTTTTGAAATGCACAATGCACCTTCTCCTAGTCAAGAGGAAGGGAAATGATTGGTCATCCTCCTTCACATGGAAATTCAGGCAAAAGACCTGTGCCCATCTGTACCAGGGGCCCAGTTACTAACTGATGCTCAGAATCTCACATGTTTGGCAGCAAATCATAAGAAAAATTAAAGACTTGGGAGTCAGCCTGTAAGTTTCAAATCTTGGCTCTCTTGCTAACTATATGTTCTGAACCTCTCCAAGATTGCTTAATTTCCTCAGTCCTTGTAAAACAGCATCATGATTACCTAACACATAGGGTTGTTGGGAGTGTTCAATGAGATGATGCATGGAAAGCAATTGACACGGTGCCTGGAAACGTAGTAAGTGCTAAAAAATGTTACATGAGAGTATTATCTTTACGGCTCAGTGAGCAGGTCCCTTCTATTTCTGGGAATCATAGAAGATTAGAGCTGGACAGAAACTTAGAGGGGTGTTTTTCAAAACTCTTGACCCAAATGTTTATTAAGAAAAACATCTTATTGTATAACCTAGTACAGAAAAATATACTTGCCAGTAATATGGAAAGTTAATGTTTTTCAGAAATTGTTAAAAACTGGGGCTTGTTTGTGATTGCTTCTGACATTTACCTCTTTATATTTTTTCATTTTTAAAAGTTAATAAGCATGTTATAGAAGAACAAAACAATTTCAATACACACACATATTAAAACAGAAATTTCCTACAACAAAGCCTACTTTCACTACCTGTAATACACTCTGATATTTTCTCTTTGGTTTGATTCTGTTTTGTTTTCTTCTAAAATATTGGTGAGACCCACCAAATCGTCTTTAAAACCTCTTAATGGGCCGGGCGCGGTGGCTCAAGCCTGTAATCCCAGCACTTTGGGAGGCCGAGACGGGCGGATCACAAGGTCAGGAGATCGAGACCATCCTGGCTAACACGGCGAAACCCCGTCTCTACTAAAAACACAAAAAATTAGCCGGGCGAGGTGGCGGCGCCTGTGGTCCCAGCTGCTCGGGAGGCTGAGGCAGGAGAATGGCGGGAACCCGGGAGGCGGAGCTTGCAGTGAGCTGAGATCTGGCCACTGCACTCCAGCCTGGGCGACAGAGCGAGACTCCGTCTCAAAAAAAAAAACAAAAAAAAAAACCTCTTAATGAGTCACTGCTAATGGTTTGACAAAGCATTTCTTTTTATAGATAAAGAAGTAGGGCTCAATGTGGTTTGTCCAATATCCCTTATATGACTAGGGGCAGAAGTTGGTTTTGGACCTAGGTCTCTGGGCTTCCAATCTTGAGAGACCTAGAGTCACTAAAGGGCACCAAGATGCAAGGCCTTGCTTTTGCTGCTTTTGTATCCTGAAAGTCTGGAGCAAGGGCTTCTCTGTGAATTCATTGCCACTCAGAACATCCCAACAGACGTGTGCGGGTCACTCTGACACACTTGAAAATTTCCCGAACCTTAAGAAAGATCTGTTTTCCTCACTGCATTGGCAACACAGTTGGAAAGTTACTTGAATCTCTTTCAAAACTTGTTTATAGATTTGAAAACTGTTTCGGGTTTGTGATTGCTTCTGTTGTTTGCCTCTTTGTATCATCTCGTTTTTGAAAATTTAATAAACACTTTGCAGAGGAGCAAAATAATGGGTCACACACTTGTGGGTTCCCAGATTTGTTTTACATGTGTATGCAATACAGAGTAACTCAAAACATGTTCAAACCCAATGCGTCAAATCATCTCTGATGCTGTGGTCAACACCAAGGCAGAATCTGAGTGAGCACCCACGGCCCTAGACCACATCACTCACTAGACCTCTGACAGCAGTGCTCAGGGGACAGATCCTAGCCCCAGTGACGCATGTGGCACCATTACGGCCCACAGCTGGAAGCTGCTATGAAAGGCTCCGTCTGAAAGCTGGAGCACAGTCTGGGGTCCCTTAGCGTTGGAGGATTTGCCCAATTTGTGACGTCGAAGGAAGCAGCAGCCGCTGTAGGAAGCCCCATGAGGCGGGAACATCTCCACTCAACTCCATTCACTCAGCTTAGCCCCATCTACAAGGGGCTGCTAAGCAGGGCTTTTCTTTGGCCAGTTTGTAAAGCAGATGGAGGTTGATGGATCACCTTTCCTTCTTTGTCTGGCATCTCCAGGAACTTCTTCCTCTGTCTTGAGAACTCTATGAGCCCCATTGTTCAAAGGAAGAGGGTTGAAAGCCCTGTGGGTTTACTTTTCCTTCCAAATCCTTTGTAGAGTGTTCTCTATAGAGATCATTGATCTGCTCTTGCTATCTTGGATCATTCAGGTCTTGAATGCTGACATTTGTGAGATGATTTCAAAACAACCTTCTACTTCCATCCCACCTCACTTTCTTTGCAACAATTTGTACCTAATAAGACCTGGTTAACTTGAAGGCATTTTTATTGCTTTTACTTTCCCATGAAGAAGAAATTGGTTGAGAAGGTGTTGTTAAAATTCCAGCAGACCTTTAAGTGGTGACCATCTGGTTCTTAGAGAAGTCAAGAGAGATGTAAGCAGCCTGAATGTAGGATCAACGTAGGCAAAGCATTTGGGTCATTCAAGCTCCAAATTTCGATTCACGTGAAATCTGTAACAAAAGTGGATCAGATATTCACTTTCTAAATTATTCATTCATCTATACATTTATGTCAGATATTTTATCTAACAACACAGTTTAAGTTGTCACTGTACTTCACACTAGACTCAGGTTCAGGTTTACACTGATAAAGTGGATTAGCCTAAGATATATCCAGATCACGTGGGGATAGCTGTATGGCTTTGCCACAGAGCAAAGGTTCAGAAATCCAAGTCCTGTTACTCACGGTGTCTATCAGTTGCCCATAGGGAATCATGGCAGCAGATATTTTTTCATCTTAGACTAGGCTGGAAGATTTTGTACGCATGGCTAGCTACAAGCTTGATGTGCAACATCTCCAAAACAATTTCAAATGAAGAAAAAAAGTTTATCAGTTTAGTACAAATAAACTTTTAAATCAATTTGGCTACATTGGTTTGATTAACGGTTTGATTATCTTAGTCCATGGCTATAGTTATGTAAATACAGACACTATGTGAATGATTTGGCCACAGACGCTCCTTACATGTAACTGCTAACTCCTTCACCCTGCACTCATGGTGCAGTGATTTAGTTACTGTCTTTCATTCCAAACCTGGCCTTCTGTGATCTGTCCTATGATACTGCAACCAGGACTCTGACAACTATTTTTCCTTTATTTCCAGTTAGGTTCTTCCGATAGATGATACTAGAGAAAGCAAGCCAGGAGAAGAAAAGAGTCTTCTTCCTTCAGGGTCTAAGCTGTTCCAATAGCATTATTCTGGGAACGGCATGTCCCACTCCTTCTAGCACAAAGAACCAGCTTCCTCATACCCCATTAAGGAAGTGCAGTATCCAGGTACTTCCTCTGCTGGGTCTGCATCACATTCTCCATTTGGCCCCTCCCTTGAACTGCCAGATCTCTGGCTGGATTGCCTTTTTGTTCTTGAATTTTCTAAATTCCTTTACTAAATTTCTCAGTTGAAATTCCCAATGTGGTTTTTATTTCTCTCATGGACCCTGAATGTACAGTACTGATATTAGGAGTAGTCCCAGAAGAGAGGTCCTCCAAATGGAGTTATGGGATTGGTTTAAATCCCTGGGCTTGAGTGCAATGCTGCACCCTGCTCGTGGAAATGAAATATCAGTATTTTATGGCATGCAGTGCTATCTCGACTAATTGTGACTAGTTGTGATAAAAGTGCCAATTGAACCAGCGTCTTAGGGGAACAAATAGCTGCTGAACTTGGCCTTCATGGTAGCAGTGATGGCAGTGATGATGATTTCAAGAACTATGAGGCATGAGGGCTGCTTCAAATGAACTGGGGGACTTATAGGAGGACAATGACAAGTTCAGGGCTTTAAACGCTCAAATTATAGTAAGAGAACTAGAAAACTTTTGCTATGGCTGCTCCTAAAGACTCTCTTCCTATAACCACAGAGCTGACCTAATTGAAAATCAAACTCAGATTCTTATTATGTGGATTGCAAAATTACACAGACTCACCAGCCTTCTTATGTGAAATTTAGGGTATTGACTGGGGAGAGGTGGGACCCTGACTCTTTGGATGTGGCATCTGGATCAATTGAATCAAAGCTGAGAATCTTGAATCACCAAATGGCTATGAGCCTCCCTTCCCAGTGGAAGCAGCTTATTCCCCTCAGTTTGAGAAGACTAGTTTCCCTTTGCTTGAAGACACTGTAATAACCTCACTGGGGCAGCTGCCTTGCAAGAGAATATCTGTTCTCCTTAAAACTTACCCCAACTACCACTTACTATCTCTAGACCTAGAACCAAGATCGTTTCTCAGCAAGTGCCAGGGGGACAAAGTCTGATCTGGAAAGAGCTAGCTTCTACTACACAAAAACAAATAAAATTTTGTTAATTCATAAGGATAGAAACCTAGCATATGTGTGGGAATGACTTCTAAGGGTGTTAGATGATGGAATGTAACATTGGATTGAATTGAATTTATTGATATGGATGCACTTAACAGAGAGTCTGGATTTGCAAATGTTCAATCGTCTTTCTGGTGCCTTTTGTGTTGTCTTACTTCACTTCCCTCTTACTCCCACTTCCCTCTTACTCCACGCACATCCTCAATTTCTCCAACTATCACCTCCATCTTGTCTTGTTCCTCAACTCACCACAGACTCTTCTACTTGACCGTGTTTTTATCTATTTCTCTTTCTCTTCCTCTTCCTTGCTTTCCCTCTCCTCTTTCTCAAGAAGAAAAATAGTTAGAGTAGTGCTGGTGGTGAATCTATAAGAAGGGAAAAGAAATTTATACATTTTAAAGGGAAATTAAACAATAAAAGCCCACATCATCAAATTCCGAGTGTATTAATGCTCGCTAAACTCCCCCTTCGGATTTCCCACCACAAGTTCCATTTACTTCCTTATTCTCATCTAATTTAGATCTTAGGGACAGCTAGGATCTTTCACAAATAAGATAATTGAGGGCTAGAAATGTTCAATCATCTTCGTGATTTATACTATCTTCATGTGTCATTTATACTATGTTCTATGGTACTTTTCTTCTTTAGCATTACAAATATATAATATTTTATTTCCATTAAGGGTTAGATTTTTATTTATGTTTGTTTTTTATTAATAACCTGGAATAGATTTAAGATTTTGGTAGCACAATTTTGGGATAAAATAAATTCAAAGTGGCAAATCACCAATTTCAAAGGCAATTTTAAAATAGAACCTATTTTTAAGCTGAATATTGCCTGTATAATCCTTCAGATAAGAAACAAGGAAGGAAACCAGTAATTAGACTAAATAGTTAAGATCATAGACTTTGGGGTCAGACTGCCTGGGTTCAGATCCCAGCTCTGCCACTTACTAGCTGTGAGACTTTAAGCAAATTATAAGAAACCTCTCTAAGGCTGGGTTTCTTCATTTGTAAAATAGTATCAAGCACATGGTTTTGTTGCGAGAATTAAATGAGGTAATCAGTGTAAAAAGTAGAATAGTACTTGGCACATAGTAAGCTATATACATGTGAACTTTATTCTTAATAGCCGGCTGAGTCCTTTTTTAATCCTGATTTTATATACAGGACACCTAAAGGTATCAACTAACATGCTCCAACAGCATGGCTGGTAAATGAAAGAGCTAAAATTTGAAACCCCTCCATTGGATTCTAAAGCCCATGCCCTATCCCTTACACCACGTGGCTTTCTTTTTAATAGTCAAACATACAGAAATGCATGCACCGCATCATAGAAGCCACAGACTAAATAACTTCCAATGTATGAGAGTTTCATTCACATAAGTAGCTTTTTCTTTTTTTTTTTTTTTTTAATTTGGAAGGCATTTTTCTAATCACTAATGGTGTAAATAGGATTAAATAGTTTGGGACAAAAAAAGATTGAGTTATTGACTGTGTATAAGAAAAGAAGAAGAAAAGTAACAAACTCGGCCTTTCTTCTAGGATGACCCTCCAAAGTAAGCCACAGAATTTCCTGGAAGTAATCTCATCCTTTTTTACTTTTAGACTCAGAAGTGGTCCCTTGTTGATGTTCTAATCTCTGCCATTTCATCTCATGTTTTGGTGAAAGAGGAAAAAGCTCCATTCTTCCATCTAATTTATGACTTATACAAAAAAGAAGGCTTTAAGTGTTATGAATTTTTAATTTTTTTTCATTTAGTTGATTCTCTTGCTGAGAAAAGTGACTGCCAAAGAACTGTGCCTAGTACGAGCAATAAACATCAACACTATCTGCTGCATTAATAATTTAAGCAAAAATAATCAAACAAAATAATCTGGCAGGTCCCACAGGTGAATCATACAGAGTTTAAAAAATGCTGGTATGTTTAAACCAGGCAACTTTTAAATGAAAATTTACTCCAGTGTGGACAGAGATGTGTTAGAGAGGCCACTGATAACATCCATTGATCTTATTGCTTTTGCCAGAATACATTCATACCTAACACCTCAATAGACTACATGTTCCCCATGGAATCGAGTTCAAAGCCCTCTGTAAAGTGGCTATAGCCCATCTACTCTGAGCTGATGTTCAGCAGGTACTTTTGATTGGTTGGGCATTCATTCTGACTGGTCAGTAGCCTTATCTTATTTTTTTAAAATTAATTGTTTTAAATATCATTATATTTGTTTTCTGTTGCTGCAGTAAGACGTTGTCGAAAGCTTAGTGGCTCCAAACAACATACCGTAAGTATCTTGCAGTTCTATAGTTATGAAGTCGAACACAGATCTCCCTGGGCTAAAATCGTGTTTTGGGCAGAGAGGTGTTCCCTACAGAGGCTGTAGGGAAGGAAGAATCCATTTCCTGCCCTGTTCCTATTCTAGACGCTGCTCACATTTCTCATTTTGTGGTGGCATTCCTCCATCCTCAAAGCCAGCGACAGTGGATGGAGTCCTTCTCACAGCATGTCACTGCAAACTTCTCTTTTGCCTCCTCTTCTACTTATAGAACCCTTGTGACACATTGGGCTCAACAGCATAAACGAGGATAATCCCTCTATTTTAAGGTCATCTGGTTAGCAATCTTAATTCCATCTGCAACCTTAATTCCTCTTTGTCCTGTGTCCTAACATATTCATAGATCCTGGAGATTAGGACACAGACTCCTTTATGTGCCATTATTCTGTCTACTACAGCTATTCATGCAATTCTCCCTGCATGCTTTCTACCGATCTCCCGAACATGTCCTTTTCTGACATCAAGCTGAGCTCCTATTTGATCTTCAAGGTGAATGCTTTTTTCTATCTCTATGCCTTTCCTAATTCACTTCTTCCTTCCAACTAAGTCCTCTTCCTTTTCTTCAAAGCCTGTCCACATGTTTAGGTCCAGCTTAAGTTTCACCTCCTACATGGAGCTTTTCCCATTGCAGAGTGCTCATCTTGTTTTTGTTTCTGTTTTTCCCTTCTTTTCTTATGTTCCATTAGAATTCCATTACATTAACCCACAGGAAATTGCAATAGTTTTTTTACTTACAAAAAGAGAAATTGCATATGATTTAACCTAATACTTAATTGTCCCCTATTTATCATTTAGTTGTTCCTGAGTTAATTTCTATCCATGTTTGTTTTTTCTTCCTATTTGAATTGCAATCCCTTTTAAACCAGAACTATGTCTCATGCTTTTTTGAATTACCTTCTACTTTCCAATTCTCACTTGCTCAAAAGATAGTTCATTCAGTGTTGACATAGCTGAGCAATGTTTTACCTGCTATGGTTACTTTGTTGAAAGCCACGGAATAACAGTCTGGCCCAATTTAAGGGAAAGAATTAATTTGTTAGAAAGATAGTGAACTTAAAACTCCCACAATTAAAGTAACAGTCAAGCAACAAAGCATAGAGAGCTTCTGAGATGCATATAATATTGACTATGAGTGAGTTAGTATCAGTATATTTGGTCCTGTGACAAAATTCTAGAATAGAGATTATCCTGGCTTAGGCCATGTCATGTCCCTACTTTGTGAATGGAAGATGTAGCTAGGAGGACACTGTGATTGACAAGTCCATTAGGAGGATCACATAAAACGTAGGGATAGTAATTTCTCAAAAGACAGCTAGAACGCTCATACCAAAGAAAAGATGTAGAAATACTGGGTAGACAAAATGACCAATGCACATGAATGAAATCTAAAATGAAATTTCTATGCTAAATGGTATTGTCAATACAAATCCAATAAAGGCAACAGAAAAAAGGGTAAAGCAAAACGTGAGTAAGGATAACTTTTAATTTGCTATAGGCTACAATAAAACATTGAATCATAAAAAAAAAGTCTTCCTTTTGTCATAGCAACACCAACAGCTATTATTTATGGAGCGTATATTATAACTCAGGCACTGTGCTAAAATGGTGCCTGCTTTTTCTCATTGAATCCTTGTTGTAACAAGTCCTTGCGTTGAGTTCTGTTCTGTTATTCTTCTCATTTAATGATAAAGGAAGTGAAGCGTAGAGAAATTATGCAAGTTACCCACATTTTGTGTCTACTAACTGCAAAGGAGAAGGAGTCATGAGGTGAGGCAGAAGAGGTACAAGGGGAGAGATACACCTATATTATTTGGACATCAGTGACACTTGAGGCAACCAGGGTTAAGGGAGAGGTTTCAATTGATGACGCATGTAACTAGGCACTGTGTCAGCTTGTGCTGGAGGCCAGAAAGGAGCAGAGGAAAGAATGTCTACTGTCCGGTTGAGAAGGCTGACACTCAGACAAATAATTCCAATGCAATGTAAGAAGCCCTACACTAGAGCTCCCTAAAATGGTTCAGAAAGAACTCAGAGCGACCCATGACTTGCGGGACAAGAGGAAGGAGAAAACTGGAAGAGTTTCTCTGAGAGGAGGTAGATCTTGAAGAATATACATAAAAGGTCATGTTCAAGAAAGCAATCTTCAGGAAATGCATCAAGATGAATGAAAATCTAGAATATTTAGGGAGCTACCAGCAGGGAAGGATGATTTAAGTTATGCAAATCATGATGAGAATTTGGGAATGAAAATGATGTGAGACGAGACTGAAAACATAGGTCAGAGCCAGTTTTTAAGGAGCTTTGAGTGCCATACAAGACATCTGCTTTTTAAACTGCAAGCAATGGAGAAGCCCTGGATGTGTTTAAAGATTGTGTGTTAAAGACAAGATCAGATTTGCTTGGGAGAGGAGAGGCAGTTGAAAGCTGAATTGGAGTTGGGGAGGACTTGTGGGTTTCTTATTTAGGTAACTGGGCAAATAAAGTTCCATTGAATTCAGGACAGGATTCTTGAAGGAGGAAAAAAAAATTGAGGGGAAATAAAATGGGTTTGCTTTGGGAACTTCCTCATGGCAATATCCAGCAAACATGTGAAAAATTAAGACAGAACCCAAAAGGCATCAACATTTGTAGACTAGGAACTTGTAATGATTAGAAGATTAGAGAGAGAATAGTGGATGAGATAAGCCAAAGACAGTATGTAAAATAAGAAGAGGGATAAGAACAGGAACTCTGGAGGCATCAACACCTAAAGGGAGGAGGAGAAGGAAGATAAACCAGGCAAGAAGATTCAGAAAGAATCAAAGTGTTAAGAGAAATACAAAGGAGCAGTTGTAATAAATCAGGAGAGAAGAAAGTGTCAAGAATGCAAGTTGTGACACAGCCTTCAAGTAAGAGGAGAACTTAATATTTCCCTTAGGATTTGGCTATTGAAAGGTTATTGAGGATCCCACTGGTTAAACTGGGTATGGCATGGTGGAGCCAAAGTCAGATTGCAGAGAGCTGAGCATAAAAGGCAGTGGAAAACTAGGGGCATGAGGGTGTTTTAATGTGAATAAAGAGACATAGGTGGTGGTGGGTTGATGACGAGGAGTTGGATTTTTAGTGTGCAAGAGGGAAAGAAGTGGAGAAAAGAGGTTGGAATATGAATGAAGGGAGAAGTTGCTGTCCCAGTGGGAAGGGACAGAAAAAGGCCCAGGTGGAATTCTGGAAGAAGTGTCGCAGCTCTTTCCTTGAGACAGAAATATTCATTTAGCTTCCGCATCATTCTTTCTTCTTATTTTTCTTAACTTCTGTAGCTTTTTAAAATTCAGTCCTAATATGGGGATTGGAACTGAAATTGGCATACACATCACGTGGCACTGTGCTGGTTACATACTAGAAGCTTAAAAAATGTTATATCCCTCCGTCCTTTATTTTCCCCTCTTTGAGTTGGACCATTTCCCTTTCCATTCTCCCTTTGCTCATGAAAGGGATGAATCTTCCCAGAACTCATCTGCTGAGACTGACATATCAAATAGCTGTGGCACACTGATTAGAAGAAAGGCTTAAGAAATCTTTGGCTATGGCTACTAAATTTCACCTGTGACAATGAACTCCTATGGAAAACATCTTCATCATGGGGTATACAGAGTTGGCCTGACCACCAGATATTTTCCTTCTGTCTTCTGCAGTCCCATCGTTTCAGGTCAGAAGTGAACAGACAGTGAGTAAAACATGAAGAAGAGCCAGAAAGAGCTAATGCTAATGTAAGTATTAGGCCAGCCTCTGATGAAATAAACAAGGACTGTAATTCTGAGTGGGTCCGTTCCATTTGCCTTTCTCCAATCCCAGGTGACGGACACAGTGGCAGAACCTAGGAAGCCAAGAAGAAACCAGAGAATGGAGACACATGACAACAATGGCAAGTCATCAGACCCAGGATTTCCCAAAGAACACTGGTCCAGGAAGATGCTCTGTGAAAAAGTGTTCCCTGGTCAGAGAAATTTGTGAAACACTTTACATAATACTTAAAATAATGTATGGCACATCAAAGGTAATATGCAATAAGAGAATTCATTTTTAAAAACCAAGCATATTCACAACTTATTTGACTATGCATTCAATTTTTAGATTCATATTTTTGACCCACATTTGTGGAGCCACATCCATAGAACAGATTTGACCATGGTTATGGTTATCAGTAAAAAATTTTTAAAAATTCAGGTTAATTTTGGAATTGGTTTACCATCATAGTTCAAGTAGATACTGTCCCAAACAATCTGAAATCAAGAAATTAGCAAATGGACTTTTTGTTTGCGGATTTCAAAGGACTGAATTCCTATAGCATTGAAGAAAGATACATTTTAAAGTCTATTTTTGGAAAATACTCTTAGTTGGGTGTTTCATTTGATTTGGTACACAGTATTCATAAATTGCCATCTTTTCCTGCTGTACTTTATCCTAAATATATTCCATGGTGTGTTTTCATAATTAATATGCAAATAGATGTATAGTTTATAATTAATTTCAACTGGGCACAGTGAAAAACTTGAAAACCTCAGCATGGAGGCATCTTTTTGGGTAGAAATTCAATGAAATCCCCAAATGTCTTTGGTTTTGCAATCCATAATTTGCAGATTATTAATACAATAAATCCTTGTTGTCTGTGAGAGTTGGCATCGTACCCATGAACTCCTGTGTAGAAAGCCTACAAACTAAAAATCCAAATGGAAAGAAAAAACCACGTGATTTCTGTGTATGCTCATTACCTGCTTCTGAAACCATAATATCTCGGCCTTTTATAGATCTTATAACAGTCTCTGCAGGAAGCAGCTGCAGTCATTAGCCATAGGACAGACTAAACACACAATCTTCATGGAAGGAGGCCTGGATCAGCTTGGTCTTTCAGATCTCTAATCTCAGGCACAGGAAAGCACCATCAACAGCACCCTTTGTATATATATATAAAGGTAACATATTTTATCATTTAAAGGGATTTGAGAAATCTAAGAGGCCCAACTCTTTTTCTGCCTTCTTTGTTTTGAGGCTTAGATTGCTGAAGGGGCTTGCCCACGATCACATATTTGTAAGAGACAGAGCAAGGATTCAAAGCCAGTTCTGGCTTCTGTGTCCCCTCCAGTGGCTCTTTTGGGAACCTGAGGGAAGAACAGCAGCAGAATTGGGTGGCACCTGCCCATGCACATCACGCACTGAGCATCTTCAAGTCTGGCCATGGACCCCGTAATTCCTAATCCAGAATTCCTCCCATCACTCGCTGCTGAGAAAAGCACTAAAATGGAGATATTTGTTCCAAAATCCCAAATTTAAATTCCATAGACCAAAGTGTCTTCATTTTTAAATCACCCAACTCATCATAAATTCAACTGGATTCGTTAGAGTTAAAGAATTGACAACACCAAACATTTTGCAACAGAAGTCACTGCTGCTTAAGGAGTTAGGGTTCACCTTTTCCAGAGCTCTTCAGTGCCAACCCAGAACCAATATCCCAGCATCGCTGGAGGGAATGATGGCGCCCTGCATTTCAGAGAAGATTTAAAACCGAGATCCTAACTGCTCATCATCATTAAAAATCTCCAGGCAGTTTTCATAAGAGCAAGGGGGTGGTTGCCTGAGGTTTTGGCTGACAGTCAACCCAACTAATTACATTCTGTCTACTGTGTCCTCCCGCAGTTTCAATTGGATATGTTATTTTTTTTTATTTCCTGTCCTAATCTGAATGTAGGGTTGCTATGTGTTCTTAAGCAGATGCTGCTGTTCTTGCTGGTAGAAGAGGCTTTTCAGATTTGTTTTTTTCCTCAAAGAAAGTTTTGAGACTTTAAATAAAATAATTCTTCTAAATGTTCCTAAGATCCTGGCACCAAATACATTCTAAATGCAATGTGTGCAGGTAAGAATCTATTTATATTGTTATTTTCTCTCATCAAGTACTGACATGAGCAGACATGCTTAAACCTGAGGTGATAATGTCCTACTTATAGACAGGTCACAGCAGTGCCCCTTAGCATTCACTTCTCCTCTTCTTACTGATTACACATTCTCCTGTTGCTCCTATTACTGGTGGCTTTCATGGACAACTCACACATTCTGTGGCATAGTTGCAATGAGAAAGTCTTAAGTGAGCGTCTCTCTCTCTCTCTCTCTCTCTCTGGTGCTGGAAGTCTAATAAAGAGGAAGAAGAAAAATTGTTAATATCATGATATTTTCTGATCAAATTCCTCTGTGAATTTCATCAGATGTGGCCATCAATAGTGCAAGATAGAGTTATTTGGTGGAAAGTCAGAAATCTAGAGGCATGAATTTTATTTCTGCCCTCCCACCCACCTTGACTTCAGCTATGTAACCTTCAACATGAGCTCCTACCTTCCTGAGATACACAGTGAGGAGAGTAAAGAGGATCTCTAAGACTCTTGGAACCTGTAATTTTATATACCTGCACCCGTGTTTGAGAGAGAGACAATACGGGCTTGCACATAAAACATTCAAAACAAAGTTTAATGATGGGCTTTCTTTTTTTTTGCTAAAAAAATTATCAAAAATTGTCAGATTTTTTAGTTGATCAGATTAGAAAACAGTAATAATGTTTTGAAAGGCTTGTGCTATATACCAGACATGGATCTGGGCCTTTTATTTCTGTGAACACATCTTATCCTCTCTATAACCCTTGTTTGTATTCTCATTAGTCTCACATAAAGATGAAGGAACAGAGACATAAAAATGGTGATTAACCCAATGTAAGAAGTGAGAGAGCCAGGATTCACAATCCAGCAGTCCAATTCAAGAGTCCGCACTCTTCACGGTTCTGCAGCACTGCCTCTGTTGGGGACAGGCACTTTATAAATTTCATCTCCCTTCACACATTCATTCATTGTCACAGAAGTAAAAAATGTGGTTCCTTCCCACCTTCATCCTCAAACAAAGATTTAAAAGAGAGAAAAATAAAATGTCTTCTGAAAGTTAAATTCCAACTCTACATTTCAAGAAACAAAGCAAAGATATTCAGAGTAATTTGAAAAAAAAAAAAAAAATAGGAGATGTCCAAATTTGCTCTTTTCAGTCCAGCATGGACCTGATATTTTTAATCACTCTCCTACTTTTCAGCAGGACATTGGTCAAGACTTGAGTGTCCTTTGCCTTAGGGTTCACACACATTCTCTCTGCTTCCTGGGTGGAATCCCAGGAGAGAATTAACTATCTGAAGGCTAACTTACCTTAAGAAAAAAAAAATGCATTAGTCAGAAGAGGTTTTGTTGGCTTTCAGAAACAGTGAAGGTGTGTCCTTGAGTCAAATGTCACCAGCATCCAAGCCAAAGGGGAGGATCCTAAGGGGCAGAATTCCACTTGGTTGTTATGGGTGGCATGTGTATCCCTGTCAAGGGAATGGGTGTCTTGGGCTTTTTGGCTAGAGAGCAGTCTATCTTTAGACCATATATTTCCCTCCATAGTTTCTTCAAGCCTATTAAATTCCCTTCTGATGACTACCTAGCCTGTCATAGCAATGCCGATGGGGGATAAGATGCTGCCCTGCTGACTGCACTGCTTCTTGCAAACAAGTTATTGGCATAGCCTCGGGAGCTACAGACATGTGAGTCTGTCTCTGACACCACTCCCCATCAGTGTGATTGCAAAGCTCAAATCCTGAGCCCCAACACTGAGGTCCACATCTGACCCCATGGTAGGTTCATTATGCAAATGCCCCCTCTCAAAAGTTTCTTTGGTTTCTCTTGATGCTACACCTCTGTCTGCTGGAAATTCACACATATGCCTTCAAACCCCCTCATCAATGTTATGAAGTTTTCTAGGACTCCAGTAGAAAGTTACCACAAGTGTGTTTCTCAGTCACAGCTTTACACCTTCAGTACAATGAGCTGCAGTTTTCAGTAGGGATGAGCATAGTCATGCACATTTATTCCCATGGGTGCGTCTTGGTGTTTAGATTCATGTGTGCCCCTATTTGAAAGACAAAAAGAAGTATAAAATATGAAATTGCAGCAAAATTCAGACTGTGGAATTTGTATTTATCAGAATGTGATAAATGTCAGGCTAATAAGCCTCACAAGGGAACAAACAGTTTCCTTGAGCATTGCTGCGAGGGCTATTATGAACAGACACTGCCAGGCTGTGTGTGAAGCACAGAGCAAAATCCCCCTGCCTCTTCTTAGGCTGAGCATCTCTAGTGATTTAAAATTCAGACATCGTGACACCAGTGACAAAGGGATCGCTAGAAAGAAGTCCTCAGTGCATTTGAGATATTTCCAATTCATTGTAAAGAAGAAAATGAATAGATGGCAATTAAAACCAAACTTTATATATCCCAGCTATTGTGTGAAGTATGTACTGAATTGTGACCAGAGAAAAGACAAAAATAACCCCAGCTTGAATTATGTTATGTATTTTAAGAAAAGGATGTGTTTTGAAGTAATTGACATTTCAAAGCTTAGCAGGAATAATTAGTCTTGATGTCACCTTTATTTAAATCAATTTTAGTACAAATCAGAAATTAAAATGTTAACCAACTAGTTTGATTGTCTGTTTTGAGTTAAGCAGTAAGTATTTAAGTGAAGTCTGAAGATCGAGCACTGTGCTGGTGGCTGAGTGGGTGGTGTATAAGGCTGGTCCCTGCCTGCAAATTCTTAGTCTAGTAAAATAGATAAGGTTTACCAACAAGAAAGAGCTGGAATAAGCAACTTTTTTATCCAGTATCAGGTTACATTAGTGATTCTCAGTTAGGGGCCATCAAGACTTCCAGGGGACATTTGGCAAAATCTGGAGACATTTTCTGGTGTTTCAGCTGAGGGTATGCTGCCGGCATCTAGTGGGTAGAGACCAGGCTTGCTGCTAAACATCCTACAATGCACACGACAGAATTATCCACATCCACTTAACTGGCATCAAATGGCAGTTGGGTTGGGGCCGCATGCACGTACCCTACACTACTCCAGCATTTGTTTGTACCAGAGAAACTCAGCTCAAAACATGTGTGGGCTGTAGTGGGTTGGTAAAGTCCCCAAAGAGTTGGGGCTTGAAGCTGAGAAGACCAAAACTGTCCATGCTTGTGGGGCCAGAAAGCCCCCTTGTTTGACCACCAGAAATCCCAGTTGCTGCCTGACTGACAGCACTCAGCCTTCGACTGAGCCTCCTCTTCCTGTTGTGTACTGCCAGGTACATATCAAGGCTTGATTAATATTTAATTAAGCATTTATTATGTGCCAGGCCTGTATAACCACTTTACAGGTTTTAAATCATTTAGTACTTCTAACAATTTTTAAAGCAGATTCTATTGTTATCCCCATTTTAAAGATGAGACAACTGTGGCCCAGGAGACTAAGCAGCTTTTTCTTGTGTCACACAACTGGTAGATGCAGAGTTGTTTAAATGCGGGTAGTTTAACCTCAACAACTATGCTATACCACTTCTCTGTCAGATGACTTTTTACCTTGACTAGCAGCAGTGATCCAATTTCTTTCAGATTCCTTTCATAATAAAGTGTGCACCCACAGAAACTCATACTCAGAAGTACGCAGATGAGCATCACATGCACCCGGAAAATCCTGAGAGTAGATGTGTACACCCTCCTGTCTTCTGGCTCCAGGAATCCCCCTTGTCATCTCAAGGGAAATTGTCGACTGGAGGGAAGGCTCTTCTCTCTTTATACCTGAGCTGAATTCTTGATAGGAAGAACTGAACTATTATATTCGAAATCATAGAGCTTGAAATATATAGTTGATAGAGCAAATTTCAGATTGTTAAAATAAATTACATACTACTCTATAGTGGAGTTATTTTTAAGCAGTTATATGTGGAATGTGTCCACATCACATTGTTCATTAAAAACCAAAACCATTGTACACCAGTGCGTATAATATAATCTTATTTTTATTAGAGTAAAATTATGCTATTATATGTATAAAAATAAGTCAAAAAGAATCCATGCCAATCTGTCAACAGCAATGGTAGAATTGCAACTTTAGGAGGTGAATTAAAAGAAATTAAAGAACATAAAAAGTAAGAAACTTCTTTCCTGAGTCCCAGAGGAAAGTTGACTGAGATCCCATAATCTAAGGGTAGAGATCATTTCCTTGAGACCATGCTCAAAGTCAGTCCAGGGTAGAACTGGGGAGTGCAGAAAAATGTGTCTCCATGGAGCTCAGTTTTCACACTGCCTGTTTTGCTACTGACAATACTTCCTCCACCCAGCACCAAACCCTTCCCATCACATTGCAGCAATAAGAAAGAGGGTATAGCAATTCCATCCCCTCTTACATCTGTCTCAAAGAAACTAGTATCATTCTTTTTTACCTTGTGGTATATTTGAATTAATGAAGTTTCCTCTTCCAAGAATGTTTTCAGGTTTAAACTCTACCTCTCATTGTAGCATGAAGGAATTACAAAGATAGCAAGTAGATAAAAAATGTACTTCACAGGAACATCCAACCTCCTATAGGTAATGTTGTTCCTATATTACCCTTTTTATTCAGGTAGATTCAGTTAAAAACACACACATTTATTTTCTTTATATACCTAACACCAAACAGTATTCAGGTTACCAAAGGGAATATAGAGATATGATATTCTAGGTTCTGCCATTAAGCAGTTTTTTGTTTGTTTGTTTGTTTGTTTTTGAGATGGAGTCTCACTCTGTCACCCAGGCTGGAATGCAGTGGTGCAATCTCAGCTCACTGCAACCTCTGCCTCCCAGATTCCAGTGAATCTCCTGCCTCAGACTCCCAAATAGCTGGGATTACATGCACGTGCCACAACACCCTGCTAATTTTTATATTTTTAGTAGAGATGGGGTTTCACCATGTTGGCCAGGTTGGTCTCGAACTCCTGACCTCAGGTGATCTGCCTGCCTTGGCCTCCCAAAGTGCTGGGATTACAGGCGTGAGCCTCTGTGCCTGGCCTCATTAAGCAGTTTTTAAAAGTTAGTTGGTGAATAGAGCAAATGCGTAAATAAGCTACTCTAGGTGCTATAGTCAAGGGGAGGAGAAGAAGAGATGTCAGAGGAAGGAGGGTTTATACCTGCTTCAGAGAGTCAATGTTGGCTTCATGACGAAAGAGGCATTGGAGGTGGACTTTGATGGAGGGTAGAATTTTAACATGTGGGGACTAGCTGGTAAGGCCAACAGTGGCAGCAAGCAGGAAGCCTCTGAAGCAGGATAGCATGGGGCATATTCTAGATAAAACCCAGGGAGCAAGATGGCTGTGGCACATGGTATTGTACAAGAAGAGTAGGAGACTAGTTTGAGAAGGGTCTGTAGCATGGTTATTTACCGGGGTGTCAGAGAAATGCCTACCTAAAACTGAGTACCCATATATAACATTTGCTTCAAGCAACAGAGGAGGATATATTGCCTGAATAGCATCCCTCTATAACAGATATTTATTTTAAGCCATAACTAACTGATAGGAGGGAAGGAAGGAAAGAAGGAAGGAAAAATATGAAGAAGGAAGCCAAGAAGGAAGGAGGAGGGAAGGAGGGGAGGGGGAGAGAAAAGAAGAAATGGAAATTGTAGATACTGAAAATGAAGAAGGAATTAAAAACTAGAGTATTTGAGGGAAGTAACTGGTGGAGGTATTGAATTTAGTAAACTTAAAGTTTGACACCCTCAATAAATTAACATAAAATTCTGACACAGCCTGGTAATACTTCCGGGGCACCAAGCAAAAGTAAATTCAAAAACTCTCCAAAAGGACACACCATCTAACCAGGTACAGACAAATCCCTGCTGACAAAGAGCTTACAACTCAAAACTGTAAAAATGAGCAAACAATCCTAGGTGAGGGTGAGTAAAAAGACACAGGAAACTGTAGGATTAGAACCCCAAGAACAGCAGATAAAAAATATTTGATAGACAGTATAAAATAAGTACATTTAAATGATTAAAGACCAAAAAAGAAAGGAAAAGAAAATATACAAAAAAGATGCTATGGAATAAAAAAGTAAATGTTGATAAAAGAACCAAATGGAAGTTTCAGAACTAAAAATGTTAATCCTTGACATTAAAAACCAAATAAATTAAACAATAGGATTAGATGCTGCTAAAGAGAAAATTAGTGAACTAGAAGATAGAACAGAATCTATTTTCTGGACTACCATAACAGAGAGATAAAGAAGTGGAAAATATGATAGAGAGGTTATGAGACTCAGAGGAAAGCATACATCTATGATGGGTTCTAGAAAGGGATAATAGGGTTATTGGAGGAATAGCAATATTTGAAGAATTAATGGCTGTGAATTCTCTTGTGTAAATGATAAAGACAAATCATCAGATTCAAATGCACATAGATGACATGTCCTAGATGCCTCTCTCTCAACTCTAGAATGAACCAGAATGAAGCATCAGGGTTTATTCTGCAAGTTTGACCATGGTATAAGAAAATGATTCAATAGTAAGTGATGGTATCTGTAGATGAACTGGCTTCTGCCCTTCAGGATTTCCACTTTGTCAGCTTTGATACAGCCTTTTCTCTTCTCCACTCCCTGTGCTTGAGCTTTGGTGTCGTTTGTTTGTTTGTTTTTCCACCAGACCTGGACTTTGGAGATATGTGGATTCAAGCCTTCTCTTTATGATTAAAGTCTCATGTCTTTAATTTCAACTGAGACTATATAAGAATTGACAAAGGAAAAACAATTAAAAACACACCTATACTCCCCGTATTACCAAATCACACAATGCAAAAACAATTTTTTTAATTCAAATTTAGGTGAAGGACAGTTTCAAAGGACTTGTCTGGTACAGCTTTTGGGCACTCCATCTTCAAATAATTTTATTCTTTCCTCCACTTTTAAAGTAGGTTCTAAATATCCTTATATTACAAATTGTGGAAACCATCCTGGTTTGAAGGTCACAAAAGTTCAGGGCTTAGCTCTGTCACTGTTCTGACCTTGGGAAATCTCCTGACCTAATAACAAGTATGTTATGGTTTAATTATGTCACCCAAAAAGCATGTGTTGAAAACTTAATCCTCAGTGCAACCAGTGTTGAGAGGTGGGACCTTTAAGAGGTGACTAGGTCATGACGGGTCTTCGCTCATGAATGGATTAATGCTGTTATCAATGGAGTGTGTTCCTGATAAAAGGGTGAGTTTGACTACCTTTCCTTTTCTTGCTCTCTTGCTCTTTCACACTCTCTTGCCCTTTTATTTTCCTCCATGGAATGATGTGGCATGAAAGCCCTTGCCAGATGCTGGTGCCGTGCTCTTGAACTTCCCAGCCTCTAGAGCTGTGAGCCAAATAAACATCCATTAATTGTAAATTACCCAGGCCATGGTATTCTGCTACAGATGCACAAAGTAGACTAAGACGAATGACAATCTGCTCTGAATGCATGCCGTGAATCAGGCACCATGCCAGATGCCTCATATGCATGCTCTCACTTAATCTTTACAAGAGCACCATGAGGTAGGTTCTCTTAGTAACTCCATTTATAGCTGAAGCCATTGAAGTCACCTGCCCATAGCCAAGTGGTTAGAAGAAGGAGAGGTCTTCTGACTGCAGAGCCCGGGTCCTTTAACTGCAAACTCCTTTGGAAATTTCAACCACTTTGGCCTCCAGTCTCATTGGTCACTGGTCTTCTGTTTTCTCCTATCTCAAATGAGGCCACTATTACGTTAACATTCTATAATATGCTTGTGTGTGTGTGCCTGTGAGTATGTGCGAAATTTAAGTTCCAGTGAAGATAATAAGGAATTTGCATCTGCCTCTAGGGAAAAGAAACAAAGATAATATTCTACCATACTTGGAGATAATGGCTGATCATTTATACATAAACATGGTTATCAAAATTAAAAAATAAAAGCTGTTATTGTGCAGATTTTATTATTTCTACAAATTATCAAAATATTAGTATCTATTTAAAAAGTCAGTCAGCTTAGTAAATAACCCTTACCAATCCAATCAGTTTGAAATTCTACATTAGAAAATTAAGATGTTAGTCCACAAAGAGCTTCCAACTCAGGTATATTGGGCCTCCCTGCAAAGAAAGAATGTTAAAAACATGTACTTAGCAGCTTGCAATCTGAATCCTCTCCTTCTCACAAGTCTCGCCCTCAGTTGACCAACCTAGTCTATGGGATATGTAAGCTTCCTCTTCCAAAGTCCTTGGAGTCTATGTAGCGGTTTCCTTTCACTGAACACTCGTCCTTTACTGCCTGTTTTGTTAATTGAGAGTCATATGAATGAAGAAATCAACTCTTTGTATTTGCCACTGTTTTAAACTTACTTTCTTGCATATAGCATCAATCATCTATGAATAGGAGTGATATCTACATGTGCATAAATATAGGATAAATACAGTTGCATGCTCCACATAAATATGTGTACATTTTCTTAGCATTTGTTTGGGTTCAAGAAACAGAAATCTACTGTACTTAATTTAAGACCAGAGGGATTTGTTATAATGATACAGGGATATCACATAGAACCTCAGTGCAGGAAGTACAGCCAGTCCTCTGAAGACTGAACTGGGACCGGGAAAATCATCAGGAGCTAAGCAACTACTTTCTCAGTCTCTTTTTTCTCTCTGGGGCCACATGATCTACCATCTGCTCCATTCTCTTGCTTTTCTCAGCAGACGGTCTCTCTCTGCACCATGTCACCATGTTTTCATGGGCCAGGGAGAACCATGACCTCTAATCTCTTGTCTCATAGTTCCTATTCTTAAGAGAAAGAATCTGAATAGCCCAGGTCATGGGTCAGGTGTGCAGCCCTGGTCCCCCATCAACTGTAGCCAAAGAGGAGTAAAATCTCATGACAAGACAAGGCAGGAGAGGCCCAGACCTTCAGCAGTGGCAAGGAGTTGGTAGGGGTGCAGTTGTGAAGACAGGAATATATCTTTTAAAATCTCTTAAAAACAGTTTTGATCATATACAGAGAGAGAGAGAGAGAGAGAGAGAGAGAGAGAGTGTGTGTGTGTAAAATGAACAAGTGAGCTAGTTAATACTTGAAAATTTTGCTTGTAAGTTTTATGCTAAAGAAAAATGAGAAATGAGGTTTTTTTTCTAATGGAAAAATAAAAGTGAAATTACGTTGTTGGAGGCTTGTAAGGACAGAGAGATGAAAATAGGATATAAAATTCAATAGAAAAGCACTTTTCTGAAAATGTTATTTAAGAAAGAATATTCTGACATCTACATGCAGGGTAGGCAGGCTCTGGAAACAACAGTGGGCAGGCAGCCCATTTGGAGTTTGAATTTTATAATCTTCTCTTCATAATATAGAACCAGACCACAAAGGTTTAAAGAGCGTGGGCTAAGTGCCCCTCACTCAGCAGACAGCATCTAGTTGTAGATATTTAAAGATTAAAAGCAGAGGCAGTTAGTCAACTGTGTAATATTTACTGATTTGGGCAGCTCTACCATATAGACATCTTACACATAAATTTAACTATTATTATTGTGTTGCCCTTTTCCAAGAAAGGGTAAACTAGATTTGTAGGAGCACTTAACACATGCAAATCCCCCACTCTTTAAATCAAAGCGCCTTGTATTAAAGAGCTACATAAATTTTACAAGTATTCTGTCCTTTCGAGATCATAGCTCTATTCTTTCCTGTAGCACAATTAAAGCGATGGCTCTTTGTAAGCCAGTTCCATGAACCCTGATGGAAGATATTTCACAAAAGACACTGCTTTTGCTAAGTGCATAATTGCACCAAGGATATAAGGATGTGCAGAGGTTCCAGGCTAGGGAATTCTGAAGGCTCTATCAGCAAAGAGCTCACTGTTTCATTGACCACCGCAAACTTCTTTGAACTTTATTTACTCATTTAATGTGCTTCCCCACTTTTCTTAAGACTGGCTTTAAAAAATGATTTAAAGCATGACTTCCTTCAAACAGCTAATAGTCCATGAAACAGCTTAGTACTTACAAAAGAATGCTCAAATTGATAGCGGTGGAATCTGAAGTGCTATATTTTTCCACTGATAAGGTACAACCTAGCCAGAGATAGTGTGATTTTTATCTATCTCATCAACGGTATGTTTTCCCAAACTTTGTTCCAAAGGAAGCAAAGGTTGTGTTTTAAATTGAAAGTAGTCAGTGCCAAATGATTTGAGGGATCAGCTGGGATGATTAAAAATGTATTTTGTGCAAGAGGTTAATAACAATTATTTTGACCAAATTCCTGGAAAATCATGTAGTGATTGCATACATTTCTACCAGAAAAAGAACAAGGAAGAGATTTAACAGTCTTATCTAATCAGGCTTAGATAGTATTTATGAGAAAAGTTGGTTTGGGTTTGGCAAAGTCAGGTTTGAAATTCAACTGTTTCTAGACTCAATGATTTCAACTTGTGCTATGTGATATCTATGTCTCCCAAGAGACTAGATATTATAAAATCATGAGCTTTGAAGTATGTTTCCTAAATAATATTCCATAACAGAATTTTTGTTGAGTACACAGTGTTTCATCATATGGTTTTCTGTCTTATTATTATTATTTATTTGGCTCGTCCCTGATTGTTAGACACTTTTATATTTGCTAATCTTTCCCTTATTGTAAATAATTCTGTAGTGGACATCCTTGTAGATAAGTAATGTCCTTTAAACTTGTGCCTCTGGCTCCACTCCCTCTCGGCTCCAGTCATTCTATTCCATGCCCCTGACTTATTAATCATGAAGATAATTCTTCTGGAAACAACATTTTATTGAAAACAGGATGGTCAGATATTCTGGCTGTGCCCAGAGCCTCCACAATATAGTTTTAACCTCCTGTTTCTTCATGATCACCTGGTGATTTCCCAAGGTTCTGCTACTTAAGTTTGGCTACAACTACCAGCTGATTTTTACACTAGAATCTAAACCACTTTTTCTCAGAGGGAGAGGGATTGGTTGGGAGAAGGGAGTCCACAAGAGTCCTTCCAGGAGAGTTTTGGAAGAGAAGACCGTGGAAGAAAAATTGTTCTCTCTCAAGAGAGGGAACAGTGAGGCGGTCATATGTAAACCTTGGCAACTTAAGCAGCCATGTTTTCTGCCAGGTGAACACTGGAAGAGGAGAAAGTTTGCCTGCAGAGGGAGAAGAGTGAGCAAAGGTAGAGAAGAGTGTGTGTGTGTAGGGGGAAATACAGAGACAGAGACATTCTGATAAACATTCTAACAAAGATGAAAAGAAAGAAAAAGGAATCGAAGTGGCCCTTCCCTGAATGAATACTAGGAGAGAGCAGCAGCAGGGATATGGGAGGGGAAATTCAAGTCCTGGGAAGTAGTTGAATGAGAAAATTAGATCTCCTCACCTCTTTACTGCTGCCCTGCACACCAAGATCAGAGTTGGACTGAGGAGTGGACCACTTAAATAGCTACATAGTACACTAATGCATAAATGCATTCAAGTGCTCCTAGGAACATTTTACTGACACTGGAACATCCACAGGGAATCCAATGACACCAGAAATGTCGCAAGATGGAGCAAATTGCATTTCTAATACTCTTCTCAGGGAGACTCCGACATGCCGAGGGAAGGGATTCTTTGGCGAGCTGCTTGGAAAGCAGATGCGTTCCCCTATGAGACATGCTTGAGGTCAACAGACGGTCTTTAAATAACCTTCAAACGAGACTGGGTCATTTTAAAATCAGGGTTCTCATGGAGCTTGGGGCCAAAGCTGAATTTATTTGGGAAGGAAGATCTTTGATTGCTGCCAGCCACTGCCTTATTCTCTGCCCTTCCCTTCATGTAACGTCCTACTCTTGTTCTTCTCTGAGCAGATCTAGAGACCATCACTTTGAAGGAGTGCAGAATTAAAAGCCTGTCTAGAGCCCCCCTCTTTTATCGTCTGGAGGGCACCCACATGTCTGGCCTTGAGTGATTGTTCCTTCTTCTGTATTTCTTCTTAGGCTCTTCTCTTATCTCCACATGATACTTTTTTCAAGGACTAGTTTACATTTTCTATATTTTAACCCAGTGGTTCCATCTAAGCCACCAGCGACACCAACCTTGAACCCTCTGCAGAAGAGCTAATGAGAACTAGAGAGGCAACAAATTGGTACTCTAGATGTGATTCCTGCAAATGCTAGTTGACACAAGGGCATCCATGCTATTAGCTGGCCATGGAAAGCAGGTATATCTTCTGTGGAGTAAGGTGTCATATGCACAGACAACATCTATGGCCACAGGACACTTTACTTCCTCTGGAAGACCCAGACCAGAAAGTTCGCACAAGACATCTACATTGTCACAATTAGGTACTATTCCTATTATTTAAATCAACTTCGAAATGGCCACTTGAGTTTTGACAAAAATCTGTTCTAGATTTTAGCAAATGCAGAGAATGAAAAGAAATTCTGTCACAGAGCCCAGTCTCTAAAGGCAGCAGGTGGGAGCCGGTTGAATGGTAGACACCCCCTAACTCTGGGCTGTGCCCATGCTGCCAACTCCTCAATATTATCATGAAGAGGGTGAAAAGAAGAAAATGCATTTGGCAGTTTAAATCAGATAATTATTTTTTTAAAGGTATGCTGAATATAATTCCCAGGTTTGATCCATCTGTTTAAACTTAAGTAAAAGAGCGTCACTCCTCAACTGACCATGCTACGTGATGAATATGCTCTTGAAATGAATGCTTTCAGATGGTTTCCTTTTATGAAACGTGCACAAAGATGTGTACTGTGGTGGCGGAGTTGGCCTTGTAAGACATCTGGCTACAACATGTGCCTCATTAAGTTACACCTGTAAGTGCGGGGTCATTTTTTATGCCAGTAATATTAATAATAAAGGGTTCATTGAATAGGATTATTAATGGTGCCAGGTGGAGGATGTAGTATTACTTACAGCCTGGTAGGGGATTGGCTAATGTCTCCTCCCGCCAACGTTTCTGGTTTCATGTTTATAGACAGAGCCCTCCAGATGATGGCTGGCAATGTAGCCATTGAGAAAATGAATTCTCCCTTTCCCATCAGCAAGAGAATGTACAGCAGTTGGTAGAGAATTTGAATGAATCTATGTTCTAATTTTGAATGTATAATCTTGTGGAAGAGCAAGATATTTACCAATTAATTTAAGAAATTAAAAAGTCACTTTCAAAGTTTCACTTTCCTCTAACTTAAATGGAAGCTTTTCAGCCCTAGCCATCTCCTATCACTTCTTATTTCAAGAGACATTCATCTCTGCATTTTTCCTTTGTGGTCACAAACTGCAAATCAAAAGGAAAAAAACTAAGAAGAAATCTAAAACCTTTCCTTCCTTCTGTGGAATGTTTGCCTTTGCTGTTTTACAATGCACGACTTGTAACAGAAGGAAATGGAGGCTCAAGGTAGGGCACTTTTTAATGTGCATTATTACAGGTGTTAGCATGTCTGGTAAATTCAAAGTATTGTTTGATTTGGCAACCAGATCCCAAGACTTGGAATACTAACTCATGTTTTAGCTTCAGATTACATGCAACTAGAATAAATTTTTAAATTTAACAAGGCAGTTGTTGAATGTTAATTAAATTGCATTTGAGTAATAAAATCCAATTGATTGCTAAGAGTATGCTAAGGCATGATAGAAAAATTGCCTTTTACATATCTTTAGCCATTCATAAATACACACATATATCTATTTGTGCAGAAACAATAAACTAATGAAACAGTTAAAAATCTATTTGCATCGCACTTTACAGTTTAGAACTGATCTTTTTTACATACATTATATTAACAGCTCTGTGAGGTAGGTGGTGGTGTTATCTTCATTTTGCAGAGAAGAAAACTGAAGTTCAGAGACTGATATTCTCAAGATACACACTTAGCAAGTGGCCTCTGCAAAACTGAAACCCTCCCTCATTGAATCTAAACTTTTATGTTGTTCCACTCTACCATCTGTTTCCCTTTTCCCAGCCAATTAACTCCCCTCAAGAAAAATCCTAAAATCCAGGAACGACTTCCACTGCCACCTCGTTTTAGTATAAAGACATTTACGTAATCTGGATGGATCTCATCGAGTTAATGATGAGTGGAGAAAGACAGCGACGAAGAATACATACGGTACAGTTTCATTTCTGGGAAGTTGATGTCAGTCAAAACTAACCCAAGGTGTCAGAAGTCAGAACAGTGGTTACCTCTGGGGAGAGGGTATTGACTAAGAGCATGAGGGTGACTTCTGGGGTGTGGGAATACTCTGTGTATTGATATGACTGGTGATGACTCACATGTATGCATGTAAAAGCTTCGCAGAACACAAGATTTGTAAAATTTGCTGTAACTGTATCATACATCAATAAAAAATTAATTTTAAAAAGAGCTTATTGCATCAGATATGTACTAAATGTCCCTGAAAAGTGTCCCCTTATTTCTTTTATTTTGGGAAAAAGAATCATACCCTATTCTTGATTCCCTAGGCTTTCTCATGCCTCTACTATCTATTCTCATTGTGCCTAGCTATTTCTTCTATCATTAATCACAGTATTTTATAATTGTCTGAATACATGGCTGTCTGTTTCTCAATGGGCAGAGAGCACTTGTTCCTTGTGTCTGCATTCCCAGCATCTAGCATAGTACCCGGCATGAAATACTTAATAAATGCTTCTCGAGAAGTGAAAAAATGAATGAATGGATGGGCCAAATGACTTTTCATTTTGTTGTTTTATAACTCAGACCTAGGATATGGGTTGTATTAGGATGTACTGTAAGATCAGGAAATCATACATCAGATGGAGCTTTCCAGAAGTCCTGGGTCATTGCCTTTCAAAGCCTGCTATAGTTAAGCCACCATCATCACACCACCAATCCAGAAATATAAATTCTGAAGAGACCATTTCCACTGTTGGGATCTGATTGCCTCCTTTCTAGACCTTTCTATTACATGGCTTCCCCGCTTCTGCCAAAGAGGAGCCCTCAACTCTAATCTTTTCTGTATTTATTCCTGCTTAGCTCCCAGCCCTCTGTCCAATGCTCTCCTAAATTTCTTTGTAGTGGAAAGTTTGTTCACACCCTGCCCGAAACATAGAGAAACCAGACTCCTGCATCCAGCACTCCAGCTTCATTTTTATTAGTCTCTTTCATCAGCCTTTTTTATTTATCTGAGTTCCAAGTTTAGAAAGAGCAAATGTCACCATTATCCCAATTTTGAATGATAGCCTCTCCTGTTGAAGTTTTCCAATTTCTGCTCTGCTTTTTGTTTGCTTCTTAGGTTTATGGTTTTCCTTATGTCGAGACTGGCCTTTAACATAACTGTGAAGAAAGGAGCTTGTCCTGGGTACATTCTTTCTTTTCCTTTTCTCCGTTTTATTCTGTGAGTTGCAGATTATGTCAAAAGCACTCCAAATGAGCCTGCCCAATTCCAGGAGAATACTTGGGTTAGGTGGTGCTCTAGTAATAGAATAGTTGGACTGTGCATTTTATCTTCTCGGCTCAAGCCTGCTCAGTTGACTTGTTTGCTATCGTCATCTCTACAACTTGCTCTTCACTTGGAGTGAAAATTCTCTAGAGTATGTTTCTTTTGAGGGTCTGGTATGAAGGCTCTGTTGCTGTTTTGGAGCAAATAAACAGCCATCAACAAGTACTAGCATTCACCTGTCTAGTAAATGCTTCCGAATATGGTGATTCTCCAAGGCCATGCCTCCTAAAACACTGTGCTTTTGTTCTGCTCTGATAGTCTTCAAGAAGTTGCTTGGGTTGTATATACATTCAGCACTTTACAAGGTTTGTGCTCTTTGTGCTCTGGGCAGAAATACCAGGCAGTCAAATGCAGAAATCATCAATGCCTTGGAGGGTCAGAGAAGTGATGGGATTTGAGGACTGAGGATAAACCTCTCTGCTTTTCTTTTTCCATTTATACTCTTTAATGACTTATCTGGGCATCTACAATGGGGATAAAGAAGGAGATAAAAAAGCAAGTAGGAGGTAAATTAGCACATAAAAGAGAAGGAAGATATACTCCAAATATAAATGCCACAATTTTGTGTGGTGCTCATTCCAGAGTCTGGTTAGCCAGAGAGCATATTGGGGTTGTTCCCTCCACTCCATTTAAGCAACACCCTCAATATTGGTCCCACACACCTGAGCTAGGGCACCCTGTGAAGACTGAAGACACACAGTGTCATAATCAAGTGCAAGATTGAGAGTCAGAGGGGATCGTATTCAAGTTCTGACAACTCCTTCCTGAAAAGATTGAGCGTCCTCTCTAAGCCCCAACTTTCTCATCAGTAAAATTAGAATAATAATTTACAAGTCACCACAAACCTGTTTTTAAGTGTCAGTTGAGGTGTTATTTTAAAAAAGGCCAATAAATGGAAAAACATTGCATATATCTTCAAATATTAATTGTGATTATCCTGCCTCTTGCTGGCTGCTTACAGTAACATGAAAAATTACTGAGAATTTTCCTTTCACTGGTCAGGCCTATGTGAGGATGATTCCAAGCCAGGAAATTATTCTGCATAGCTAAATGTGGTTGAATGTGTAGGCTGGTGGGGTTATCAGAGGTGGGGGCTTGGGGGTTACAGACAGTGGTATTAAATGAGGTAGTCTAGTATTTTCTCTACTCTGGGGCTAAGGGGTTTCCTTGCCAGTCATTAGGCATAGATCTATTTTCTAGACACTGGGATATTTAGTCACTCTGTGATTTTTCAAAATTGATGGCAGCTAATTCTTAAAATAACACTTTAATGGGTTAACAGCCAATGAAGGAGAGCTATGTTGATTAAACCTCCCTTACAAACATGTTTGATGGTTATGAGAGTAAGGCACTGGGTAGATTGCCTTTAGGGTATTGTTAAATCTAAAACGTGTGAAACGTTGTCTGAAAGAGAACCCAGTGTATTCTCCCTGCTCTGTGCTCCTCCAGCCCTGACTTGAAATGAGACATGGCTTGATTGTTATGGTGGCTGCACGTTGTCTTTCAGCACATCTTCTACCCTGAAGATGGAGGCAGCAGGAACCCCCAGAATGTCAAACCAGGAAACCAAATCCAGCTTGAAGCCATTCTGTTATCAAAGTGATGCTTTCTTGCTCACGAGAGTGCCTCCAGGCCAGCAACACAGATCTTAAGCAGAGGTGAAACCCCATCCTCCCAACTTCTGCTCCTCCCATGGGATCAGTGCACAGCCGAATAGGGTGAGTATGAGAGGATAAAGATGGCACAAGAAAAAGAGAGTAGCGTCTGGTAGGTGCTCCCGGATAAGCACTAGAGGGGACCCTATGACTTGGGGGGGCCTGATGAGCCTGACTTGCTTCTTCCCTTTGGAAAGTACAACAAAGAGGAACAGGGAAGAGAAAGGTTAAATATATATATATATATATCAGAAAATCCATTTGTGGATGGATTTTTTAAAAATATTAGGAAGTGAGTCAAAGATGATCTTAGGAACAGAGATTACTTCCTTCTTTTAGCTACATGTTCTAAAAGTCAGGGGGCGGAAGAAAAGGGAAGGAACATTTATTATGTGCCAACTCGGTGCCAGACATTCTGCTTGCACTTTTAACTTTACCTCACTTAAACTTCCTAGGAATCGTAGTAGGTTTTTTAATCCCCCTGTTTCCAAATGAAGAAACCAAAGTCCGTGGAGTTTCAGTTACCTAAAGTCACATGTGCTGCAGCCAGGTCCTACCAGATGTGCCTGCCTGCAAGGCACTCTACCACATTGCCCCTCCGTGCCTATGACTTCCCTGGTATTTCCAAAGGTCTAGAAATAGGTCTAGCAACATATGCTTTGACATGTTGTTCCTTAGGATTTTCAGGGACTAAAAAAGGGCAAACCAAACATTCATAAATGCAAATTATTTATGTAGATAAACCAAATGCATTTTTGTGAAAATCAATTAAAATTCTACTAGGCAATAATTTTCTGAACAGTAATGTGTAACTAACAACTGCAGCTTCAGTTACCTAAAAAAACTGATCATATAAATTAAAGCCTAGCCCTCAAATTTAGCTGACTTCTAACAACTTCAAGGTGGCCCCAGAATTTACAAATCGAGTGACCAGATTTCAGAGACCTCTTCAGGTTCAAACAAGACTTACACTCAGAGTTAACATATAACTTATGCCTGGAGATAGAATCTCATTTGGGGTGGGAGATGGGAAATGTGTGTGCACAAAAATTATATTTCATTCTGGGTTTACCCTAGAGGCAATTTTTGGAGTTAGACTACCTTAATATAGTTGGAAGAAATTTAACTCTACTCCTGCACAAGTCCCAGCTTTGCCTAATACCGTCTTCAAGTGTAACCTAGCCCAAAGGTGGCAGATACCCAGATAAGAAGATGGCACTCAAAGGATGTTTGGGAAATGAATGAGGGAATGGCTACTAAATTGAGAAAAACGAAAATCTTTTTACTCCACATGCTCTGGAGATGGGAACACTTCCCACCCGTTCCTCCCTGGTAGATGTGCAATGCCTTGTAAACTATGAGCGTGCTGTGTACAGGTATCCCTAGAAAGCGATAGGGCCTGAAACCTATAAACCAGGCCCAGCAGTCTCTTCCTTGAGGTTTTTCATCCTTGCTAGATAGGACAGACTTTTCCAAAGCTGCAGAAAATATAATCTGCCTTCACAGAGGTATAGGAGTGATTAAGTGAGATGTTATAGGTGCAGGTATTTGTCTTTAACATTCAACACACACGAGCCATCAGAGTGATGATGGTGATGATGATGGTGATAATAGGAGTATGGCATTTTGCAAAGCACTCCCAAGTATGTGATTTCATTGTTTTGGGTTGCTCCCTGTGAGGTAGATGATAGGTGATAAGGGTTTATTGCAGGAGTTCTCTTTAGACGGATAAGAACTAAAATAGAAAATGATTCTTTTGTCCAAGGCCATACAACTAATCAGAGGCTAAAGTTGCATTATTGTCTTCAAATTCTTAGTCTGGTCTTTCCCAGTGTCTCACCACCACTACCACCACCACACACAAACACACACACTACATACACACATTACACACACCACAAACCCACACATACATTACTCACACATCAGTGACAACAGAAACAACTCACAATACCTTATGACCACTGAGAAGTTTGCAATTTCTTAACATGCCCTCAGTTGAGGGAAACTAAATATACAAGCTGCCAATGGCTAGACCATATATAAAATTAGAACTGTTATCCACAACCCGGAGCAAGCTCTCCAGGAAACCAACTTTCTATCTACTGTAAACAACCTAGAAAGCCAGCCTGCTAGAAGTCAGACTTGCAGGAAGCCAGATGGCTGTCTCCAGTGACAATCTAGGAAGCTATACAATAACCTCTGTAGCAGTCAGCTCCAAGTGGCCAGAATTTGTTTAATAACTGGCAGCTTTCCTAATTTTTGTCCCTGTTTCCAACTTAGGACCAATAGGAGGAAGCCAAATATGCATCTCTAATTAATCACATAGCACACCCCACTTCTAGTTAGCCTGCTTCCAACTTTTCCATTTCAACAGGCTCTAATCAGGGAATACCTGACGCTTTCCCTGTTTTCCACTCTAAAGCTTTCCCATTCCTGCCTGCCTTTAAATCTCTGCCAAAATTCAGGTGCTTGTGGCTGACCCCCTTGGTGTAGCACACTCTCAATAAAGAGCCTTTGCTGCTTTTCTCTTTCTGTTGCTTTTCTCTTTTTGTTGCCACTTCCACAGTTGCATCATCCCATCTTCAGGTGGAGCAGCTCCTTTGATACAGGAAAGACTGAAGACATAGATTGCACATTGCAGATGAGGAAACTGAGATCCATGGAGGTCAGTGATTCTCCTTGGGTAGAACGTGGTATAGTCAGGAGCCCACCCCAGAATCACGGGTGTCCTGACTCCTGCCCATCATTTTCCCCACTACTCTCTGCTGCCTCCCAGCTGAGCTTTTAAGGAGGTGGGAAGAGGAGTCAATGACAAATTAGAGTATGAATAGTGATTCTGCGGGAAGATAACGCTGTGGTTCCATTCACCACATTTCTAAAATGTGGTGAAAAGACCTCTTTGTTGGAGAGAACAGAACCCCAAAAGCAATCCTCCCCCACTTCCCCTGGCAGAGAAAACGTAGAAGTGTCTCTTGGGGTTTATACCTCTTCTAGGCCTGCAAGCCACAGCTGGTCCTCTACCCTCCAACCAATTTTCAAGAGCAAAATATTTCTTTCCTGTTTGCTTATTTGACTCTTAAAAAGACAAAAAACAAGCAAACAGGAATGAAAAAGAAATCCTAAATTCCTGCTTTTAGGTTAGCCCTGAAATGCATTAATCTCTTTCACTTGATGTAGCTCACTTTCATTCTTCCATTTTAATATCTTGGGGGAAGAGAAACCCAAATAACCAATAACAGTTTACAGCTTTGATGCAGAGCACTAAAGTTGTTTTTCTATGAATATAGATTATTACATTTTTTTGCAAATCAAGTAAACAGATGCATAAAAATGCATTATTTCAGGAGCATAAGAAAACCTGCAATAAGTATAGTGCTTTTAATTTGTTTTTATGATTACTTGTAATTAATTAGCATCAAAAGTAAATTATCAACATTTGGAATTGTACTATCAGATGTGAGCAGGATACTCCATGAATGATTGACTGGTTCATCTTTATATCAAGGTAGGGAAAAGAATGATCTTTTCTTTGACTTTTTTTAAAACTATGCTTAAATGAAAATGCCAAAAATCAGTAGCAGCACAGAGGAAGAAATTTTAAAACAACTGATAAGGAAGGCCCAGTTTGCCAAATGAAAAATGATGTCAAGGGCTAAAAATGATACACATTTCCAGCCTCATAACAGGATTAGGATTGTCTAAGAATGAAAATTTCTTTTTTAGAAAATATGAATAAAAATGGAATAGCTCTGCTAAGTGAAGGAGTTTCATACGCTCTCTCCAAACCATCACTTTCAACCATAAAAAGGAAGACATTTTACAGGTGTTGGTATTTTTTTTTTAACCAACTCTTATTGTTTGTCACCATCCCTTTTCCTTTTAGGATTAATGATGAAATTATTTGCTGTAGCTTTGGTCAACTTAAAACTAACCAATAGGTTCGAAGGAGTGATACACTTGACCTCTTTCTGCATCCTGTGACATTTGCTGCCCCAGCTCACCCTGCCCTGAGCTGGTTCTTCCTGAACGAGTGCCAACAAGAAAGAAAAATGGATATTTAGTAAGCAGGCTGCTTTTTTTTTTTTTATCTGAGAAGAATATGTGCAGGGATTTAGAGGACTCACCCACGTCTATTTTATTAACAAGAACGTACTTGAACTGAGAATTCAATCTCTGCAATACAAATAGAATTCACCAACAGAAGGGAAGGGAGGGGAAAAAAATAAGATTAAAAACCCACAGTCTTCCTTCTTTTTTAGCAGCCCTCCTAAGACGTAGAGGTTTTCACAATGGGATTACGGAGCTTCCAACAAAATTAAATAAAATAAATAGATTCAGTTCTAACAAGTTTCATTCCATGGCAGACCCTCAAAAGACACACATTTTTAAAATTATTATTTTGGGGAAGTTATCTGAAATGAAACTCTGGCTGTATTTTTCTAAATAATCCACTGGGAAGAATAAAAAGCATTCCACGTTTGTAGGGAGCTGGGGATAGATTTACACTTATGGATACTTCAATATTGATAAGAGAATATAAAGTAAATTGCTTCCCAATGAAGACACAGTCAAAGACTCAGAGACATCCTTGATTATCTTGTCCTCTTCCTCTAGGAATTCTAGTCCAGGTAACTATTCTACTGGTGACCTATGCTGGTTACTAAGGAACAATATCAGAGTTAACAGTCCCCAAAGGCAAAGTGTTAAATCAAACCAAGGATATCTGCATTGTAGTTATTGTACTAGAAAAGTTCTCTACTAAATCCCCCTAAAATAACAAATATTAATCAAAGTTCAAGCTACATCAACAGCATTCTTGCTTAATTGTTGAAATTAATAGTTTGTCACAAGCATTGAATTGCTCTAGTCTTTCTCATCCACCATTGCTGAAAGTCAGAATTGGAGAACACTGAAGAATACATAAAATTCCTATCCAGATTATTTTTATGCTGAGATCTTCCATTCTGTGTTACCAACAGTGAATACACTTTCCCTTTTCCCCAAGCTTGCTACCTGCCAAATCTGTCTTTGGGAGGTGACACCACCCTTTCACAAATACAATGTTCAGGGACACATACTGAGAAGATATTGGTTCTTTTTCAGTGATTGGAGGAAAGTGGAAAGGTTATTCAAGAAAAAAAAAAAAGGAGAAAAAACAATGCCATGACTTGTTGAGGAAGTGTGTCCACGTCCAGGCAACATTCACTGAAGTCACCAAAAAGGGGGAAAGCCCCTGCTTTACTTCCTATCGTTATTTCTATTTTAGAATGTTGGCTCCCGCTGAGAGCACATCTAGGCATTACATTATAAAGCTCTTCTCCTACGGATCCAGTGGAGCCATTTAGCTCATTGGTCACTGGATGCACATCTCTTTTTAGCTATTAGTCCTTTACTATTACTTCTTATACAAATATGTGTGTGGGAGAGGAAGGTGATGGTGGAGTGAATAACTCAAGTCTTGACCTCCTAGGTCCATCTGAATGTCAGACTCCAATGATGGTTCAAATTTCCTAGCTACAAGGCAATGTCCAAGTATTCAGTCTACTTCAAGTCCTTTATGATACTTCAGTAGTAGGGTATGTTTGCATGAGGACCAAGACAGACCAAATTATCCTTGTTTTATAGTGACTAAAATTAGAATAAGATTCCAGCAAGTCTAGCAGGGATATCCCTGGAGAATATTATTAAAAAGGCAAATTGTATTTATCACTCCATACTCTTCTACTGGGCCCTCCCCTTCAAATGCTCTGTGCCCTAAGGAAGCCGGATCTGAGGTCCAGGATTCTGGCTTTTCCTCTCTGAGGAATTCACTCAAGTCTGTAACTCTTAAAATATTCTTCCTCTGCAAAATGGCTCCATCCTTTTCTATACCCTCTGGATTCGGCACTAAAATTTCCAGATTTACCTAAGATTTTTACTAGATCAACTTAAGGCAATAATAGATCATTTTTGTATTGCTGTGTTGCCCGCATGGGTAGCTGATATGCATTCTAGCAGGAGCTTTCTAACTATATTTTAATTAAAAACAGTGGTCCTCAAAGGTGTTAATTCTAATTCAGAAAGGGAGATATTTGGGGGTAGATGAAGTCTTTCAGTGCCTCCTCAACTACAGTGGGACAAGTCAGTGATTACATACTCTGAATCTACAAAGTCTTGCCCTACAGGTTGATGCTCTATTAATGTAAGTTGCATGATTTCTCAGATAATTGCTTTTATCCACAACTTGATATTTGCCATAGAGCCATGGTCTCAAGAATTGCTTTGAGGAACTGTCTTGCTTAAAACCAACATTGCTTCAAATCTACATATTTTATAAAGCATAAAAGCATACGAGTCATATTTTACCCATTTTCGATTTATGAAGTGCCTGGAGGCGCTTTTTACCATAAAGATTTTTGCAATAAAGATACACAAGTTTCCTTCTCCTGCTTTAGAATAAATGACTGGTGCCTAAGACTTTCTTCCAAATAATTTTGCATAAGCACTTTATAATCCTTTTTAAAAGTTCCTTTTTACAAAATTTCTAAGTTACACTTCTCCTTCTTAATAGTATATGAACCTCAATATGAACATTTGAATACTTTTTTTCCTTGCTCTTCAATTTTCATACTTCAATTGGTAATTTCCTGTACCTTTCTGCTTTCTCCTCTTTTTTCTCCTTTACTTCCTCTGATGACTTCTGAAAGACATCGATGATAATCTTTCCCATCTCTTTAAACAGTGTTGTTTCCTTGGTGTTAAACTGTAGATAGTTGAGGTTTCACAACTTGCTTGTCATCCCATTCCTTGCTTTAAGGAATACTAGAGACAGAATGGTGATAGAGCTTAGGGTTCCACTGGGGAGAA
This sequence comes from Macaca mulatta, assembly GCF_049350105.2. NCBI lineage: Eukaryota > Metazoa > Chordata > Mammalia > Primates > Cercopithecidae > Macaca > Macaca mulatta. The sequence continues at coordinate 24,868,283 of NC_133423.1, read as the reverse complement.
AAACGAAGAACATTTTAGAAAGAGCGTGTGATCTGTTAAAATATATAGCACTGAAAATAAATATTTTGAGGGTTAGGAACATTAATGTCTTTCAATACTAGATACACAAACTGTCAAAGAAAATTTATGGTTCTTTCAACCCTGATCCTTATAGTTTCGTTGATCCTTATAGTTTCGATTGATTGGGGTTATAGATGGCTTCCTTGACAAAATCCTAAAATCATGTCTATCAAACAAACCACAACAAAAAAACAATCTAGTAAGGGAATATCACAAGGTACGAATGGATTCAAAGGGCTTTAGCTTCAAAATGCAACTTGATGTGATGGTAAAGGAACTTCCAAGAATTTTAAGGGTGGTTTCCTTGGAGTAATATTAACCAGTTGCTAGAGGCAAGCTGACTGGGTCAGATTTGCACCAGAAGTCATAAAATTTGTTCAGGGCTCAGCATGCTATCCGCTGAAGGGTAAGAACCTTTTTCTTCCATTATCCTCAAGAGTAACCTCTGGCATTAAAATTCAGACTAGTCATTTACTCATGGTACAATTTTTTTTAGTTATTTCTGATTTAGATAAAGACCTTAATGATATATTTCCATGTTTTTACTGGTATGTTCTTAATTTCGTTTTCCTTTGTTCTAAAGACTAAACCTTCAGTTTCTTCTGTTTTAGTCATTTCAACATTAATGAATACTCTATCATCTGGATTAATGACACTATTTAATTGTCTAAGATAGGAATCCTGGACTCATTCTTGCTTAAAATTAATTCATTAAATCTTATAACCTTTTTCTCCCACCAGTTAAACTTCTTGTTTATTCTTCATTAAGCAATATCTGAATAGGACTAATCCATTGGATGCTGTGTGTCATCTACAAATTCTGCCCACTGACACCTTCATGATTTGAGAGTTCTGTCTTCTGGGGCTACAGGGTGATGCCATCAAAATCCCTCTTCTGTTGATTTAGGCACATCCAGTTCCATGCTCATTAACTGTAGAAGTCAATCCTCATTAGTCAGTTGATTATCTGCTCTTGCCCTTGCAAGGAAATTGGCGAGCCATGATCATCTAGACCAGTCCTATTCAAGTGGTGTTGGATAATTGGCGACCATAGAATCATTCAATTCTAAATGTCAAAAATAGATAACTGCATTTTGCTTTCATTCTGAGGATTCACTGGAACATAATAGACACCATAGCAATCAAAAGCTATCTTTTAGACAGGATGAAGAACTAAAGGCAAATATTCTAATTTGATAATCATCCTTATGGCCTTTAACAATATTTAGTCACAAAAGATTTGTTTTAAGAGACTAATTTTCTCATTTTTTGTGATGGTGGTGGTATTATTCAGCAACTGGACAATTTACCCTTGGTAAGTGTAAGAGCAGGCTGGTGAAAGTGATTTTAGTTAATGTCAGTAGGGCATTATAAATTAAGGGTTTATTACTCTTAATCCTAACCTGACTCCTTTAAAGGAGACACTTGGATTGTTGGTACAAATACAGAGGAAAGAGGGCCGGGCGTGGTGGCTCACACCTGTAATCCCAGCACTTTGGGAGGCCTAGGCGGGTGGATCACAAGGTCATGAGATCGAGACCATCCTGGCCAACACAGTGAAACCCCGTCTCTACTAAAAATACAAAAAATTAGCAGAGCCTGGTGGCAGGCGCCTGTAGTTCCAGTTGCTTGGGAAGCTGAGGCAGGAGAATGGCATGAACCACTGCACTCCAGCCTGGGCGACAGAACGAGACTCCATCTCAAAAAATAAAATAAAATAAAATAAAATAAAATAAAATAAAGCAAAGAACACAGGTTTTGTGTCTGTGATATATGTAGATTCAAATCAAGATTGTGCCCCTAACTCCCTGAATTAGTTTCACCTATAAAAGTGAATATTCACACCTGTGTCTCAGAGTTAAACATCACAGGTGCATGATAGGAGATCAAGGATAACTTTCATTATCATCATTGTGATTTCTCCTTCTGTATAGTTCCACCAATAAGAAGCCTAGGACTTCATCAGCAGACTAATGTGTACTTGAAATCTCTTGAACCCAGGATCCAAAAGGCTCACACTGTCAAGGTGATGTAGGGGTTTGCTGATTCATAATCATCATAAGACCTGAAAGGGATAGTTTAATTTTCATAGGCTATTTTTCTAGGGGTAGCTATTGGCTCACATTATTAGATAATCATAGTTCAATACTGTTCAGTTGCTACCTATCAGAGTCATTCTTTCATATACATATGTTGTATTTCTTACTATGTGCCAGACACTGTTTTAGCCATTGAGAAACATTAAGAAGCAGTATACTTTCATGTTAAATTAACACTTTTCTATAGAAGTTACTGTTTATTCTTTTTTGGTTATTATCCCTTCTTTATTTACCATTTTCAGGAATAAAGATGTGAGGGTAACAAGTAACAATTTTTCATGAAATTTGCATTTTCTTCAAGTTTAACTGTTTTAAAAACTGTGATGGAAAGAGTTCAGGAGGATTCAACCAGAGGCAAGAGCTCTCTGAACACATAATGACCTCCATGATTCAAACACACAAGTCTATCTGTCTCCCAAGAGAAATGTTTAGACAGATTAGATTGAAATGTGCCTGGAATGTACCTTATGTAGACAAATGGTAAGACTGATTTTCCCTTTTTTCTTGATTGGTAAGGCCTAGAGAAGTTATTGATAGAACTTCCTCTCAAAGGAAGTAATACTTTTAAATAGACATACCTCGCAGCAAATCCTGAACCTTGCTACTGAGGCACACAACAACTGCAGATTTGGACACCTCTCTTGTTCAATGCTTGGCTCTGAGTGAGCAACTTCTCTGATGTTATAGGCCCATGGTTTTAAAGAAAATTAGAATAATGAGTCACAGGAAGAGGAAGAAAATTTAATCCAGTGTTCTCTAAGTCCTCCTCTAAGAACTATACCCTAATCTTGCATAAAGATTTACTTCTAATTAACTTGCCAGTTAAGAGACATTCTCTCTTTTTGGCAAAACATTGACCAAACGATCAGCTGGATATCCTGTCTAGACTTGACTCCAGCTTATACCCTCAAAAAAGGTCTGTCCAGATCCTCCTGACCTAACATGTGCCTGAGGAACAGAAAGACTTTAGCACAATTGCAGTTCTGTTGACCATTGTCGGTAAAGGAGCTAATCAAGAAAATCAGGAGACTCATTAAAACTTTCTGCTGTATATTCATAGGCTGATTCATTTAAGAGAATTTTTTGGAGCAGTAATAGGTAGATGAAAGGCTCTAGAAATATGCAGATGACTCAGGTCTCACAACCCTGGGAGTCAGACATGCATGCACAAATTCATAATGTGAAATAGCATGTCTAACGGAACAACATTCATTAGTTAAGTTCAAAGGAAAGACTCCGATTTCACTTGGAAGAATGAGGGAAGACTTTTTATTTGCTGTTTTTCATTGTGAGCCTAGGAGTTGCCCCACGAACCTGGGACTTTGAGCCCTTACCTAGGGATGTGAAGTCTGCATGGTACACACAGGTACTTGGGACTGGTAGAGCAGAAGAGGGGAACATGGGAGTTTTCTGAGGCTCATTCCATGCTCCACACCCTTAACCATGTGCCTGGCAGGAAGGGCTGTCCACCTGAGGAAAAGGCCGTGGAACCATGCAGCCCTAGGGTTTCTAAGTTGGCTCTCCCTTCTGGGCAACTTTTTAAAAATTAAGTTTTGGGGAACATGTGCAGGTTTTTTACATAAGTAAACGTGTGCCATGGTGTTCTGCTGCACCTATCAACCTGTCACTTAGGTATTAAGCCCAACATGCATCAGCTCTTTTCCCTAATGCTCTCCCACCCCTGCTCTCCCCCAATAGGCCCCAGTAAGTGTTGTTCCCTTCCTTGCATCCATGCGTTCTCATTATTCGGCTCTCACTTGTAAGTGAGAACATGTGGTGTTTAGTTTTCTGTTCCTGCATTAGTTTGCTGAGGATAATGGCTTCTAGTTAAAGAAAATGTACATATATACCATGGGATACTATGCAGTCATAAAAAGTAATGAGATCATGTCCTTTGTAGGGACATGGACGAAGCTGGGCAACTTTTTCTAATTCACACAAAGGTACACCGATGCCCTCCTGGAGTTGTAGTATCTGTTACAAAGAGGGATGATCTGAAAGCCTACTCTTGCTTTTGGGAGAAGCCAAATCGAAAGCCAACAGACTGCTCACATGAATTTTCCATCTAGAAGTTCCAGAGAAAGAATCCAGATACCAGGCCCTGAAACTGAAGCCAGATAGGACCATACAGATTTAAAACTGAGGATAGAAGGCAGAAGGGGTAAATTCTCCAAACTGATTGCTGAGCTATGATGACTATAAGGGGTGTAGGTGCCCTAGTCTGTGGGTGGGACGGGAGGTATCAGACAGCCAGCTCAGTGGGGTCAGGTGTCAAAGAGGGCTAAATTGGACTGTGCAATGAAGGAAGAAAATGAGGAGAGAGAATTTCAGGCAGAGGGTTCAGCTCTGCAAAAACTCCATGGGATGGAAGGCTATGGCTTGATGAGTCCACAAGCTGGGACACAGGGCACATGGTTGGGTGGGTCAGGAGCTCGGGAGTGAAGATGAAGAGGGAGAGAATGTCAGCTCCTCAAGACAATGCCCATCATGGTGTTCAAATCTCTCAAATGATTATCAGGATTATTACTTTCTCTTAGAGTGAGATATTTGTTTCCTATGTCCTTCCTTTTACTAAATAATTGAATATGTGCAACAAACCAGTTTCCCTTTTTGCTTTGGTTGTTATAATGCTCTGGGCTCTCTGGTAGACAGACCACAACGTGACTTGCCATGTTTCATTATCATTAGGTTGGTGCAAAAGTCATTGCGGTTTTTGCCATTACTTTCAATGGATCTTGTATTATTGCCCTTGACCTAATGTGATTCCAAGGCATCCATTTTCCTGTGTGTTAAATCACCACTAATCCCTTTTAAAAAGTTGTCAAAATATGAGTGATACATAGAAATAATACATAATAATATCTTCTAGTTGACAACCAAACAGCAAATGGTTCTTGAACACCTCTGATAACTGACTCTATTACTTGGAGAAGTCAGAAGCACAAGATTTAGTTTCAACATTCAATTACCAGCTTGTAACCTACCTGAGAATACGCCATGTGCAGATAACGTGATAAGTAGTAGTACAAGGCATTATATGCAGGGTTAATATTTAATTTATTTCTACTGCCACAAGTTTACTTGTAATTAAAATATTTTAGTTCGTTTCCTTTGGGTGGTATATAACCTGTGCCTGAAGCTGGCTGAGTACCCGGCTTGCCACTCAGATCCCTTCAAGCTCTCCCTGAAACACCCATCTCCATTCCCTACAATCCAGCAACTGAAGGGTTAATGCAGGGCACAGCAGGAACCTCTGCTCCCAGGACCAGGACCACCATTTGCTCTGATGAGATGATGTCTACTATGCCCAGACTTTTATTAAACATTTTGAACATCACTCTTGAGTAAATGTTAGGTGCTAAGTGATCTGTCTTCTTGTTGCCATTGCAATAAATAATAAGGGCTACTATTAGCTAATCACTTACTGTGTTCCAATTTAACATTTGTAATTAGCCATTACGATAATCTTTACTAATCTCATGTTACAACTGAAGCAACAAGCTCATGGAGTAGAAATCACTCCATCCAGAGAGGGCACCTAGTAAGCAGAGAATCCAAGTTCCCAACCCTGCTCAGTAGGACAGACTCCATGTTTGGGAGATGGCTTTGTTATCCTGCCTGGGACAGCAGAGAAGCAGCATGGAAAAGAGGGAGGAGATGGCTTCAAGGGTTTGGCTCAGCATTGTGACTAGAAGGACAGGGGACCTAAGGCATGTTAGGTAGGTAGTTGAATCTGGCTTACACTCTCTTAACATGTGTTTCTGAGTTCTTCCTTTTTCAGTTGCCCTTAGTCTATCATAAATAAGAATTCAGGAAGTTGCATCCACTTTTTTTAGGTCACTAATATACTTCATAGTAAGTTCAGCTACAGCAGAATAAATTGGGGCTTCTTGGCCCCAATAGGTACCATCTGGTTTATGAAACAACAGTGTATGCCCTCTGGATCATTTTCCCTTAGGAAATTCCTCCTTATCTGCTTCCTGGCTGCTAACTTAAGGATAATTTTCATACTTTCTATTCTAATAATTTTGTGCTGTGGGTTTCCAGTTTATTTTGTTTATATTAAGAAAGGGAAAATAACGTCTTGTAAAATATACACAGGTTTAGTCTGGCAACAGAAAAACATTCTGAGGGCAAGAGAAAGTGAGTATTTTACAGCTAAGGGAAGAATTGAGCAACTCAGATTACAATTGAAAGCTGATTAATGGGAGACTCATATTGGAAGCAAAGAGGTTGAAACAGAAGGAAGAATCAAAGAGAAAATAGATGCTTTTGTTACCTATGCTTGTTTTTAATTCTCGCCTCTCCTAAAAGAAGTGATGAGCAGGCTGTAATCTGTAGGCATAACGTTAAAGCTGAGAAAGCATCAGGGAAGGGTAGGAATGGTGGGTTATGAACTCTATAAGACTCCAGATTGAAGGGTTGAAATGACAAAGATACGCACCAGTGTTATTCAATCCTGTGGTTTCATAAGGGTCTCTGGTAATTCTGAACATACTTTCCCTACCCCAGCACCCAGGTAAAAGGTCAGTCTATGGCCTTATGAAAATGTTATCATTCACTGCCTCTGGTGGCCACAGTTTGTTCTCTTTCTCACTCAGATGTGAAAACCCCTGACGCCCTACCATCCTCCGTCTCTTGTTGCCACCCACCAGCCCTTATGTCAGTCCAGAGGCACAAACAGCATCATTAAAGGGGAGGAAAAAAAAAATCCAGTACAGATTGGCTGGCTCCCTGGCCTGGGCTGGTTTAGGCAGCTCTTGGCTTAGACACCCTGCCTTCCAAACACAATCTGTTTTTCAAGATTCCTGGGGAATTTCAGGTCCAAGAGAAGGTTTGGTGTTAAGTTCCCCAAACTCAGTCTCCTTCCTCTCTTTCCACTTCACTAAGGCATAGGGGAGACCCACTTGCCCAGACTCAGTTTTCGGCTTGTAGGACTAAGCTGTGTTCTTGGCTCTAGAAGCTTCTGTCCTCTCCAGGCTCTGTGTTGTTTCCTTTCTTTCATAACTTTGCTCCACCAATGGGCCAAGCATGGCTCCATTCTGATCTACCCCCGGAGGCTTTTGGAAATGGAAAAATGCCAAAGATGCTGAGAGGCCACATTTAAAGAAGACAGCCACTCTTAATAGGATATAGAGTCAGAAGTTCCAGAATGCAGGCAGAAACTATTCCTTTTTAGGCCACACGATAACACTAAGTTCTTTCTAGTGTGGATCCTGCAATTGGCAAAGTGCCAGAAAGTGCTTTAAAAAAACGTAGATGCAATATAGTTTTTGAAGCACTCTGAAAAGTATTTACCTAAATGAGAAGCATCGCTCCCTTTTTATTGTGTGGCACCATCCTATATGAAGAAGAACCTTACAGCTTTCTGTCTAGTTGGGTAGAAATCGTGTTTAAAAGTAATACATTAGTTTCCTCTGAGGCAGGAGAATCTCTTGGACCCGAGATGGGGAGGTTGCAGTTAGCCAAGATCATGCCATTGCACTCCAGCCTCAGCAACAAGAGTGAAACTCTGTCTCAAAAAAATAAAAATAAAAAAAGTTTCTTGTTCTGTGGTTTCCATTACCCATAGTCAACTGTAGTCCAAGAATATTATCAGTATAAGTAAGTAAATCAATAAGATATTTGTGAGAGACCACATTCATATAACTTTATATTGCAGTGTAATGTTATTTTATTAGTAGTAGTTGTTTTCAATATCTTATTGTGCCTAATTCATAAATTAGACTTTACAATAGCAATGTATATATAGGAAAAACATAGTATATTTAGAGTTCAGTACTATTCACAGTTTCAGGCATCCACTGAAGATGTATGCCCCACAGAGAAGGAATGATTACTGTGTATACCTTTTTTTTTTGACAGTCTCGCTCAGTTGCTCAGGCTGGAGTGCAGTGGCACAGTCTCGGCTCACTTCAACCTCCGCCTCCCAGGTTCAAGCAATTCTTCTGCCTCAGCCTCCCAAGTAGTTGGGACTACAGGTGTGCACCACCATACCCGGCTAATTTTTATATTTTTAGTAGAAATGGGGTTTCACCATGCTGGCCAGTCTTGTCTCGAACTCCTGACCTCATGATCTGCCTGCCTCAACCTCCCAAAGTGCTGGGATTACAGATGTGAGCCACTACACCCAGCCTATACCTCTTTTTTAGATCAGTGTTTTTGAATATGTTTCTAATATCTCATTGGGCAGCCCTAGAAACATCATTTTCTGAGTTCTTCTGTAATAGAGGGATGCCCTCAGAGGATAAAACAGACCCTTTGGCCCCCACCCTAAATTATCCAAGGATGCTGGTCTTTTTCAATGCTCTTGTGGCTTCTCTCATTGCCAGATTCCTTTAATACATTGTTCTGCTTCTTAAACACAGTTCTCAAGGTAAGGGTAGCACCATTTTTTTTAACCTTAATAAACTTGCTTTCTTTACAAGTCAAGATCTTGTAAAACAGTTCTCTTCAATTTTAAGAATGATGGCTGTATTCAGAATGGTTGAGATTTCCAGAAGTTGGATCTTGAGACAAGCAGTGATTTTCATTATTATCATTCTGGCTTCCAAAAATGATGCTACAGCCACTTTCTAAAGTAATATAGCTATAACAAAATATAAATATAATTTGTGAATATTAGCTGCTTGTTCGTTATTGTGCCAGTTATTTTTCATTTGATTAATTGCTTCTAATGATTATCCAATACTTAAATTAGTTCATTTGGTCTTCACCACAGTCCTTTGAGATACGTATCCTTTCATCTCCTTTTAACAGATGAGGTAGCTAGAGCTTACAAGGGTCGAGATCATTAAGTAATGCAGTTGGTAAGTGATGGAGATTTCACTCAAATTCAGGTCAGCTGGACCTCAGTGGCTGTGGTCCTAACTACTTGCATAGAATAGATGGCTGGATCAAAACTATGGTTAGTTTAAAAAAAAAAGAAAAAAGAAAAAAGAAAAAAACCAGCTAAAGATTAATTATCAGAGAAAGAATCATCAACTTTTTATCAGATACTCAGTAATGACTTAAAAATCCATTAGGAACAATTGACCTAAATGGATTTATCAAGAACTCTAGTCCAGGAAAAGCAAATTGGTTTCAATTCCCCTATGGGGCAATCCTGACCATAGGGTAGGGGTCATCTGGAGTGCTGTGATGAGAAAGATTCTGAAGTAATTGCTAGATCAATAGGAAAAAAAGCATGCATTAGAAATATCTGCTATGACCTTATTTGGGTGATGGTTTGAACAATCGATTTTATAAAATCATGAGACATCAGTGATTTGAACACTGAATATTAGATGATATTAAAGAATTGTTAATTTTTAAATGTGATTGTGATATTGTAATTACATTTTGTGAAAGATCAAAAATCAGCACCCTAACATCACAACTAAAAGAACTAGAGAAGCAAGAGCAAACAAATTCAAAAGCCAGCAGAATACAAGAAATAACTAAGATCAGAGCAAAACTGAAGGAGAAAGAGACACGAAAAACCCTTCAAAAAATCAATGAATCCAGGAGTTGGTGTTCTGAAAAGATTAACAAAATAGACCACTAGCCAGACTAATAAAGAAGAAAACAGAGAAGAATCACATAGATACAATAAAATATGATAAAGGGGAGATCACCACTGATCCCACAGAAATGCAAACTATCATCAGAGAATACTATAAACATCTCTACTCAAATAAACTAGAAAATCTAGAAGAAATGGATAAATTCCTGGACACATACACCCTCCCAAGACTAAACCAAGAAGAGGTCGAATCCCTAAATAGACCAATACCAAGTTCTGAAATTGAGGCAGTAATCAATAGCCTACCAACCAAAAAAAGCCCAAGACCAGATGGATTCACACCCGAATTGTACCAGAGGTCCGAAGAGGAGCTGGTACCATTCCTTCTGAAACTGTTCCAAACAATAGAAAAAGAGGGACTACTCCCTAACTCATTTTATGAGGCCACCATTATCCTGATACCAAAACCTGGGCAGAGACACAACAAAAAAGAGAAAATTTCAGGCCAATATCCCTGATGAACATCAATGCGAAAATCCTCAATAAAATACTGGCAAACTGAATCCAGCAGCTCATTAAAAAGCTTATCCACCATGATAAAGTCTGCTTCATCTCTGGAATGCAAGTCTGGTTCAACATACACAAATCCACAAATGTAATCCATCATATAAACAAAACCAACGACAAAAACCACATGATTATCTCAATAGATGCAGAAAAAAACCTTCAATAAAGTTCAACACCCATTCATGCTAAAAACACTCAATAAACTAGGTATTTATGGAATGTATCTCAAAATAATAAGAGCTATTTATGACAGGCACACAGACAATATCATACTGAATCGGCAAAATCTGGAAGTATTCCCTTTGAGAACTGGCACAAGGCAAGAATGCCCTCTCTCACCACTCCTATTCAGCATAGTATTGGAAGTTCTGGCCAGTGCAATCAGGCAAGAGAAAGAAAAAAAAAGGTATTCAAATAGGAAGAGAGAAAGTCAAGTTGTCTCTGTTTGCAGATTATATGATTGTATATTTAGAAAACCCCATCGTCTCAGCCCAAAAATTCCTTCAGCTGATAAGTAACTTCAACAAAGTCTCAGGATATAAAATCAATGTGCAAAAATCACAAGGATTCCTATACACCAATAATAGACCAATAATAGACAAACACAAAGCCAAATCATGAGTGAACTCCCACTCGCAATTGCTACAAAGAGAATAAAATACCTAGCAATACAACTTACAAGGGATGTGAAGGACCCCTTCAAGGAGAGCTACAAACCACTGCTTAAGGAAATAAGAGAGGACACAAACAAATAAAAAAACATTCCATGCTCAGGGATAGGAAGAATCAATATCATGAAAATGGCCATATTGCCCAAAGTAATGTACAGATTCAATGCTATTCCCATCAAGCTACCATTGACTTTCTTCACAGAATTAGAAAAAAACTACTTTAAATTTCTTATGGAATCAAAAAAGAGCTTGTATAGTCAAGACAATCCTAAGCAAAAAGAACAAAGCTGGAGGCATTGTGCTACCGGACTTCACACTATACTACAAGGCTACAGTAAATAGCATGGTACTGGTGCCAAAACAGATATATAGACCAATGGAACAGAACAGAGGCCTCAGAAATAACACCACACATTCGCCACCATCTGATCTTTGACAAACCTAACAAAAACAAGAAATGGGGAAAGGATTCCCTATTTAATAAATGGTGTTGGGAAAACTAGCTAGCCATATGCAGAAAACTGAAACTGGACTCCTTCCTTACACCTTATACAAAAATTAACACAAGATGGATTAAAGACTTAAATGTAAGATCTAAAACCATAAAAACCCTAGAAGAAAACGTAGGCAATACCATTCAGGACACAGGCAAGGGCAAAGACTTCATGACTAAAACACCAAAAGCAATTGCAACAAAAGCCAAACTTGACAAATGGAATCTAAACAAACTAAAGAGCTTCTGCACAGCAAAAGAAACTATCATCAGAGTGAACAGCCAACCTACAGAATGGGAGAAAATTTTTGCAATCTATCCATCTGACCAAGGGCTAATACCCAGAATCTACAAAGAACTTTCACAAATTTACAAGAAAAAAACAAACAGCCCCATCAAAAAGTGGGCAAAGGATATGAACAGACATTTTTCAAAAGAAGACATGTATGTGGCCAACAAACATATGAAAAAAAGCTCATCATCGCTGATCATTAGAGAAATGCAAATCAAAACCACAATGAGATACTATCTCATGCCAGTTGGAATGGTGATTATTAAAAAGTCAAGAAACAACAGATGCTGGAGACGATGTGGAGAAATAGGAACACTTTTACACTGTTGGTGGAAGTGTAAATTACTTCGACCATTGTGGAAGACAGTGTGGTGACTCCTCAAGGATATAGAACCAGAAATACCATTTGACACAGCAATCCCATTATTGGGTATATACCCAAAAGATTATAAATCATTCTACTATAAAGACACATACACACAAATATTTATTGCAGCACTATTCACAACAGCAAAGACTTGGAATCAACCCAAATGCCCATCAATGATAGACTGGATAAAGAAAATATGGCATATATACACCATGGAATACTATGCAGCCATAAAAAGAATGAGCTCATGTTCTTTGTGGGGACATGGACAAAGCTGGAAACCATCATTCTCAGAAAACTAACACAGGAACAGAAAACCAAACACTGCGTGTTCTCACTCATAAGTGGGAGTTGAACAATGAGAACGTATGGGCACAGGGATGGCAACATCACTCACCCACACACCAGGAACTGTCAGGGGGTGGGGGGCAAGGGGTGGGATAGCATTAGGAGAAATACCTAATGTGGATGACAGGTTGATGGGTGCAGCAAACGGCCACGGCACATGTGTACCTATGTAACAAACCTGCATATTCTGCACATGTATCCCAGAACTTAAAGTATAATAAAAAAGGGGGAAATCAAAAATACGTTTAAAGGAAAATTAAAAACTATATATATCTACTATGGTTTTGGGCAAAGAGGTAAATTTGGAAGGGCAGTGAAGATGGAGAGGTGGTGTCTTACTGCTTGCTAAGAGCTACCTCTATTTTAACCTAATCATAGAGCTTACAAGTCAAGTCAAGACTCAAAGTAGAAAGCGGCTTGCCCAAAATCACATGGCTAGAAAATAGAAGTGTTTAGTTAGTGTCTGGGCCTTTAAGCCTAACAGATCTTCCACAACACCCACTGACACACTCACAGTTGTAATGGCTTACAGTGAGAGCATAAAGCATATTGAAACACTTATGCTTCTCTGGGTCCAAGGTGTCCTCAAGAATTATGTAAACAATTTAATATTAACTAATCACAAGGGTCTTTTAAAGAACAGTTTAATTGTATTTTAACTACAGTTTTGTGAATTGTAGTTTAATTTTGAGATAACCATAGATGCACATATGGTTCTAAGAAACATTGCAGAGAGAACCTGTGTACCTTTTACTCCATTTCCCATAATGGTAACACCTTGCATAACTATAGTAGAATATCACAACCAGGAAATTAGCTTTGATATAGTCCACTGATCTTATATGGATTTCACTAGTTTTACATGTACTAATATGTATGATTGTGTGTATGTCTTTAGTTCTATGCCATTTTATCAGGCATGTATATTCCTACAATCACCTCCATAGTCAAGATACAGAATAGTTCACCACAAGAGCCCTCACTAAGTGGTGCCTTAACACATTATTTCATTGAACATGAACTACATCATCAGAGAAATTATTGCTGACCTCCAAATACTTTATTTCCTACCTGGATATGGATTTGAGTAATGAAGAGAATCAGGCTAACCAAAACCAGAATCTGAATAAAAGAAGATGAAAGTAAATTGGTCTAGGTGTATGAATGGCAAAGGAACCTATTTTAAAAAGTCAAGAATATTTTTAGGATGGTATTTCATAAAGATGCATTTAATAATAAACTCCAACTTTCACACCTTCAAATAATCAGATTTTATTTTACTTTTTCCTTGAGCAGGTAATTTAACTTCTCTGAGATGGGGTTTTTCATCCGTAAAATGTGGATAATCATACCTACTTATGGGGCAACTTTTGAAGATGAAATAAAGTAATATGTTTAAAAGGCACTTTAAAAATGGTAAAATACTACTACTACTAAAAGGGTTATAATGATTTCCATGAAGAGGAAAGCAAGGGATAAAAAATTAAGCCGACATCAAGAATGATTTTTGAAGAAAACCTTCCAGGATATACTGTATGGTCAATATTAGTTTATCCCATCTACTATACGTTCTACTCCTCAGGCCTACAAAATGGCCATGGATGCTGTTCATGATAATTCAGCAAAGCTGCAAAATTCCTAAACATCTTGTATCTCATCCAAGGAAGAGTCCCCTGAAAGTTTTTAAAACTTGGAGATTGGTCCAGTTTATGAATGAATGTGCTGACACCCAGAGCTATAAAGTGACTTTTGAGCCTAGTATTGGTATTTTTCTTTATTTAAAATCTCTGACATAATGTCCCAAATATATAGTAATTGTGAGTTTTAGCTTTAATATTTAATTGACCAAGATACAAAAAAATTGGTGCCCCACAAAATTAAGAACATGGTAAAGTGTGGAAGTACTGGAATCATGAACCAAAATTATGAGTCTCAGAACTGGCCTAGCTCTTTTATAAAGCCAACTCACTTAGCACTAGTCTCATGAGGGGCAAATAGGATTAGCCCTTGCAATTCCTTGGCTGTATACATTTCTATGTTGCTACTACTTTTAATGGTAAAACCACAATTACTTTTGTACCAACCTGATACTAAGTATTTAAACTCTCCTTAGTTGATCTTACACATCATCAACTCCCAGGAAAGTGGAACACTGAATCAAATACACTTCTTGTTCATAAAGGTCTACTTTTAGGAAATTCACTGGTCATAGAATCATTTTGGTTTCTACCCATGTAATGGAGTTTCATCTTTTATAACAACTATTATGAATCACTCTCTTCTCAAAAACCTTCCCTCACCTCCAAACAGAAACCACTCTGGAAGGAGCAGATCTTAGTGAATTTTTGGAAGCAGTGGCCTTGTCTGATAGACTCTGTTTAAACACCACTTTTAGCATTAAATGCCAAATCCTCAGCTCTATGCACTGCCTCATTAGTTATTAATGAGGCAACATATTTGTTCAAAATTTATGGTTGTTGATTTGCTCCCATCACTGTATGAAATATTAACATAGCATTTGTACTTGCAACCATTTGCAGACATTAGATTGTGTATTTGCATATTCATGAACACTCATAAATGTTTAAGGAGACAGCACAGGAAGCATGGGCACTGTCAGACAGACAGTAAAAAGGCATATTTACAGCGTTAATAAGTATTTGAGTTTATAGGCCAAAATGATGAGCAACAAATTAAGTGAAATTCTGGTTTGCCTATTGCAGAGACCTAGGGATTTTGCTGTTTTTTAAAGCTTTGTAAACTTGAAATTCATTTCATAGATGCTGAATAAATGCTTATTGTTTAGTCACAAAATGTATGGAGTCTGTGCAAAGAACTTCCTAAGAGTATCAGGCTCTTGGAGATTTCATTTCACTCTCTCTGATATGCAGTTTTCTGCCTTGGGGAAAAGCCCATCCCTCTTGGTACAAGAGGTACCAACCTCTTGTTGTACAACCCTTTCTGTATAGAAAGGTACAACCCTTTCTGCCTTGGGGCTCCCTTCTATCAAAGTAATGTGGGAAGGCAAATGTGTCATATACTTAAACAGAATTATTTTCTGTTTTGATTCCACAGAGGAACTTGGACAAATGATATGTCTGGTGTGACAACACCAGCCAATGTACTTGACTCAGTCTGTCAATTTATACAAACTAAGGCCTGGAAATGAAAAGGTTAAAGCATGGAGCACTAATGGGCAATATGAGGGAGAGGCATAAACCATCCAACTAATAAACCTTTGATTTACCAATAATCCATGTATACAAATGTCTGCCAACATCCCACCAAACCCATTCCACTATAAGAAATCTCACCCCTTGCCACATTCCTAAGAGTCATGGTGAAAAATCTAGACCCTTTTGGAAGTTTCATGGGCAAATAATGGATAAAGTATTACATTAAATCCCTACCTCACACTATATACAAAAATAAATTCCAAATATATTAAGATAACTGATGATGGAAGGAAAAGCGTTATAGCTTATTATGTAAAACAAATACAGGAAAATAATCTTCCTGACCTCAGGGCAGTGGGAAAGAAAGAATTAAACCATCCTATGGGCAGTATCACTACCTGTACCATGCCATTGTTAGATCTCTCAAATATCATCTCTGGGTGAATGAATGTTTGAGATAGCTCACCATATCCTTGTACCAGCAGGAGAGGGAGGTCATGGATTGGAACATGGGTTGTAGTTGGCTTCTGTTGCCATGGCCTAATTGTTCTGCTGGTCACTTCTTGCCCCCCAGGCATCACTGCTGAAATCTGCAGCTGGTAGATCTATGGTCTTTTCCTTCTTGGCACAGCAAGGATTTTCTGTTCTTGTCTGGTGACACACTGTGCTTCAACTTTTGCTCATTCTGTTCATCTATGAGGTCTGAAAATTGTTTTCATTTATTTTTTAGCCCAGGCAACCTCCTCAACAGGCCATGGCAACAAGGCCACTTCACCATCCCTGGAGTGATTCCTCAGTAATTCACCACCAGAAGCACCATCACCTTCCTTCTGTGTCCCTCCACAAAACAAGTTAGGACTTCTAGATATTTTTGAAGGCATATTGAACTAGATGGTGTTCTAGGGCACTAATTTCAAGCTGTCCTTCTCCTAACCATGGCACCATAGCAGCAATTTTATTCTGATGCACAGATTTGCATAGAGAGGGTAAGAGATTATTCCATGAAGCGATCCCTTCTCAGAATGTTAAGTAAGAAACGGAAAAACTTTCTGTTCTCTCAGAATTTTCATAATTTCCCTTGGGGTAGAAGGGCAGGTGCAGAAGGTGAGTCCAACATGTTTGTATCTTGTCTCATCTCTCTCTGACTCCCTTCCCTTCCATACAATCATCTTGTGCTAAGAGGGATGGGCTTTTCCTTCCTCTTTTCTGTGCAGCAATATCCTCTCTTACATCATATTCTCTTTCCAGAAATACATTGACTCTGCTTCTTTCACTAGGGCTATGGTGGCAGAAAGGATACAGGGAAAAAACACACTGACTTTCTGAGAAGAGAATAAAATCTAACCTCCTATGCACACAGCCTTTGATGAGTCAGAAACAACACACATTACACACAGACATACACACACACACAGATACACAGAGAAAGATACACACATACATGCTAACTTCTACTAATGGGAAGAAATTTATTTATTAACTCAGCATACATTTGTTGTGACTCCCCTGTAAGCACAGTGACTCACATGCAAACACAGTGGTGCACAAACAGGAAGCTATTTTTAAAAATAAAGCTATATTCTACACTTCAAGGAAAGAAATAAGTAATAAACAAAATAAATAATACTTAATATATCAAGTTATTATAAAATGCTAAAAAGAAATAAGGCCAGGTAAGGCCATAGAGAATGATAGATTAATGGAAAAATGCTTTATTGGATGTGGTAACCAGGGAAGGCCTTTATCATAAGATAACATTTAAGCAGGGAACTGAACAAAGTTAAGGAAACAGCCACATGGACATGTGGTGGAAGATCGTTTGAAGGAGGGGAAGAGCAAGTTAAAGGTCCTGAGGCAAGAGCATACTGGGCACGTTCAAGGTTGGTCATGAAAGCCACTACAGTGGGAGTGCAGGGGATGAGAGGGAAGGGAGTGGGAGGTAAGATCAGAGGAATGGTGATAGGTCAGATCATAAGCTTAGATCACAAATTTGGATCTGCATGATTTGGGAAGCCGCTGAAGAATTTCTAGCAGAAAGATTATAGGATTTCATTTAGATTTTCAAGGAAGCCATCTGGCTACTATGTTGGGAACAAATTTAGGTGGCACAAGTGTGGAAACTGAGAGACCAGCTAGGAGGTGACTACAATATTCCAGATGGGACAGGCTCAGACTGAGGAATTAGCTGGGAAGGAGAGAAAAATAGTCACATTCCAGTGGGAATGTGAGATTTACATATGGAGTGTAAGAAAAAGAGTCACAGTTACTTGATAGTCTGGGACCTGATCATCCAGAATTATATTGATATGAAGTCAACACTGGGAGGAGCAATTTGGGGGTGGAGATCAGAGTTCAGTTTTGGGCAGGTTCAGGATGCAGATCTCAACTGAGGGGAGGCCAAACAGGCAGCTGCATTCTAGAGTTCAAGGAGTAGGTCCAGACCAGATCAGCAACTATGACAGTCACTAGCATACAGATGACATTTAAGGCCGTGTACTAGGTGGGATCTCCCAGGGTGGGATTTTAGACAGAAGAGAAAACAGGGTGGACCTTGATCTCTGGAGTACTCTGATGTTTGGAGGTCATGAGTCTGAGAAGAAGCTAGCAAAGGAGACAGAGCGGTTACTGTGGCAGAAGGAAAAGAGAAGAATGTTGAAATAAAGAAGTGTCCAAGGAGGAGAGACTGTTGAGTACAGCCTGTCAGTGGAGTGGGAGGAGGAAGAAGAATTGGCTGTTGGCCCTGGAATGTGGGAGCCATTGGTGCCTGGAGAGGTCAGAGTCCCCTGGGCCTTACCATGGTGGCTCACAGGAGAAAGAAGAGGGGGAAAAAGTTTTGAGAGTAAGTGAATTTTGATAGAGATAACTTTGAGCTTTACTCTTTAGTTCAGTAAGATGGGTTCCTTGGGAGGACAGAACAACATGAAGAAACCATCTTCTCTTCCTCCCTGAAAAGGGCCTGCTCTGAACAATTGTGTTCAGGGAGTACAAGTCCCTCAGCTTCTGCAGCAACAGGAAATGGGCTCTGTCCGAGCCACTGGACTCCGCTGACGTGCTGAACAAGTGGAACTCATCTTTTTGAAATCAATGCCTTGGGTACGTCCTGTTCCCAGCTCCTTCTCCAGCACCCGCAACCCGTCGACTGACATTTCAGAAACACAGCCCAAGCTAAAATGGGCAGCCTGTCCATGGAAGAGATGGGACAGAGGGGAGACTGTGTCCTGTTCACACAGTTTGGTGGAAAGTGAAGACTGAAGGGGCTAGTAAGTAGCATAACTAATAAAGTTCCTATTTATCTAAACCCACATTCCACAGAGCTTCAAAGATCTTAGAGACATGAGCTCATTCCTTCGTCTCACTCCAAGGTAGTGAGTCAGGTTCCTTGAGTTCTATTTTACGTATGAATAAAATAATGTGATGAACCAAGAATCCTGGCAACCTCAGGACCATGGATTTTTCAACATTTTCAGAGCACTCTCTGTGGCTGAGAAGCTCACGAGGGCATAGGAATCCCATTAGTGTATGTTTGAATGGGGGAGACAAGATAAGAATGTTTAACCAAGCAATCTAAGTCCAAATATGGAAATGGGAGACCGGATTGAGCTTTTCATAATGGGTCAGTACTGGGTTTTGTGAGGACTTAGCCCCTTGGCCTCCCATTCTGACTCCACCTGGGGCAATTTAATTTCTCTCTGCTTCAGCTTCTTTCACTGGACAACGGAGATCAAAATAGAAAGAACCACCTGAGGATACGGTGACATAGTACACATAGGAGACTCAGAGTAGAGCTTGGTGCAGGGATGGGCATGGTGGCTTACGCGTATAGTCCCAGCACTTTGGGAGGCTGAGGTGGGTGGATTGCTTGAGACCAGCCTAGCCAACATGGTGAAATCCTGTATCTACTGAAAATACAAAAATTTGCCAGGTGTGGTGGTGCATGCCTGTAGTCCCGGCTACTTGGGAGGCTGAGGCAGGAGAATCGCTTGAACCCGGGAGGTGGAGGTTGCAGTGAGCAGAGATCACGCCACCACACTCCAGCCTGGGTGACAGAGTGAGATCCTCGTTAAAGATATTTGTTAAAATACTTTTATTATTCTTTATAAATATTGTTATTATTATTTAAAGAGGATAAGAGAATATCAGTAAAAGAATGAAAACGTTCCTGGCTTATTCAAGCTAGGGAAGAAAAGAATTTTATCTAGAAATTTGGTAACACCAAATAGAAAACTGTTGCTTTAGTTATGGTAACTCTAGCTACTTTAAGAAGTAAAGCCCAAAATTTCAGTGGCTTAAAACACTAGAAGATGATTTCTTGATCACGTAGTAGCACTGGGCAGGTGACCAGATTGACAGCCCTCTTCCACATAGTGGTTCAGGGACCCAGCCTGGTGCCATTTTCAGTGTGAAGCTTTCAAGGCAACTCTGGATGTCATTTCTATTGCAGAAGGGAGAAATTCATGGAGGAGCATGAGTAGAGTAGGCATATGTGAGGGAGAAAGCTAATATACATCAAGCCTAGAAATGAAACATTATTTCCTCTTTCGTTCCATTGAGTAGAATTCTCTTGGAATGCCTATCTCAACCAAGGGGGATAGATATCAAATAAGCTGTTGAATATAAGAGTCTAGGATCCAGAGAATAGGTACAGACTAGAGCTGCAAATGAGAGAGCAAAACCCTGCCAACAGGAGGTGGGATGCTAGAAAATATAAACCCTGAGTCAGCAGCCACTTCCCAGCCACATGTCTATGCCGTGGAAACAGAAGTGCAAGTGTTAAGATCCCACACATTCTGGGTGTACCTAATCATGTAGATCAGAGGAAGGTAGGTTTTTTGGTAAGAAAATTCTTTATTGGCACCCCTTCTCGGTCTTTTGGCTAAGATCAAGTAGAGAAAATTCCTTTTTGGGGTTCTTGGATATGAAAATTAGGGCTTCAACCTGATATGGATTGGGACTTAAATCAAAGTTAATTTGCAAAACAAAGTAATAAGGAACTAGCTTCTTGCACTGGCCAACTGAGGCAAAAGGGAGTTGGGGGCCTGGGAGTGGGGAGAGATGGAGAGAGAGCTGGTGAGACTGAAGCAGGGCAGCTCTGGTGGCCTACTGAAAATAATGGCCTTCGGAGCTTGTGAATGGAAGGGACAGTCTAGGGACTTCACGCTGCTGACTTGTAGTGGCTGTGCTCTTCTCACACAGTAGTCTTTCTCTCTCCTCCCCAAGGGTAAATCTGGGCCCTGGGTGACCTGGCCTTTGTATAATTTGGGAGGCCCTCTGTAAGAAAAGAGTACAAAATTGCAAATATTAAATTTAGTTACAAAAGTGAATATTTATTTAGAATGAGAAAAAGAATCACAACAAATTACACATTTTAAAAGTGACAGATTCCACAGACAAATTCCACATCATGGAATCCAGACAAATGACACAATATTTGTATTAAGTAATGGACTGAATCACTTCTATATTACGTTTTTTTCTACATCATTTGGCTCATCCACCTCAATTTCCATTTCTAGGGTTTTATAATACAATTTTTATAGAGAGAATTAAAGGATAATTTAATCATTCCTCTAGGATAATTGATTAAAATGCATTTTTATTGTTGGTAATTTTAAAACGTTTTTGTCAGATTCACAACTAGTTATTGAAAACATCATGTATAGTTTTAGGATCATTTTCAAATTTAGAAAAATTTTCACCAAGTTTCTTGTATGAGCTGTTTTCGACATAATTCCTATCTGTAGAACTACTACATGCTTATTCCCTACAAGCACAAGGATTGTATTATCGTCTATTCTGCACAAAACCCATTGAGAAAAGAAAAAAAATTACAGTGCATTTATAATTGTAGGTGCTGAAAAATTGAGTACAGTTCTGACAGATCACTTCTGTTTTAATCAGTCATCAGTGAGAACTGAATCCTCCACTTCCAATTACACACATCTGGTCATTCGAAGATATCACACAAACTAGCTTCTGGCTTCGTACTCTTTATTGTTTTTCTTTTGTTGACCATATCCTTGCAGCATCGGGTGCTATGGGATACCTGCATTTCACAGTATAACCTCGAACTCTCCCTCCCTCCGTGAGCAATAGGAGAACTCCTGGGAGCCAGTCTAACACTAGGACTTCCAGCAATCTTGAAACTAAATCCAGAGGTCCCTGTGAACTACATACACTAAATTCCTCCAAATACAAACCAAGCTTCCCACCCCAACTCCCTTTAGCTGAAAGGGTGCTCACAGGTATTCCAACACCTCCTCAAGTGTGTTGGAAGTGGGCCAAGTGGAAAGGGTCAATAAACTTCATCAATTGCTAAGAAGATATCATATTGTAATGTTATTAATAATTCAATTATTAAAATGTATTAGTGTTATTTCATTTAAAATATGACTATGGGTGGGGCACAGTGGCTCATACCTGTAATCCCAACACTTCGGGAGGCCGAGGCAGGCGGATCCCGAGGTCAGGAGATCGAGACCATCCTGGCTAACACAGGTGAAACCCTGTCTCTACTGAAAATACAAAAAATTAGCCAGGCGCGGTGGCGGGCGCCTGTAGTCCCAGTTACTTGGGAGGCTGAGGCAGGAGAATGGCATGAACCTGGGAGGCAGAGCTTGCAGTGAGCTGAGATTGCGCCACTGCACTCCAGCCCGGGTGACAGAGCAAGACTCCGTATCTAACAACAACAACAACAAAAATATGACTATGGGTGTATCTTGCCTTGACAGAGCTAAGCAGGTGAGGGGTCCCCAGAGCACAAGCGTCATTGGCTTCCTGGTAAATCACTTCTGGTTAACTCCACACTCTCAAACGAAGGGGCATTCAACACACAGCTTTAGTTAGCACTTTCTCGTTGTGTTAGTTCCCCAGGGCTGCTGTAATAAGTTGCCATAAACTGGGGGGCTTAAAATGACAGAAATCAGCTCTTATTGTTTTGCAAGCTAGAAGTCCAAAACCAAGATATCCTCAGGGCACTGCTCCTTTTGATGACTCTAGGGAAGAATCCTGGCTTGACTCTTCCAGCTTCTGGTGGCTCCTGGCAATCACTGGCATTCCTGGGTTTGTAGCTGCCTCACTGCAATCTCTGCCTTTGCCTTCATATGGCCTCCTTCTCTGTGTTTCCGTGTGTCCTTTGCTGTCTTATTTAAGGAAACCCAGAGTGAATTTAGGCTCACCCTAATCCAGTATGAGCTCATCTCAATCCTTACCTTAATTACACCTGTAGAGATGCTATTTCCAAATAGTGTCAAATTCTGAGGTTTGGGGTGTACACAATTTTTTTTGCCGGGGGGGGGGGTGCATTATTCAATCTATTCTAGCTGGGAAGTGAGATGGGAGAAGTGACCTCGGTGGCAGGCTAGGGAAAGTCAAAGCTGCACACACAGAAGGGAACACTCCCAGAGATCAAAACTGAGGATTGAGGCCCAGAAGCGACCCTAGAGCATTAAGCACACCTTACAAGTCTTGGGCATGGTGTGAACTGAACTTCCCAGTCACTGGCAGGGGTATTGACATTGAAGCCTGGAGGACTTGATAGCCTATGGGTGACTGGCACCCTGGGCTACCATTCAGTTGCATGGGTGTGTATGTTACAAGTCCTATCTGAAATCTGGATCTGTCCACACTTATCACATCTTTTCTGTTGAACCAGATCAACTTGCCACCTCCAGAATTTACAGACATGATTAACAAGACCTTTTGTACATCTGAACAAGCTGCACAAAAGACCATCGTCTTTGCTTAGGCCTGTCTGGTCTTGGGTCCATTCTTCTCCTGTCTTCTAGGGAGGGGTGGGAAGGCTGATCTTTAAAGACTTGGTGATGTGTTTAGGCTTTGTGTTCCCACCCAAATCTCATCTTGAATTGTAATCCCCATAATCCCCACGTGACAAGGGAGGTAACTGAACAATAGGGACGGTTTCTCCCATGCTGTACTTGTGATAGTGAGTGAGTTCTCCCAAGATCTGATGGTTTCATAAGGGGTTCTTCTCCCTTTGCCCAGCACTTCTCCTTCCTGCCACCTTGGGAAGAAGGTGTCTTGCTTCCCCCTCACCTTCTTCCATGATTGTAAGTTTCCTGAGGCCTCTCCAGCCATGCTGAACTGTAGTCAATTAAACCTCTTTACTCAGTCTTGAGCAGTTCTTCATAGCAGTATGAAAACGGACTCTATATCCAGGCTCCATGTCAGAGAGCTCCCAGCTTCCAGTGGGAAGCGCTGGTGGGGAATTATAAGGTGGGAGGGAGAAAGGGAGAAGTCAGAAGTCAGAGTATGTCCCTACCACTCCCCAACTTCCTGTAGTGACACTGATCACAGATGGATATCCTTCTTGACCCCAGGTCCACAGACAGGCCTATCTGGCCAAGCTCCACTGATAGGTCCAGCCCCTGGGCTCTTTTCTCCTCTAGCCATGGGGTGGTAGGGGTTTCCTGCTGTTGTTAATCACTCATTCCCCACCAGCACTCCTGGGCTCTTCTGTCACTCCAGTAACCAATTCTCAGCATTAAAATCCCTCAAATTTTATTTATTTATTTATTTATTTATTTATTTATTTATTTATTTATTTTTGAGATGGAGTCTCACTCTGTAACCCAGGCTGGAGGGCAGTGGCGTGATCTCTGCTCACTGCAAGCTCCGCCTCCCATGTTCTTGCCATTCTCCTGCCTCAGCCTCCCGATTAGCTGGGACTACAGGTGCCCACCACCACGCCCAGCTAATTTTTTTGTATTTTTAGTACAGACAAGGTTTCACCGTGTTAGCCAGGATGGTCTCAATCTCCTGACCTTGTGATCCGCCTGCTTTGGCATCCCAAAATGCTGGGTAAAATCCCTCAGTTGCACTGACATTGGATCCTGTTTCCCTGGCTGAAGCCTAACTAATAGAACTACAAATGTTAAAAGAGAGAATGAAATTTTAATCAATATAAATCATTTTATGGGTTACATTAATAAACAGTTTAAGTCAGTATATTAGTTTATGTTGACAGATATATACTAACAAATATATACATACATGTATGTATATATGTATGCATAGATGCATGCATGCCTGCATGTATCTATGTATACATGCATGTATGTATGCCTTTGAAGAAAAAAAGGAGGAAGCAGGCTAACTACCAATGAGAAATAACTGCTGATTTCACTTTTGAGAACTCAGTAACTTGTCATATTGATTTCATAAAGGTTAACAATTATGATTTATGAAGAAAACACTTGATTGCTAATCAATCATCCACCATAAAGGATGGTAGCTGATTGGGACTGTGCAGGTCAATGTAGCACCAAGAGCATCCTTTTTGTGACAAGTGACCATGGGGCTGGGTGCTAAAGGTGGAGTTAGTCAGAGTTACTCCGAGGTAAAAACTCAGGGCTTTTAAGTACCAAATTCTTCTTTTCATGTATCATCAAAATATACTGCAGTTGAAAAAATTTCCTCTCATTGACTCTTGTGTGTCACATCTTGGTCTAGTTGTCACTCCTCAGTAAACTGCTATTCCGCATACTTATGGTTTGCAGCATTTACCCTGACAAAACCATGTGGAAGGTCCAGCTCCTCATCAGTGTCCTGGCCTGCCTCCTGCTATCTCCCTGGGGTTTTTCCAGAGCCTTCCTTTCTTTCCTCCTTTTCTAGGTTTCTGTCTGCTGCCTTGGCCTTGATCTTCCACCTATAGGGAAAGATCTCGTCCATATTGTTAACATGACTTAATGCCTCCTTTCCCAGAACTATTGACATGCTTTTTCTGTTTGCAGACAAACAACAACAAAGCAAACAAGCAAGCAAAAGAACTCCAAAGGAAAGGAGATCTAAAAGGAAAATCCCAAATGCCTTGGCATCTGGGTAGGGAGACATTTTGCAGCAAGAAGTCTCTATCATTCCTGAGTCACCATTCACAGGAAAGAGCTCAGCCCCTTCGGTAAAAGAACCTAACCCTTCCCAAACTGAAATGTTAATAACTTCAGCATTTAGAAAACACAGTGTGGTATAGACACTGATATCTCACACCAGCTAAGGATTCATCATTCCTGACACCAGACGGTATTTGAGACATGGGATTCCCCCACCTTGCTCCTTTAGTACTATTCTCTCTTACAAACAAAAAGCTTTTTAAATGGTGAGTAATTTGTAAAACATAAATTGGATCATAAATGGATATTTATTTTTACATAAATCTTGGCAAACTGAGGCAGCTACTTTACAGAGGTGATTAAAATTTAAAAGGCAGCATTGCAAGAGGAAGATAATAAAGGGTTGTTATTTACAATGACCATATTTACAATAAAATGCTAAATTTATTTTAATAAATACTAATTTTATATTTATGAACTGTCATTCATAGACAAGACAATAAAAACTTTCATTCCTGCTTACTGGATTTTTCCGTACAGCATGTAAATCAAATCCTTCATTCAACACTGCATTCATACTTCGAGCTTGCTATGTTTTATCAGAGTAGTCAAGTCTGTTGTTTCTTAAATCTGTTTTCTTTATAATAAATGACTTTATTGATTTGGCTAGCACTCAGCTCCAAATAGAGCAGAATAATGCTAATAGTCCAAGACAGAGAGGAAAATGAGAGAGTATTTTATCAGCATGTTTCAGAATCACAGGTAAAAACCATGGTGGTTAGCAATTTCTTTGTCCTGTGACTACTTAAAAAGACCTTGAATAGGCGGGTGTTAATAGGAGAATATAAGTCACCACATTTTCTTCAAGTTCTGACTTTGGGTGACTTCTTTTATAATTTAGCAAGTTTTTTACTAGATTATTTTTAATAACCTTAACTGATGACAAAGGGAAAGTTTTCCTTTAGGAAAAATTGTTGTGTGGTTGGAAATGTTCCAAAGTTCTGTCCCATTCTTTCTTAAAATAAGGCCTATCCTAATTTTAATCCCAGAGACAATCTTGTCATCATAGGTTTTAAGAGTTTTTTAAAAAAACTCACTAGTTTGAACCAATGAAAAAGTCAATATACCCTGAGATATTATGCCTAGTGTTTCATGTATTCAGTCAAGAATTATTTATTGAGCACTCGTTATGCACCAGTATAACTATATAACGACATAGCTCTGCCCTAGTTTCTACAGTTAGGACAAGTTGTCAGGAAGGTGACCTGTCCCTAGGAAATAGCGGAGGGCAAAGCCAAGTCAGAAAGTATTTACTGAAGTGCTTAGTAGACAATGCAAAAGAATATTTATATCTGTAGACATAAAGAATGGGTAGGAATAATTAGGACACCAGAAAGCAAACTCTTTCTGATGGGAAGTGGGTAAAGGCAATGGAACTCTGATGCACTTGACCAGAGCTCCCGTTTTAACAACTTCTAATTATCAGAACACAGTTGGATCTTAAGGTTAACTGTGTAAACTGAGTGAGAATCATGTGGTCCTTAGGGATGAACCTAGGATGCCTAACTCCTGTCTTGTGCTTTCTCTAGCATCAAAAAAACACAGTCTATGAACTGTCACAACCAAATATGAGATAGTACCAATAAATCATGAATTCCTTACCTCAACTTACCTGTTTTCATGGCTAAACAATGACTAAACCTTAGATCTGTCCACACTTCAAGAAGACACTACGAATATGTCCTTGAAATGAAGCTCAAAGAAGGTTTTGTTTTTGAAAAGGCACCATGAATCCAAAGTGTATTAGGCTGTTGCTCCCAATGACTCACACCTCCCAGTAGTCAAGCCCTGTGTGGTCCCCTCCCACATGGACTCTGAGTTTGGCCAATAGGGTATTAGTAAATACCATGTCTACAGAAAATGGGTAAGTATTTGCTCATCACCACTTGCCCTCT
Source organism: Macaca mulatta (assembly GCF_049350105.2). Lineage (NCBI taxonomy): Eukaryota > Metazoa > Chordata > Mammalia > Primates > Cercopithecidae > Macaca > Macaca mulatta. Next base: position 24,840,903 of record NC_133423.1, on the reverse strand, counting down.
TGGAATGCTGATTGTTGGAATCCAGCTGCCAAATAAGGAGGCCCAAGCTAGTCATGCTCCTGTGGACAGAGGGAGGGGGGGAGAGAGAGAGAGAGAAAAGAGAATGAGTATGAGAGAGAGGTTCCAACATTCTAGTCATCTTCTCCAAGGCCGGATGTATGAGCAGAGTTATCTGGGATATTCCAACTCCAGAAACCTTCTGACTACAACCATATAAGGGACACTGCCTTAAGACCAGCAGAAGAATCACCTTGCTGAGCTTTAGCCAGCTCACAGGGTCATGAGAAAAGGCTATTATTTTGAGTCATCAAAATTTTTTTTTTAATCACCAAGATTTGGGGTAGTTGTCACATAGTAACAAATACCTGAAACATCAAGGGACCTCGAATAAATGTGAAGATGAAGAGGAAGAAGAAGGAAGAGGAGAAGAAAAAAGAGGAAGAGAAGGGGGAGGAAATGGAAATAGGAGAAGGAACAAACAAAATTTAGTTCCATACATCTAAAGGATTACACCAAACAAACAAGTAAACATGGCTTGCTGAGAGATTTTCAGATCTTAACAATTTCCTTGGTTTATATTTAACTTTTAAAATTAATTATATTGTCACTGTCCAGTATGTCTTTACAGATAGCAGATTCCAGAATCAGCCTCCCAGTGGAAAATTCACCCATGCAGATGATCAACTGTGAAATCTGTGTGCAACTTTGTGAAAGAACATCAAATTTAGAATCAACGGCAGGGCTTTTGGACGTAACTATTCCATCTCAAGGCCCATATTAACTGAAAATTGCTCTGGTGGAGTTATAAGCTGACATCTGCAAAGATTTTTCAGCAACGACTGTTATCTAACACCTGCCTCTCCAATTAAGGATACTGACCTTTATGAAGTTTTAAGGAAGGGTGATTTTTAAATTTGTTTCTCTTTGGTTATTTTAAAATTGATCTTTATATCGTCCTTGGACATCCAACCCTAAATCACATAGTACACTCTCTCAATTTAATCACATTGAGATGAGTCAAGTAGTCAAGGAAGCGTTGTCAGAAATAGCTTACAAAGAAAGGCCTGGGGTAATGAAGTGTAGGCGAACTAAGAAGCTATCTGAAAGTTGTGCTCCCCTTGGCTTGGTTGCAAATCCTCCACAGTTTCTCTTCTTAATAGAGAACTAACAATGCCTCATGCCTGTATTTCTCGGGGGATTCTGGGAGTTGGAAGAGGCCAACTTTTCCTACCTGCAGTTTGAAGATTAAGGACTTAGAGATTTGTTGAGAGGCTGCTTCCAAGAGGTTACTGATACACTGAGGACACGAACTACTGACTGCTCTGAATGGGGAAAAACACGTCCAGTTTGGGGTGATCTTGTTTTGCAATGGCAGCTGTCAGCCATAACATGGTGGGAAATAATGGTAAATAAACCTCCTGTGATTGGCAAGAATATGAAAAAATAATTGCGAATTGTGAATTTTTAGGTCTACTTGCGCAAAGACATATTTAAAAAAACATCAAATCATTAGACAACCTGCTTTTGAATAAAATCTAAATGAACCAAACTCTTTAGCAAATGTCCATTTTGAAAATTTAGCTTTTTGGTTAACTGTATCTTTATGAGTTGTATTAGCTTCCTATTCTGCTGTAACAAATCACCACAAAGTGAATGCCTTAAAAGAACACGAACTTAATATCTTAAAGTCTGAAGATCAAAGTCCAGAATGGATCTTACAGGGCTAAAATCAAGGTGCTAGCAGGACTGGTTTCTTCAAGAAACTCTAGAAGATAATCTGTTTCTTGCTTTGTCCAGTTTCCAAAGGCCACTGGCATTCCTTGGTTTGTGGCCCCATCACTCCTATCTCTGCTTCCTGTCATTATATTACCTTGTCTTCTGACTCTGACACCTCCTTTATCCCTTTTATAAGGACTCTCGTGATTACATCAGGCCCAACTGACTAATCCAGAATAATCTCCCCACTCAAAATCCTTAACATATTTGCAAAGTTCCATTTGTCATGTAAAATAGCACTCATGATTCTAGGGTTTAGGATGTGGGACATCTTTAGGGAGCCTTATTCAGCCTATGAAACAAGTCAGTGCTTCCTTTTTTAGCCATGTGTTTCTAAAGCTTTCTGATTAAATAATTCAACTTTCCGACTCATGAATTAAGTACTATGCTGAAAAATACGGAGTCTTTTGTGTCATCCAAGGATTTCCATTGCCCAGAGTGATTAATTTGAACAGTGAGTTTTCACTGTGGAGTATTAAAGATGCAAATGGTGCAAAGCTGTGCCTTAACCAGGAAGGAAAAGCCTGCAATGGCAGGGACAACCTCAGAAGAGAGTGGCCCACAGCAGAGAGCTGCCTAGTGCTATCTTCCAGTGGGAAGGAAGACTTGGGGCCCAGAAAGCAGGGCTGGGCTTGTCTGGGAGGGGTGTCATCATGGGGAGATTCACTCTTGTAAAATTTCCTCTCAATTCCACCAAAGCACTTTCTAAGACAGACTGCATCCAGAGTAATCACAAGATGTTAGGTGAGGCTTTAAAGATTGTCATGTCTAGGCCTCTCACTTTGCTGATGAGGAAACTCAGATCTGGAGAAGTGAGGAGACTTTCTCAGAGTTTCTAAGCAGGACTGGCAGAACCAGGACTGGAACCCAGCTCTCCCAACTTGCCACACCATGTTCTTTGCATTCCACAGTGTTACCATCTACATAAAAGATGAACATTTCATTCAGCCAAGACCCAGGGAATCAAGGTTCTTATATTTTGATCTTTGATTATGAAAGGGTAAAGATTCAAATTTCCTATGCCATTTCCTTTAAGTACATGCTGCAGTTTACCTAAAACTGTTCTGTTCACAGCCTGAAAGCAAGGGTCGGTGGTATGGGCAGTATCTCTTCACTTCAGACTTATGAGGGTGGGAAGATGGACACCTTCACTGTCCCATTTTTGTTTTCTCTTGTAGTTATTGCAGCTCAAGGGAACAAGGAAATGCTGGCTATTTGACTTGGAGGATTCAGCAGTCAAACGTGCTTTGATCAGTGTGATACATTATCTCCAGACATGCAGTTTCACACAATCATCAAATTAATTATCAGGGCTTCCAGCTTTTCCTGTTGAATCTTCACCAAACCTTAGTGGCTCAATCCCTGCAGGTTGCAATGTCCAGCTCTTCAGCAGTGAGTAAAGATTATCTGGTGGAGAAAGAAGGAAAAATGTAGTTAGTATTCTAATAGATAGAGCATTTACTTCGTCTGGCCTGGTTCACCTAAACATACTTGTAGTCAGAAAACTCATCACTCCCCTAACTAATCTATATATCTATTTGCCAGGCACCTTTTGTACAGCACGCTTAAATCCCAAGAGTTTTTGTGATGGGGACACTTTTTAAGGACTCTGTCAAGAATTGGAGAGGGGTCTTAATGCTTCCAAAGTTAGCAGCCCATTGTTGGAGAAGGTTGAAGAGTCCCGTCCCACCCTCCTGACTTCCATATACATTCTGACAGTGACATTATTCATGCCAAGGTGAGGGCAGTGGCCACACACCCCCGGCCATGGCAGTAGAGAGTGGCATTAACTTTGAACCTCACCCTCCCAGCTCAGAGCCAGGGCTACCCTGAAGGCTGTATCTCAGAAGGCTGCACAAAGCGGCAGGTGTTTAAAGAAGCAAAGAGGCAAAGCATGTTGTTAGGAAAAATTGTCCCCAAGCCCCGAATTGGTCTTTTATCACCATAACTCTGGCTTTAAAACCCCTGTAATGTGTAGCTTTCAAAAACGGGGAGCTAAGTTTAGTGGCTGATGCCCTGCCAAGAGCTTTATAATGCATAGAATAAAAAAAGATGAAACATTTCTCCAGCTACATTGCTTTCCCTCCCCACCCTGATTCCCTTCCCTGGGGGAAGAATCATAAACACAGACAGCAGAATGACGCCCCTTTATTATTCCTCTGAGCTCTTTCTCTGCAGATGACCTATAGAAGTGATTTAACATAGAACTGTTGGAGTTCCCACACTTCTGCGTGCTCCTCCGGCCGAGGCTGGTTGATTTCTTTGGGGTGTTATAACTATGACCTGCTCCATTAAGTAGCAAACAAAGTCCAGCTGGATATATCAAGCTCAGCTGGACTCTTTGCTTTCACACAACCTGCTTGATTAGGAGAATCGCTGTGCCCTTGTCGCACGGCGCCTCGTGCAGTCTGCAAAGATTGGGCTGCCATTGATTTCTGCATAATATGGATTCACACTGCCTTTCCACAACAGCGTGGCTTTCACACCCCACAATAACCGGGCAAGGATTGTTTTTTCTTTCCAATCTTCTGCTGTTTCAGACTTACACTGGGGTTTAGTTCTAAAAATTTGTCACTCCTGGAGGTAATGTGTGGCTTATTACCCAGCACTTTACAACGCATTAATTGCAGTTTGATTTAGACATTTCCCATTTGGTGACTTAGTTACAATTGTACAAACATGTCATGCTCTAAGTCAATAACGTGGGAGGAGAAAGAGAGGGAAACAACTGTGAATGTCTTGTTCTTCTCATGGGAAGGACCAGGGCAGTTGTTACAGTAACATGATGCTATTTGTTTACTGGGAAGGGGTGTTTAGCTCCTTTTCTTAGAGTTGTTATTCACCCTGGACCAGTTGTCTTCAGTAGCCTTACCTTTCATTTCTATGCCTATTTCCTTGTTAGAGAAAAACCCACAAAGCTTGAAACTTAGTTCAGCAAGGTACAGAAGTTCTATTAAACATGCCAAGATATTTCACATAATATGCAAATCAAGGGGACAAAAGATGGCATTTTGGTAGCCAACTCTTACCTTGATTCCATTATGATTTTAACTTAAGGCACCTTTCTTATATGATTAAGGAAGAATGAGTCAGAGTCATTTCAGTGTTATGTACATAGTGATTACTAGTGCATATAATGAAAAATTGAAAAATAACATATGGGAATATCCACTGTAGAAATCCAACAATGAAGATGTAATAAATAAATTATGGCTCATTCATACTCTGGAACAATATTCAGTCATTAAAATGATTTAAAATTATATTTTATTAGATATATTATTTAGTAAGAAAAGTTGCAAAACAAGTTTATATTATAATGCCATCCTTTCACTGAAAAAAAAAAATACTCTAAAGCCAAATGTGGTGGTACACAGCTGTAGTCCCAGCTATTCAGAAGGCTGAGGCAGAAGGGTTACATCAGCCAGGAGTTCAAGTCCAGCCTGAGCAACATAGCAGGACCCTATCTGTAAAAAATAAAAATAAAAACAAATAAAATAAAGTAAAATAAAATAAGAACTCTAAACATGCATGTCTTCCAGAAATATGTATCATAATAGTTTTAGGAAACTGTATTCCAAAATGTTGCCAGATGTTATCTCTGAGTGAAGAAACTATTAATATTACTTTTAGTAGCTTGAACTGTATAAAATTGCTAAAACTCTACCACTTTGCCCTCAAAAATATCATTGTCACATAGTTAAATGTAATTTGTTTCATTGTACTCCTTCGCATTTTATTTTTTTACATCAGTTTTTACTCTTATAATAAGGAAAGTTTCAGGATATCAGGACTCTTTGGTTTAAAATGGCAGAAATCCAACTCAAACTTATTTAAATGAGAAAAGAATGTATGGGCTGTCATAATGAGAAATCTGAAGGATAGACCTTCAAGTACAGCTGGATCTAGGGACTTATTAATGTTACCAGTGATTAAGGACTGATTAATGTCATCAGTAACTTATTTCTGGAAACTTTTTCTGTCCCTTCTTTTGGCTCCACTTTCTCTATGTTGGCTTCATTCCCCCAAAAGCCTCTCTCCATATGGCTGCGAAGATGTCCCCCCTGCAGTTCTAGCCTTATAAGTGCTTTAGGGTGTAAGAACTCAGAAGGAGCAGGGCTCTCTCATTTCTATCCGTATTGATCAATCCAAAATATTCTGACCTGACCTCTTTGAGTCATGTGCTCGCTTCTGTGGGAGTTGTGAATAGCAGACATCAATAAAATTTTGTTTAATGAATAAAAATGCCTAATAATTGAAAAACTAAGAAGAAGATGTCCTGAGTCCGCTGGAGATTGTCAGGGCTTAACATGCCTGTGCAAGATGATGCTGTTTAGCAGGAATTCACCTGAAACTGTTGATCTGTAAACTTACAATATTTATCTGACTAGTTTTGTCCACTACCTATCTTCTCTTGAGGAAAGTGGTACCACCAATACTAGAAATTATATTTTGTTATTGTTAATGTTTTAGTGTATACTTTTTGCATTTAAAGATGTGATCTAGCTAGCAATTTAATAATTACGCAATACTACTAAATAATAATCTTTACACAAAGAGGTACCAAAATAGATAATCAAATCCCCACAGTCTATAACAAATCTACATATTCTGAATAATACAGCTTATTTTAGTCATTAAAAAAAATTATAACACTGTTTAGGCCAGAATGATAATAAAGTTACCAAAACAACAGATTCGAATTGTGCTTTTTCTTTTATTTCCCCATCCATATTTTGAGAGGTCTAGGTGAAAGGAAGGTAGGTATCAGAGAAAAAGAGAGAGAAAAACAGAGGGAGAAAGGAAAAAAAGAAGGAATGAAGGAAAGGAGAGAGAAAAGGAACAAGGGGTGGAGGGAGGGAGAGATGAAGAGAAGCAAAATGAAACTACAATAAGAGAACAAGATGATTCTATGTAATTAAATAATTAAACCTCACTCATCAAGATTTCCCTGGATTGATACATTGCACATTGTTTACAGAGGCTGTCTAAATATCTACATACCTTCAGAAGTTTTTCTAGAAAAAGCAGTTGATATACTAGATTTAGAAGACTGAAAGGAATCTAACGTGTTGGAATGAATAGCATGACTAAGGCTGGAATTATCCAGGAAGTAAACTAGTTAAACCAAATGAGAGGTACTGAGCAGGGACCAATGGGAAAATGAGGCAAAAGTGTGGGAGGATAAACAGCCTGTCTTGAAGACCATAAGTGGGAATTGTGAGCTCAAGAAGTCTTTTAAGGAATAAAGTAATGGCATCATAGATTACTTCTTTAGAGGCAGTCAGAATTAACTGTACATAGGGAAGTCATCAAAAAATTGAGTAAAAACTCAATCGTTGTATGTTCTCACTCATAAGTGGGAGCTAAGCTACTATGATGCAAATTCATAAGAATGACACAATGCACTTTGGGGCCTCAGGGGAAAGGGTGGGAAGGAGGTGAGGGATAAAAGACTACAAATTGGGTGCAGTGTATACTGCTTGGGTGATGGGTGCACCAAAATCTCACAAACCACTAAAGAATTTACTCATGGCCGGGCGCGGTGGCTCACGCCTGTAATCCCAGCACTTTGGGAGGCCGAGGAGGGAGGGTCACCTGAGGTCAGGAGTTCGAGACCAGCCTGGCCAACATGGTGAAGCACCGTCTCTTCTAAAAATATAAAAATTAGCCAGGAGCAATAGCAGGTGCCTGTAATCCCAGCTACTCAGGAGGCTGAGACAGGAGAATTTCTTGAACCTGGGAGGCAGAGACTGCAGTGAGCCGAGATCATAGCATTGCACTCCAGCCTGGGTGATAAGAGCGAGACTCCATCTCAAAAAAAATCAAAAGAAAAGAAAAAAAAAAAAAAAACAACGTATGTAACCAAACCAAACACTACCTGCTCCCCAATAACCTATGGGAAAAAAAATATTTTTAAAAGTTGACTATGATGGCAGGGGTGGGGACATGTAGTAAGTAGTATGGGCAAAGGTGAAAGGACCAGATAGTTTAAAATAGGACAGATATTTAACTTTGTAAACTGAATCTTAAGGAAAATACATATTGCAAAGTAATACAGAAACATAACTGGACTGTTTCAAAACCTGGAGCACAATGAACCAGTAGTTCAACCAGTTTTCTCTTTCTGATTGTAAGTTGCTTGGTGTTTCACAGGAAGACAATGGGCACCTGGCAGGAAATGTTGAAGAGGCAACACCATGTTTGCATCATTCCCTTCTGAACATACACTGAAATGAAGACTGACTTAAAGACGTGGTGACACGTTAGTGCCATTTGCCTCCTGATGATGTAAATTCTCCCTCGGAGCTTTACCCTAGTTTGCCAATAGGAGCCATTTTGATTGTGAGTTCTGTCCTTTCCTCTTGGTTTCTGACAGCTGTACGGTGTATGGGACTTGATATAAACCCTTGTGCCTTCTCATATTTTGAGTGAATAAGTACAGAAATAAATAGGAGGCAATGTAAAAACCTGAGGTGAAAGAATAACTGGGAAATTTAATAAAAAAGAAATGACACGTTCCATTTGAGACTGAAATTGCTTTATCAGAACAAAATTCGATAATATTTGAAGCCCACAGCCTTCAATGCTAACAATGCCCAAATTTCTTAGATAGGAGGAAATCTGCTATCTATTCTGAGCTGGAGTGTTAAAAGAGTTCCATTCATTGAAAAACAAAGCAAAACCAACCAAAACAACTACTCAACTACTCGTCATAAGGCAACAAATCATTTGATGTCAACAAACTTTAAAAGGAGTGTTTTTTTTCTGTCTTAAACTTCATTAAATTATTTTTTACATCACAAACCTGAATGCTGTTCATTGAGCAAGCATTCTGATCATCCCTTTTAGATTCCCTGGTTTGCAGCTAAATCAATATTTTCTTGAAATGAAAATATAACTTGAATTCTCCAGAGATCAAAAGTATTTTGAGGAAAAATACCTGTTGTAATTGCAACCCACTAGTCTGATGCCAAAATCAATGGTAGTAACTTTTCTCAGGGCAGGATTCCATTTAGCATGGAGTTACCCTGTCTACTTTCCAAGAGTAGATGAGGCTCATTTAATCCATGTTCAAGGCCAGCTACTATGCAAGGAACAACAAGATTTTACATTAGGCATTTATAGTTTACTAAGTTCTTCACACTCTTGCTCTCATTTATTCAGTAAAATAATGCTATAAATGCCTTGAAAGAGGAAAACATGGCATAATCTTTTGAACAGAACCACAGCAGAGCCCAGCGCATGGATGACATTCAAAAAATATTTGCTGACTCAATCAAGCAAATATTACTAGCCCCATTTTAGAGGTGAGGATATTAAGATCTAGAGAAAATAAGGAGCGTGTCCAAGATCTTATAACAAGTGAAAGGCAGAACCAAGAATCATCCAGCTCTTCTGACTTCAAATTTTAGTCTTTTCTTAGTAGAATATGCTGCTCCAAGATTTCCTACTCCATTGATTTTGCTGGCTAAGACAAGATGCAAAGATTCATATTCATTTCTATAGAAATGGGTAATATGGTAAACTAACCAGTCTTTTTGAAGACTGTGAGGTTGTATTAATGAAAAATGTAAAATAGTCAATTGCCATAGATTCACCTACATTTGACCAAACCACATACCATTTAATTTTAGACTTATCTGATAAGAGTATAATTGATGTTAAGAGTTGATTAATAAGATGAGATGCTTACAGGGTGTTTGAGAAACACTTTTCTTGAGGAGATGATGGCTGTTATTGGGGTCCTGACCCATAGAGTACCACTTTCCAGCTTTGCAGGAGTAATAAATCCATATTGTTTGGTTTCAGGAAGCTCTATCTCTGCTATAAAATATGCTGCATCATATTTTTAAGGTTTGTTTTAAAACATTCTGCAATGTCTATAAAAACTTCCCAACTTAGGTAACAACAAGAAAAAGACTCTCAGACAGGGTTTCTTAAAGATGAGTGCCTGGGCCAGTAGTGTCACCTTGGAATTTGTTACAAATACAGATTCTGTTTGTGGCCACAATCAAACCTACTGAATCACAGACTCTGGGATGCGGAGCCCAAGCCCCTGGGTAATACTGATGTACTTTCAAGTTTAAGAACCACTGTTCTCCAATACAAACTACAACTTTTTGGATCCAAGGCTGAAAAAAAAAAAAAAGGTTAAAAAAAAAAAAACCTTCCTAGGAAAAAAAAATCCAAATGGAGAGTGAAAGAAGAAGTGGGGTAATATTGTTCTCAGAGGGAATTACTAAGTGCCCCCAGAGGTTAAATTCCAGGGCTTACATTTCTTGCTAAATATTTCTTTGAGGGCCTAATAAAATATCTCTTTAATGAGTCCTTTCGAGATTCAACATTTAGTACGTAGTGTTGTGCTAATACTATCTTAAGTGATGTATCTGTATCACTAATGTCAGGTGAAATTTTTTCTTTTCCAAAAGTTGTCCCTGTTAAAATTTAAAACAACCGTATTTACACATCTAGCACGTTTTAACATTTTGAGTCATATGGTGGCAAAAATGGATCTTTCAGAAATGGCTATAATTTGATAGAGCTTTAGTAACTGTATTAATTTCTGATGGGAAAATTACAAATGTAAATAAATTAGAATAGACCACTTTACTATTCAGGAGAAATTCTTTACATTCAAACAGTAACTCTATAATGTCAAAATAACCAGTAGGTATTAATCAGTATCTGGACTATGTAAATATTTGCTTGTTTCCATAGTGATTGGCAAGCCCAGATACAGAAAAAAAAAAAAAACCCACACATGTTATCGCTTCCTAATAATATGATCATAAAAACACGACTCAGGCCAGACTGAGAGGAGAATAAACAGTATTAATTAAAAGATTTATAAAATAGAGGAGGAGGTGACAAGTGAAGTACTGAGCGCAAAAATTCACAAAGGAGGTAAAATATATCTTTCTCAGTTCTGAAAGAAACTTGAGCAACCCTTAATTATCTTTCAAAATGCTATTTAGAATTTTCCAAAAATAAAACATCTGACAACTGCTCAAAGCACACCGCACCCCCACCCACAAAACATACACTTTTAAAGTGGATATACAGCCATGGCTGTGAAGTGTGTTTGAAAAAAAGTGAGACTGTTGGCATTTCACTTGAAATCAACTGAGAAGTTCTTTACTAAAGAAGTGAGAAGCTCAAAGCTGTTTTCCAAAGCTTTAGGGGAGTACGGCATATTATGAAGCAGGAGCATTTGGTCAAAGAGTAAATTAGTAGTGTGGTTCACACATTGCACAAGAAATCTACACAGGAACCACAGTTGTCTTAAATAATCAGTCCTGTTAACAGGCCTTTGGTTATGAAATTTCTTCACAAAGCAGTCACCAGCGCAAAGGTTGTTTTTAGAAACACTTTGTTCTTCTGATATCTGCTGGGATAAAGCAGCACCTTATTTTCCCCTGGAATGATTTCTAAAAATAAAAACAAACACAAAAAGCACAAACACACCATCAAGTAGGAAGGGAAGAAATGAACATGCCACATACAGTTATTTCAATAGGTGCTTAAACAGACGCTCAAGGGGAAAATGCTGACACAAGTTCATAAATGGAGAAAAGTCCACAAGGAGAACTATTCTGAAAGATTCTTTTCTGAGCACTTGGCAAGACCAAACCTAAAGTATTGTATTAGGTTGGTGCAAAAGTAATTGCGGAGTTTGCCATTGAAAGATGATAGTAAGAGAAGTTGAAACAATCACACAGTTATTAGATACTATCTTATGCTATATATATATGCAAATATACAAATTGACAAAATATTTAAATGTCATAAAAACAAACTATATAACACATAAAAAAAAGTTCCTATTCAAGGTAGTGAAGAATTCCTAAGAAAATTCCAATACCAAGGAGCCTTAAAGGAAGTTACGAGCAGATTTGACCCTGTAAATCCATATAAATCTTTGTACAGAAAACTTGAGAAGCAAAGTAAAGACAAGCAGAAGACTGGAACAAAATATGTACAAATTTTATAACAGACAAAGGTTTTCTATCCTTAATATATAAAGAACTCTTGTAAATAAATATGGAAAATGCAAATCAGGAAAGGAAAAACAGTTTAATCTTCTTAAAGATTAAGAATATCCAGTATTTAAGATTTAGAATATCTAGTATTGGCTAGGATGTGAAGACATGGGTTCATTTATAGATTGTTGATACCAATGAGAAGAATTTTTAAAGAACACTTTTGTACCATCTTTCACAATTTAAAATGTACACTGTATTTGGTAGTAATTGGAAACAGGAAACAAACACTGATTAAAAAAGGAATGTCTAGAGTTTATGGTTTATTTATGCAAAGTAAGTCTTAATTCAGAGTTATCAAGAATCAGAATACTAAATCATTTTTAAAACTCTGAGATATATTATTAACTAACAAAGCACAGCAAACTATTGTAGAAATTACTTCTTAAGAAGAGAATGTGTTTAAGGAATGGAGGGAAGAAGTTAAGGAAACTTCTGATTTTTAGTGTGTTTACTTTGCAATTTTTTTAAAAAAATTTTAAACTGTGATAAAATATACATAGCATGAAATTCACCACTGTAACCATTTTAAAGCATGCAGTTCTGTGGCACTAGGTATACTTTATTCTCATTATTGTGCAACCATCATCATCATCTATCTCCAGAATTTGTTTCATCTTCCCAAACTGAAACTCCATACCCATTAAACACTAACTCCCCATTTCCCCTCCTCTAGCCCCTGGCTACCACCATTCTATTCTTTGTCTCTACAAATTTGATTTCCCTAGGTACTTCACAGAACTGGAATCATACAATATTTTCTTTCGTTCCAGGCTTTTTCATTTAGCATACTATCTTCAAAGTTCATCCATATTGTGGTATGTGTCAGAATTTCCCTTCTTTTTGAGATGATTTGGCAGTGTCCCCACCCAAATCTCATCCTGAATTGTAGCTCCCATAATTCCCATGTGTCATGGGAGGGACCCAGTGGGAGGTAATTGAATCATGGGGGTGGGTCTTTCCCATGCTGTTCTCATGACAGTGACTAAGTCTCATGAGATCTGATGTTTTTATAAAGGGCAGTTCCCCTGCACATGCTCTCTTTCCTGCAGCTATGTAAGACGTGACTTTGCTCCTCCTTCACCTTCCACTGTGATTGTGAGGCCTCCCCAGCCATGTGGAACTGTGAGTCCATTAAACCTCTTTCCTTTATAAATTACCTAATCTCAGGTATGTCTTTATTAGCAGCGTGAAAACAGACTAATACACTTTTTAAGACTGAATAATACTTCACTCTATGCATTCTACAATCAATTTTTAGCAATAAATAGAAACTGCTTCTATAATGCCCACAAATAAAAGTAAAAATAAAAAACTTAAAACTGTGCCTACAAAGGTATACTTGTGCAAATGCTTGCATCAAAATATTTTTTGGCAACAACAAAAATAAATTCCAAGGAAATTAAGTTTTGATTGGAGATATATTTCTCCCATCGGAAAATATTTACTTCCTTGTTTTCACTTACCTGAGTTTGGACTGAACTATACTATTTGGTGTGGATTAAGAATTAAGGGAGGGAGGAGAGAGAAAGAGAGGAGGAGGTGTCAAGAAGACCCCTCAAAAAGGTAACATTGACCCCCAGCCTTGAAGGATGATAGGCATAGCTAGGTGAAGAGTGAGGAGAAAAGGAGAGCATCTCTGGCCAAGGGAAGAGTTTAGGCAAAGGTCCTGAGGTCAGAAAGAGGATATAGATTAGAGAATTTTGGAAAGGCTTTGTCCAGCTGAGCAAACACGAGAGTGGAACAAACTAGTAAGGGACCACACGAAGTGTGGGTTTGTAAGCCATGCGAGTAATCAGGTTGAATTCTCCGGGCAAGGGGATGTCAGGGCCATGATTTGAGTGAACTGATGTGATCCAACTTGCAAGCCAAAAAGAATGACTGTGGCTGCTGTATGGAGCAGGGATTCAATAGGACCACAATAAAAGAAGGAAGAGGTCTCTCAGGGGTCCTGTGAGAGAGACAGGACTGTGAATTTAGGGGGTAACAGTGAAGGTTAAGGAACATCTGAGAGACATTTTTGAGGTGATAAATACTCATGTCCTTCCCCTCATGTCCTTATAATAAATCTCTGCTTTTTTTAAAATCAAGATGTTTATTCTGTTATTTACCACAAAAAGATTCTTAACTAATGATCAGTCTATGCTTTTTCAGTCATCCAAGCCTTGGACTGTGTGGCTCCCACTGCTTGGAATACTAATGTCCCTTTTGAGGTGGAAATTTTCCCAATAAGTCCCATTTACCTTTCCCAGAATTGATCACTGCCTCTGTTAATTCACCATCACACTCTACATGCACCTCTGTTTATTGCATTATATTCCTAAGTCGGTCTGCTTAGCCCCTTGCAATGCCTGGTACAGATGTTTACTCAATACATGTTTGAATGAAATAAGGATGCAAAGCTATAGGAAGAGAGGGAAGGGGGAAAGAAGGGAGGAAGGTAGAAGAAAATTGGCTTTTCCTGGTCACTCCAGCTTTGGTGGGCACCAAAAATGTTAGTGGGAAGAAATTGGAGATCCCTCTTTACCTGACTGGTTTCATCTGCAGATGTCATTGTTTAATCAAGAAGATAGGGCACATCAGGGACTCACTCCTCTTGAGGATCCTCTCCATTCCTGGGGACTCGGCTGCTTCTCAGACATGGACATGATGCAGGTATGTCTTCACGGAATGACAAGTCCCTGTCACCTCCTCCATGGATCGTTATTCCTTACTGAGAAGTTACGGGCTCCAACTGAATCCTCAGACTAGCCTGGAGTCCTTATTCCTTTCCAAGTACAGTCTGTGTCTGCCCCCAGCTTGAAAGGCCTTGCAGGGCACCCTATTTGTACCCAAGGCTATTCATGAGAGGCACTAGGTGGGCGAGGGGTTCTCAGTAATGAGTGTCATTTACCACGCAAGGCCCGCCCTGAATGAGCGTGGAGCCTCAGCAGCAGCAGGTAGGGAGTGCACATGCCTCCAAGGGCCTCTCAAGTGAGATTAGGAGAAAGGTAAGTTGAAATCTGCAGTCTCACTCACAGAGTGGCATAAACACAGAAAAACCTTCCAAATGCAAGCATAACTAGGGTCAGACTATTGGCATAAACAAGCCAGGCTCTTTCCATCAGGGTTAGACCACAAGCATCCAGCTACTTGGCATCATAGGAGCTCAAATATTTGGACACCAACTGGATTTTTCTCCTTTTGATTGATGTTCTATAGTCAAGGTCATTGCCTATTTTCTCTTCCAAAAGTCAGGAGAAACAAGAGATTAACTGCCCCTGCAGAAATCTGCAGTAAAGGGAATCTCTCTGTGCCACTTGGTCAAAGTGTCAAACTTAATATAATGAATTTTATATTATAAACATAGAATTTATTTGTTCTTTTAAGGAGCTCCCCATGGGGTATATTCTTTCTGCTCTGTCATCCTTCGTAATTAAAAGGCCACATATATCCAGTGAACAGAGGCCCACACTAAGACATAAACTTGTGTTTTCAAGCTAATGCTGACTCTTAAGGTCCAGCTTGAAGGCTACAATTCCCCATTTCTCCTAGCATGAGAGGAGAACAAAAGGATTACAAGCCACGCTGTTGCACAAGTTTACAACTAGACCCTACAGCTGAGAGTTTTCAGAGAAAAATTACTTTAACAAATATTTCTGAGAACCAAGAAATAAATTCATTTTCTTTTTCCCTAAAAGAACTAGAACAAAATTGGGAGGGGTATGGCCAGGCAGAGAAAATTTCACATCAAAAAAATTCTGCAAAGTAACCACATAGTTTGGGTGTTTTGTGGAGGGCAGGAAAAGAAAAATAGACAATTCTCTCTCTCCGGAACTTGCCCTCTAAAACAAACAAGAAAAATATTGATACAGACTCACAACAAAAAGACACACAGACAACTGCACAAACATTCAAAAAATAATTAAACAAGAGACCAAAATATTGACAGAAATGGTCCCTCAGACTTGTACAATTTGTTTCTACTTCAAATTTATTTTTCTCACCTTGCTTTTAGGCCAAAGAGATGTGTGGCTGAGAAAGTGCAGAGAATGGCAGAACAAAGAATGGCTGGAGATAGCAGCGACCCCAGGTCAAGGAAAGGGTGGATGCAGGCCCCTCGTGGAGGGACGCTGCAGAAATGCACACAGCCCTACTGCCAGAGAAGAACTGAGTAGGAATCCTGGCTCTGCCACTAATTTCTAAAACTTGAGTTTCAGTGCCTTTAATCTGCGTAATGGGAGTACTAACAGGCCACTCTGGTTATTTCACAAGATGTTAGATGATAAAAGGAGGCAATAGGTGAGAACATGCTTTAAGCAACCATGTAAAGACATGTGTGGGAGGTTTACCTTTGGAGCTGGAAGGAAGGCCTGTTCTTTAAGCACTAGCTATTCTATCTACACAAAGCTGCAGGGTTTTAACATTGTTTTATGTTATGTTCACAATAAGCCCAAACACATCCAGAAGGGAAAGAGCCCAGTCGTATTTAAAAAAAATTAAAAAGCATAAGGCTGTAAAAATTGCTGAAACCTTGCTCAGCAAAGAAGCTATTTATTCAAAGTAAATGACTCACTGACGAGAAAGGAGGAAGGAGCTTCGGAGAAGATTAGCTAGCCATGAATATAACCCTCCCAGGCTCTCTCCCCACCTTTTCCCCTAAAAGATATTCTAGCAGGAAGGTGGAGTCACTAAGAATGTGAAAGGGGTAGGGGGTGGTAATCCAGGGGACTGGAAAAGCTTGAGAAATCCCCTAAAGAGAGAATATTGCCTGGTGCATCGAAGACAGGCATCTCTTTTCTTGGGGAAAAAGGGAAACAGAATGCTATGTTCCTTTGGAAAAAGTTAGAAGTCGAGGGGAGAGATCACAGCCACAATGGCAGGAGTTTTGGGGTCCAGTGACTACTATTTATATCTTCCCTGTTACACATTAGCTGTGTGACTCTGGGTAACTAGTTCAACTTCTCGGAGCCTCTGGGAACTTGGGGGAAGTAACATAATGTCTCTCACAGGGCTTCAGTGAAGGGTAAATGAGACATCATCTGTAATGTTTATCACACATAGTAGATACTCAAATGGCTTTTTTTTTTTTTTTTTTCAGAAGAGGACTGCAGGATCAGGAATTTTTGTGTATGCATGAATTTTTCATTGATAACCATTGGTGAAGCATAGCTTCTTATTTTAAGTGCACATAAATATTTCAAAGGTTGTTCAGTCAGACTTATACAAAAATATAATTATACCTATAAGTATAATTGCTAGACAAGAGTCAGTTTGGGGAGCAAGTCAATTAAAACAGTATTATTTGGCAAATTGAGTTATTCTCTATCATCAAACGTCCCAGGAAAATAGTCTGACTTTTTAAACCATGAAAATAGACTTTACACCAAAACATATAATGCTGCCAGTGAAGAATTTGAGAACTTTGGACTCACATGGAAATATTGGATTCATTTGTACAGATGAAACACCTGCAAAAAAGAAAAATAAGGGTGGGAGATTGGAGGGAATGTTACAACAATTTAAATCAAAAGAGAAAGCTCCTGGGTCCTACTCCCAACTCATCATCCACTGTGACAGTTTGTGCTTTGATCTTTTTATGTCTTGTTTCTGACTCTGGGTTTGAACCACCAAAGGAAGCACCTGGCTTTTATTTTAGTGGCTTCATTTAAAAGACGATGATCCACATGTTGGCCTGAATTTGCCCACAAGGCCAGAAATGTCAAGATGGCTCTGGGGTCCATAGAGTGTCTCCTTGGTGAGCCTTGATAGGCCAATCCGACTGAACTGCATGGAAAAGCAGCTTCACGAAATTTCATTCATCAATATTAGTTGGGCAATTACTGTATGCCATGGACAGCTCTAAGTACTGAAACTCTGCTTCCCCTCCAACTGGTTCTCCAAAGGCAGCAATAAAAACTTAGTACATGATTCATATATATGACTGCGAATCTCTTTCAAATACACCTACTTTAAGTGACTACACACACAAACATAATTGGCAATTTCATTGATTCTAAGGAAGACAACAATGAGAAATGAAGGTAAAATGTGAAATTCAGTCGCCACGCTATTCAATGGAATTCTCAGTACCTACAGGCTCTTAAACAAATCACTAAGGCTTATAGTTTCAATTTCAGATAGTTTCAATTGAAACTATAGTTTCAATTTCCTATAGTTTCAATTTCAGAATATTCAGATGTTTTTCCATATCTGTAAGAAACTGCATTCTTATGTGCTTCAGTGTATTATTCTGTGTTTCATGCTGCTAATAAAGACATACCCAAGACTGGGTAATTTATAAAGAAAAAGAGGTTTAATGGACTCACTATTCCACATGACTGGGGAGGCCTCACAATCGTGGCAGAAGGTGAAAGTCATGTCTTGCATGGTGGCAGGCAAGACAGAATGAAACCCAAGTGAAAGGAGAAACCCCTTATGAAAAAACCCATTAGGTTTCTTGAGACTTATTCACTACCACGAGAACAGTGTGGGGGAAACTGCCCCCGTGATTCAATTATCTCCCACCAGGTCGCTTCCACAACATGTGGGAATTATGGGGGCTACAATTCAAGATGAGATTTGAGTGGGGACACAGCCAAACCATATAATATGGAGAGTGTGAAAAGTTCTATGTTTTAGAGCCCTTGATTCTGATAAAGCAGCTCAGCAAATTGCTTCAATAAGATGTTTGACCAAACTCTTTTATTAAATAAAATTCCTAAGTCTCAATTCTTCCCAAATAGACAAGGGATCCCAAATACAAATGACACGGGTTGGTTACCTTCACACAGCACATTGTTACCTGGTGCACCCCATTCATCACATGGCCACCGGCCTCATGGGCTGGCACCAGTGCAGCCCCCAGGGCCGTGTGCAGAGAAGTCCCCATGCTTGTGATTTACTACTCTCCAGTTGCTGCCCTGAGATTTTTAATAACTTTGTCTCTGAATACATGTTTTGTAAGTGGAGTAAAATTAAGGGAGGAGACCACTCCTCATATTGTCTTATGTCCAATTTCTGCCTTCAAAGAAAGAAGTAAAAACTAAAAGGCACAAATGAAATCCGCAAGCAGACAGCCTGGTGCCACACCTTGGGCCTGGTAAAGATCGACCCCTGGCCTAATCGGTTATGTTATCTATAGATTACAAAACATTGCATAGAAAAGCACTGTGAACATCCCTGTCCTCTTCTGTTCCATTCTAATTATCAGTGCATGCAGCCCCCAGTCACATACCCCCTGCTTGCTCAATCAATCACGAGCCTCTCACACGCACCCCCTTAGAGTTGTGAGCCCTTAAAAGTGACATGAATTGCTCACTCAGGGAGTTCGGTTGTTGGAGACATGAGTCTTGCCGAAGCTCCCGGCCAAATAAAGCCCTTCCTTCTTTAACTCAGGGCCTGACGGGTTTCGCCTGTGGCTTGTCCTGCTACAAAATAAGATGGTGGTGCCTGGGTTTGGGGAGGGGGGAAGGAAATGGGGAACTTGGAGCCTTGGCTCATTCGAGGCCCACCTCCTACAGTCTTCCTGCATTGGCCAGGACAGGCCCTCACCTGCCAGGTGCCCCCCACTCCTGGTGCATCCAGGCCCACTTGGCCTCACTCTCCCCAATCCCTGCATGTGAGATTGTGGCTCCCTTCCAACCACTTCTGCCACTCTCGGGAGGCCTAGGAGGGTGAGGGTGGGGCATGACAGGGCCACAGCATATTCTCTGGGCAACTGAGCAGGGATGAGCATTTTGCTCACCCCCAATCAGTGGACCTGGTGCATCCCTGGGCTTGGAGGTTGCCATTTGCCATAGGTTGGGGAAGCAAGTCTATGGGAAAGGCAGATTCCTGGTTTCACTTTCCATCCCTGCTGGGGCCCAGCATGTAAATCTAGCCACTGGCAGGAGATGGAATCCAACATTTCTCAAGCCTGAGTGCCCTCAGTTTCCCTCACTTGCAAGGCAGGAGCTCCCAGGTACCTCTGGGAACCATACTCACCCTAAGAGTATCCCAGCAGGAGGGGGTGCTCCCTCAGGCCACTTGGTACTTTGGGTGCTTCTCTTCCTTCTTCCAACATTTCTAAATCTGGCTTGTTTCTGCCCACTTTTTTGGGGGGACTGGGTCTTGCTTTGTCACTCAGACTGGAGTACAGTGGCATGATCATGGCTTAGTGCAGACTTGACCTCTCAGCCTTGACCTGTTAGGCTCAGGTGATCCTCCTGCTTCAGCCTCCTGAGTAGGTGGGATCACAGGCACACGCCACCATGCCCGGCTAATTTTTAAATTATTTGTAGAGACAGGGTCTCCCTACATTCCCCAGGCTGGTCTCAAACTCCTGACCTCAAGCGATCCTCCCACCTTGGCCCCACAAAGTGCTGGAATCACAGGTGTGAGCCACCATGCCCAGCCTGTTTTTGCCTTTTCTGGCCAGCTTTAGGCACCCTTCAGAGACAAGCCACGGAAAAAAAAAAAAATTGAAAAAGTTCAGTGATCTCACATAGGAGTTAAATGCTCTGACATTTGCATTTACAACTGGGATTGCACAATATAAGGACAATCAATAAAATCTATATGACAAGCTGAGAGACAGAAGGAAAAAGAAAGGAAAAAGCTTTATATCTTATTACCTTTAATGGCACTTTTTTCTTACTTTTTAAACAAAGTTCCTCATGTTTTCATCTATCACTAGATCCTGCAAATTGTATAGCTGGTGCTGCTACCACTGCCCCGCCCCGGTGAAATCTGTGGATGAAAAGTTAGATAACAGACATTGCCTAAAACAATCACTTCTCAGTTATTTGCTAAATTTTTGTGAGGACTCACATCTCTTCTCATGAAGATTCCTGTTTCCTTCCATTTCCAGACAATTACTTACATTACTTATAGAGCCCAGGGCCAGGTCTTTTTCCCTTCCATTTTTCTATCTCATATGAACAATTTTATATGTGAACTTTTCCTCTTTCCAATGTTTCTATGTAGTTGGAACATAATTACTCATAGAAAATGATGACATACTTTTCCTTAATAAAATATGTACTCTGCAACTTAAAAAAACTTATAAATGTTAACACTTTCAAAATTATCAACCAAATAGTTTAGTCTAACAATGATCAAAGAAACAGAGTTACTTAAGAAGAAATAAAATTCAAAATATCTTAAATTTTTTACTTGGGCTTTTCCTATTCAATGAAGAGGCTCTCAGAAATTCTTGAAATTTCATATCTTCCTTCCATCTACTTCTCTCTTGCACCAAATTCATCTGCTAGTAAGTGATAGAGATCTGAACCCAAGTAGTTAATTCAAAAGTCATGCTCTTTGCCACTGTACTTACGTCAATGTTTCTCAAATTTTAGTGTGTAGCATCCAGAATCCAGAATCACTTGGATGTCTCATAAAGACAGATTAGTAGGCCCCGCTCTCAGTGTCAGATGCATTAGGTGTGAGATTTTTGCATTTCTAACAAGTTCCCAGGTAATGCTGATGCTGCCGGGCTGAGACCACGCTTTGAGAACCAGTGACTATGCAGTAGTTTAAATGCTGATATTAGGTGAATTGCAGGAAGAAATTTCCTCTCCTGGGTGGCCTGTCTTGCACAAAGGGTACTTATCCTTGTGATCTTACTTGCACAAAAGAAAGATACCTACCTGCAAGGAATTTTCTGTAAATCTTCAAGCATATTTCAGAGCTGATTTAAAATCTCATCTGAGGCTGCATTTCACAGATCATGAGGAGCAAAAGCTGTCAACTCCGCCATAGGGAGTGACTTTGGACCATTGCTCCTTTCATGAGTGGCTAAATTTGCCCAGTGCTGCCAAGACCAGGCTTCCTAAATATATCAGTTACCTGTCAAGCTGAAGTGCTATATGTGAAGGTGTAGAAAGCAGCCTATGCATTCTTTACCCATTTACCTACCCATTCTTTACCCTTAATCCAATCAAAAGATGACCTACTCTTATAATCAAATCAATCCAGTCAAAAGATGACCCATGTCATTGGGGATGACAATTTACTTTGAAATCCTTTGATGTCATAGAAGTTATTGAGTAATATCAGTCTACTTGGAATCTCCAGTTATACAGAACAATCAGAGTTACCAATTGCACTTCCAGAAACTTTCCTGCCTTTTTGCTCTGAGAGAAGTTAGTGTAGTAAATTCTTACTTTAAAGAATGCTCGTTAAAAAATAATTTTAAAAGTTTTACAGGCAATTTGGAAAAGAAGAGGTAAATGACTCACAGTCTCACCACTCTAACAAAACCAACATTGGCATTCTGGTTTATTTCCTTCCAGTCTTATTCCTATTCATCTATTTAACATAGTCATAATTTGTAATTACATTTTCAATAACTCTCTTTTCACTTATGATTATAGAGCATAATAACCTATGTAATTACTTAGTCTCTAAACATCCACAGCATTTCCTCCAGGCAGCATCAGGACATACTCAACAGCCTTGTTTAAGAGAGAACTCAAACTTTCATATAGATTCCAGGGATTTTTCTGTTTGTTCTTTTTTGCTTTGCAGTGTTTATTCAGATGGTTCGGTGCTTAACCCAAGAGGAGGCGGCCTTCTTAAGCAACAATTAGATATTTCCAAGTTCACAGATGGGAACTAGTGTCCTGTCCTTTTGTTAGGGGGGGTCCTTGTTCACAAAGATCCCAAGATGGTAGCAGGCCACTTCCAAGATGGTGGCAACCATCGTGTTCTCTGACCTGGGGTTCTTGGCCTCATGGATTCCAAGGAATGGAATCTTGGGCCATGCGGTGAGTGTTATAGCTCTATTAGAAGCATTGGGTCATGGAAGAGAACTGTGGAACCCAGTGACTAGTGTTCAGCTCAATTAGGACAAACCTGGGCACTTAGCTGTGCAGGAACAATGGCAAGCCTTTAGCCTGATTGGGAGTGGCAATGGGCGCCTCACTGGATCAGGAACACAGCGGACACCCTGCCGGAACCAGAGGGATGGAAGTCAGCGGCAGGTCTTCGACCGCGGCAAACAGCAGTGGTGGACAGCGAGTGAAAGCTCAGCTTGAGCCCTAACAAACAGGCACCAGAAGAGAGTGCAGTTGCAAGATTTAATAGAGTGAAGACAGAGCTCCCCTACAAAGGGAGGGGACCCAAAGAGGGTAGCCGTTGCCGGCTTGAATGCCTGGGTTTATATCCCGATCATTGTCCTTCCTGCTGTGCTCTCAGGCGATAGATGTTTGGCTATGTCTTTACCTCCTGTTTCTGCCTAATTAGCATTTTAGTGAGCCTCTGATTGGTTGGGTGCGAGCTAAGTTGCAAGCCCTGTGTTTAAAGGTGGATGTGGTCACCTTCCCAGCTAGGCTGAGGGATTCTTAGTCGGCCTAGGAAATCCAGATAGTCCTGTCTCTCACTTTGATAAGAGTCCAGCTCACTCCTTGAGTTTCACATTCCACTCCTTCACTTTGGTTTCTGTCTTCATAGAACTGGGCAGCAATGCAGTTTCCTTCATTTATTTCAGGGAGGAAATGTACTTTTCCTACTAGAATCCCTTCACATTCCTATTCATCCATATAAGCCCTATCCATCCTCCAAGCCACAGTGATATGGTCTGCATGTGACCCCATTCAGACAAGGTTGAAGTCTCTCACAGGGCACAAATCCTACTCTCCTTGCTGTACCCCATCCGTTTGTTCTTGCTGTAGGTTCTGTTGCCCCCATTGAATCTGGAGAACTTCTCTCAACGATCTTTGTCTTCTAGTCTCTGCATTGTCTTGCAGACTATGCAGTTAATACAAAAACAGGGCTTGGGACTGACCAGGGCATTGAGTGTCCTTTAATAATCACCACTCCATTTTTTTTTGAGACGAAGTCTTGCTCTTGTCACCCAGGCTGGAGTGCAGTGGCACAGTCTCGGCTCACTGCAACCTCCGTCTCCTGGGTTCAAACGATTCTCCTGCCTCAGCCTCCCAAGTAGCTGGAATGACAGGCACCTGCCACCAGGCCCAGCTAATTTTTGCATTTTTAGTAGAGAAGGGGTTTCACCATGTTGGCCAGGCTGGTCTTGAACTCCTGACCTCAAGTGATCTGCCCACCTTGGCCTCGCAAACTGCTGGGATTACAGGCGTGAGCCCGACCAATCACGGCTCAATTTTAGGAGGTTTTCTGTTAAAAAATTAAATAATTTATTATGTTTTTAAAAATGAAATACTGAGTAGCAAAGGAATTAGTTCAAATAATAAAGATAATAAAGATTAACATTAGCAAAGAATAATCACAGAATAACAGAGGACAGCACCCTCACTCCTGACTTTTCAGAAAAGAGGCTTTGTGAATAAACTCCTCTTTGCTTTGGCAGTTAATTGCTCCGTGTAGGTGAAAGTGGTAGCAGTCCGGGTAAAGAGAATTGTGCACCAACTAAGATGAGTAGTAAAGCTTCATGAAGAAGCTGAGAAACTCATTAGCAGTCTGGAATTCCTCTTTCTCTGACTCCGACCTTTCTTTCACTTCTATGTGTTTTCGCCACACACACAAACACACACACACATTTTTTGATCTGGCAAGAACTTAGAAAGTCTTTAAAATTCACACATCCCACTGTTTCATGGGAAACATCAGGTTTTCAGTACAATAGCTGGGAACATAAGAATTTGTGGAGAATAATTGAGTAAAATGAACTTTCTAAAAGGCAGATATTAAATTAGTCACTCAGACTGAGTTTATATGCTGTAAAAGTTAAGTTGAGCTAGTAAGCAATATTTCAATGCTTTTAACTCATAGCAAACTCAAGTTTTCCTAACTGCAGTTTAAGCTGTTTGTCTGTCATCTACATACTTGAATCTGCTGCATTTTTAACTATGAAGACATATTCCAAATTAGCTTTATTTTCTACCATTTGTGGGGGAGGGGGAACAGCCTTATATAAAACAAAGAAAGACAAATTCCGCCTTCAGATATTCACCCATAAGTCCCTCTAATTTCATGTCAACATGCACACATTTTTCTGAGCAAGGAATTTGGCCGAGACCAACCAAATGCTAATTTAACGTTCTTGTCAGATTTAACAAATTATGTGTAACTTGGCGCATATGCTCATCAAGTTTTTAGAGATGAAGAGCATATTTACCCTAGTCAATATTCATATCTTTGAGAGAAGTTCTTTTTTTTATGTATTGTGCTTTGATGTGAGCTCAATATCTCTGCTTATTTATTCTAAGGGGACAACCTTAATTTGACCATCAGAAAACGGCAAAGATTTGCTATCTCATTATGATGTCTCCTTAATCATACCTGAACTTGGAGCAGCGGCCTTGATTGGTTAGCCCTCCATTGCAATCTATCACAACCAGAAAATACATATGGGTTGTATGAATTTGAAATCTCATCTGACATCTGAGGAACGTTGATCTTGTTTATATGACAACCTCATTATGGTGCATAATTGCTCAGCAATCTTCTAGCAAATACTGGGTTAAAAACGCCTGTAAGATGCTTGTTCTTCTCGTTATTAATTAGCACGTGTCCACTTCGCCAGATCCAGTGCCCAAACTTCATTTGTTATGTTCAGCCAAATGCATGAATAGCTTTGGAGTAATTATTTTCTAACATCAACTAATACCTCTCTGCACATCAATTAAAAATCCTCTTAACAAGGAACTGCATTTTGTTTGAGATCAAATGCCTGGTCCAAAGCTATATCAATCATGTAGAGCTAATTAGTGGCTCTGCTTTATATCATTTGTTTTACTTTATTATTTCATTGTACACTTCCTAATGAAACCAATTGAACAATTTAAAAATCTTTGTTCAATTAATTGAAGGCTTAAAGGCCAGCTACCTAGTCAGCCTTTCTTCTCTTTGAAAAGAAATGCATGTGATGGTGGGGAGAGAGGGGGAACCCCATAGATGTGTTATTATACCTATTTACCTTCTGAAGTGCCTGCCGTATGGATGCAACTTTTAAAAGGTTTATCACCATGCTTATGCTGCTTACTAATAATTCATTGCCGACCATATCTTCACGGTGTCTCTCTACCTGGTGAGCCATTTCAGAAGGATGAGTTGAAACAATAATGGGAGATGTAGGGCAGTTAATCTCGAAGACCGCGAATGGAAGCTCGCTAAATTATTGTGTATTTCTGTCAACATTTTATAAACTTGTTGTCCAGCTTTCCTCCTTAGTGCAAAAAAATGCTGAACTGTGAAAACTGTTTAGTAGCACTCCTTTGGGTCTGGATAGAGCTGTGGATTCCAATACAAATATGAATGGATTAAATGCATACTAACTACCCAAAGTGGGAAACTATAATGAGGGGAAGGGCAAATTCTAGCTCTTTAGAATTTCTGCCTGCTCATCAGAACCAGGCCTCCGCTCCGGCTGAGGAGTATGACAGGGGCAGGAGAGCAGCCTCACTTCCCCAGGTGTACAGCATCCCAGCCTGTGACCTCTGTCACATCCTGCCTTCCTTTCGGTATTTATTTGGATTTATGAAATCTTCCAGTGCCCCAAATCTTTGTGCAGAGGTAGTTTCCCCAGCCACAAAGCATATCACAATTAATGCAAAATCAAGGGAGTTAATGTTGGTAAAAGTAGAACTTATCTTCTCCAGCACTGTTGCCTCTCAGTGGCCCCCTTCCTCACAAACATGAATACATTTTAACTAAACAAAACTGACACATCAGCAGATGTCGGGGCTTCCAGCAAACGGGCTGTGGTTCTCTCTCTGGTTTGTGCCAGAAGGGGAAAAATCAGGACCAAATTTTCTGAATAGTTAGGCTGGATTAAAAATTACTACAGAGTTGTACTAACTTATAAACTTATGGCATGTATTTACACATTTATTACTTTAAAAATAAACTGATGAGAAGAATTCCATCCAAGAACAGGAAAGATGAGATTTTTTTTTTAAGGTTCTTCCAAGGTTTGAAAATCCTCTAGAATCACTTGGGGGTAGAGATTAAAAGACTTGGGAATCCCCTAATTTACTTGTTCTTTACCCAGATGTCTGTTCTTTACAATGATTAAGTTACTAACCTTTATTCATCAGTAATAATTGAATTTTACACCAATTATTACCAAATGAACTGCTCTGCTGCAAATTGAAATAGTCTTTTTTGCAAATTATCTCCCATGATTTATATTAATCCTATAGGGAAGGCAGAAAAAAATTGTATGGAGATGGATGGTTTGAATTTAATGTAAATGAATAAAATTGCGTGATAGCTTCTTCTGGTTCTGCCAATGAATTTAACAGATACCTTTTCGGCTCTGGCATTCATTTAAAAATCTGAGTGACAAGTCCAAATGTAAATCTTCAAAAGCCTTAGAGGTTAGACCACGGCACGCTCTATTCTAAGAAAAGATAGAGAAGTGGACATTTTACATAAGGTCATTTTAATTTCACTATCCAGAAAAATCTGTGATTTACAGGGTCAAATACCTCTATGGAACAGCCCTTTTGCAACTATCCCAGAAACTCATTCACTCACTTTTCCAGCTGATGTGGATCTAAGCTTAGGTCCTATTTCTTCCAAAAAGACTTCCCCAAAGCACTTGCCCTCTGACCTTTCTGCCTAATTTCTGCCTGTCTTTTAATGTTTTTCTCATGTTCCAGCAGCTCCTGAAATCTTTCCTTATTACTCAAGCTTGTGGTTTCCGAAACACCAGTGATGACAGAAATCACCTGGGAAATGCAGACTCCCAGGCCCCTTCTCTTGCGATTCTGAATTAATAAATTTGGGGTTGGGGTCCCCCAGAAATCTGAAGGAAAGTTCTAGAAACACACTGAGGGAGGGATGGGTCACCTCCTCTGAATACTTAAGCAATTGTAACATACACCATGCATTTCTGTCCACGATTTTTATTGCTATGTATTATTATATGATTATTTTATTTATATCTCCCCTGGGGAATTACAAATAGCTTGAATGTGGAGAACACTTTATTTCAAACATTTCTACTCCACCTTATCCTCCTAGGAAAACAAGAATACCTTGTAAATTATTGATAAGAAATCATTAAATTTAATTTTGAGAACGGCTGCAGGGAGTCAACAGGGGACATGAGGGAAGCAGAAGGAGAAAGAAGAAAAGGAAGCATTTTCTGCCTTTTGAAGGTAAGATATTTATCACATGGTTCTCATAAGACTAAAGATATTTATTGATTTTTTTTTCTGATGACCACATCAGAGATTACAATTTGCAGAAATTTCAGAAAACATGGAAAAGCACAACTTTTTTAAAAAAGAGTTACCAGTATAACCACCAAGAAATAACCGTTGTTCATATTTTGATGTCCCTCTAATAAATCTAGTTCTCCAACTTGCAAATTGCAATTTGCTTCGTGGGAAAAGTCCCATGCAGAGTTAGTGAATTTGACCTTTGCCCATGATGGGGGCAGTCAGAGAACGTTATCTCATTTGTGCATTTAGAGTTTACAGTGTTGGGACCCACAAGTCTGGTTCTAAAATCAAGCCCTGGAAAACAAACAAGAGCAGTGTTATTGTCTGAATGTTTCTGTCCCCCCAAAATTTAGATGATGAAACCCAATCACCAATGTGACGGTATTAGGATGGAGCTTTTTGGAGGTGATTAGGTCATAGTGGCAGAGCACCCGTGAATGGGATGAGGGCCCTTATAAAAGAGGTTCAGACAGATTCCTTATCTCTTCTACCACAAGAGGACACAGCTAGAAGGTGCCATCTGTGAACCAGAAAGACAGCCCTCATCAGACACTGAGTCTGCTGGCATCTTCAACTTGGACTTCGCAGTCTCCAGAACTGTGAGAAATCGATTTCTGTTGGTTTCTGTTTATAAATCACCCAGTTTATGGTATTTTGTTATAGCATCCTAAACAGACTCAGACAAACAATAAATAAATTGTTGCTAAAACCAAAAGGATTAAGAGAATATTCAAAGCCAAAGCAGTTATTGAGTCCTGCCACTTGAGAAGACAACAATGGGCAACCAATTAAATAGCCAGCATGTAGGAATAGTTTGAAAAACTGCTCAGAATGAGGTAACAGGGGTGAAGGGTGGTATGAAAGGCAGGCACATTGGAAACAGGATTAGTTCATACATTAACTTGAGGATGGATTGAAGAGGATTTAAAACTTAAGGGGAAAATAACATCAGAATTCAAATTTCAAAAGTACCCACTATGAGAAAGCTGAAAAAGTGTCCATGGTCATAAAATATTTTTTTATATAAAGAGATGGAAGGGAAATTTTTAATCATAGAGATGTTGATGACAAATTGAACTGCTCAGCACTTACATATATTTGATATTGGACACACTCAACTACGTTTTAAAGACAGTACCCATCCTTCCTCCTTCATTCTTAATATTACAGCTTCACAGATTCCCCTAGAGGAACATTATTTCATCAATAATATGCTTGCTTTTAATATGAAGCTTATAATGTCTTTATAATTAAAATATGCTGAGAAGTTGCCAAAGTCTCTGATTAGTATGTGTATGTATGTGTGTTTATTTTAAAAATACATTTAGTCATAGTTCAAATATTAGTTCTTTTTGAAGTTCTCTTTGAACTTGTGGGTCAGAGGGGAAAATCATGGATTCATCTACTAATCAGTGTGTCTCCCTGAATATCAGAGAATATTTTGAAATCTAAATCTGCACATAAATAAAGGTTTTAACTGTGAGAAAAAGCTGAAGGTATACAAAAAAAGAAAAACATAGCTAAATATTTTGTCTAGTATTTGTAGTGCTAAAACATTGTGGTCATTGTTTTTTTCATTCTTAAACATTTCAGAGTTCACTGAAATTTTTAAAAGTTTAAGGCAGTGTTTCTCAGATTATTTTAGGTTACTAGTCACAAAAGATTCTTCAGTAAAAAGGACTCTGAGTTCAAATAAAACTAAGGAAGCTCTCCCTTCTATCAGTCACTGAGTTATTCACTTGGAACTTTCCAAATCACATTAGTACATTAAAGTCTCTGTTAAGTCCTATAACAAAGACATGTGCTTGCTTCGTCTTATTCCTTGATTCCCTCAAAGAATTATCCTTTTGGATACATATTTTGACTATCACTCTGGGTGTTCTTTTTAGGAAACATCAGAGATGATATCCTAAATATGTAACAACAAATATAGCAGGGAATTGATCACTTAGAAGGGACACTGGCTGTAAGCAACCTGCATCACCATATGACTGCATCCTGGCTGCATATTAGAGCTGATCATTCCCATTAAGAATGCCGTGAAACTGTTAATTTAATTCATTAGGGGATACACTAGCCAAAAAGACTCTAAAATTAGATTTTTCCAATATTACATGTTAAATTTTGCCTCTACACTAAATAAAAACAATGGCAATATTGATTTAATTTTTTTATATATTTATAGTACTTATGGAACTTCAAAGGCTATATAGATGGATCCTGGTTTAAAATGGTAGGTTAAAACTCTATTAGATAATCTCTCACCTTCGATATGCAAGGATATGATTATTCATACAAGTAAAGAGACATAATAAAATAAGCTTCAATGACTAGTTACCATGGAAGAAAGCAGGAGATTCTGGAGAGTGAAACAGAGGCTGGGCATAGTTCAGCTCCAAACTCTGTCCTCACCTTTTAGAGACTACGTTAGTGAGTCCACAGATCCTTAGTAGGGTCTCTAACATCCACCATTCTGGAGAGAAACACACAGAATAGTTACCTGCAATTTTCATTCTTCTGACCTGGTTGTGGAACAAGCCTGTAGGAGGAAATGGAAAAAAGTGTCATAGGTCTGATTCTCAGATGAAGTGAAGGCTTCAGGGTTACATAAGGAATTGCAAGAGCAAGCTGCCCCCTAACAGTAATGGTGCATGCCCCCTAGATATGTAGATAAAATCCTGATAAAGAATAATATCTCCACTTGGTTGAAGAATATAAAATTTCGGTTAGGAGGAATAATTTCAAGAGCACTATTGTACAACATGGTGATTATAGTTAAAAACAATGTACTAAGTACTTGAAAATTGCTGAGAATAGACTTTAAATGTTCTCACCACAAATAAATATGTGAGGTAATGCATATGTTAATTAACTTGATTTAGTCATTCAACAGCATATGTGTATATATTTCAAAGCATTGCATTGTACATCATAAATATATACAATTTTTACATGTCAATTTAAAAAAATAATATTTTTAAGTTAAGTTCAAGAGCCATTTACATCTTTTTTTCCATGAATTGTTTCTTCATTTCTTTAGCTCATCTTTCTAGGGTTATTGGTTCTTTTGTTCTCTAGTTTGAGAAACTATTCATATATTGGAGACAATACCATTTGCAATGTCGGTTGTCAATAGACAAGTTAAGAAAATGAATAATATCTCTGACAGAGCACAGTTCAGTTATTCTAACAAGGACATCTTTTGCATCAGCTAAAGACTCTAACTTTGCTATCTGTATTCGTCCATTTTCATACTTCTGTGAAAAAATATCTGAGACCAGGCAATTTATAAAGAAAAAGAGGCTGAATGGTCTCACAGTTCCACATGGCTTGGGAGGCCTCACAATCATGGTGGAAGGTGAAGGAAGAGCAAAGGCACATTTTACATGGCTGCAGGCAAGAGGACATGTGCAGGGGAACTGCCCTTTATAAAACCATCAGATCTTATGACACTTATTCACTATCATGAGAACAGCATGGGAAAAACCCACCCCCATGATTCAATTACCTCCTGCCGGGTCCATCCCACAGCATGTGGGAATTATGGAAGCTACAATTCAAGATGAGATTTGGGTGGGGACACCACCAAACCATATCACTATCCCTCAGACTGCTAAGAAGTCAATAGAACAGAGTATTGATTAGGAATTGCCTTCAACTATAGGCAACAGAGGCCTGATTACAGTGGCTTAAAAATCAAAAGCTTTATATTTTACATGGAAGAATTCCAAAGGCAGGTAATCCAGAGTTAGGATAGTAAAACCATAAATTTATAATGCACTCAAGTTTCTTCTTTCTTTTCTGTCATCAGTAGCATGTGACATTTATTTTCAAAGTTGCAGTATGGTTGCTGAAGATCCAGCCATCACATGTACACTCCAGGAAGGAAGAAGATAAAGGGCAAGAAAAAAAAATTTCTCATATCTAAGTTGTATCTTTTAATAAAATTTTCCAGAAGCCTTATTTAATTACTTGCAAATGTATCTCAGTGACGACTAGTAGCTAAAAATCAAGCTGGGAAATATAATTGTATCTATCAGAGCACATTGTTCCATGGGAAAAAAAAAAAAATCAATGGCCCTTTATTAAGGAAAAGGAGGATAGATAGAAGTAGACAACTAGTAATGTTTACTACAAATTGTAAGTAGCCAGCAATCAAACTGTATCTGTGAGGGAAAAACAAACTGGTCTCAGATTCAGTGGAAATAAAATCCAAATTCTCCAAACAGTACATCAGACTCAATACAATTTCTGAAACTAGGTAAAAATACCATAGCCAAACAAGAACAAAAACAAACAAACAAACAAACAAAAAAACATGGAAAAGAAAAAAAGGAGAACAGAAAGATAAACCAGAAGAAAGAAATTATCGGGTAATATTCAGGAAAAAGCCTCAATCTAGAACAAAAATTTGGATTTATTTGTTTCTGTTTCCTTCCAATGTTGTAATGATGGCTTTTTAAATTTAAATTTGGTTTCATGCTTATGTAAAATACTTACAAAGTATTTTGACTTGGAAAGTCAAAACCACACACACACAAAAAGGTATATTCAGATAAGTCAAACTTCTATCCCTCTTTCACTTTTTAGATAATTTATGGCAGAATGACTTATATTCCTTTGGGTATATATCCAGTAATAGGATTGCTGGGTTGAATGGTAGTTCTGTATTAAGTTCCTTAGGAAATCTCCAAATTGCTTTCTACAGTGACAGAACTAATTTCCATGCCCGCTAGCAGTATATAAGCATTCTCTTTTTTCCCCAACCTTGGCAACATCGGTTTTTTTTTTTTGTTTTTTGAGTTTTTTTACTTTTTAGTAATAATCACCTAATGTAATTTTATTTTGCATTTCTCTTATGAAGAGGAGGGTCAAGAACTTTTTCATAAGTTCAAGAGCCATTTACATCTTTTTTTCCATGAATTGTTTCTTCATTTCTTTAGCTCATCTTTCTAGGGTTATTGGTTCTTTTGCTCTCTAGTTTGAGAAACTATTCATATATTGGAGACAATACCATTTGCAATGTCGGTTGTCAATAGACATAAGTTTTCCCCAAGCCCACAAAGAGGCTGATGGTGGCTTTGACCAGGATCCAAGCAATGGAGGTGGGAGCAGGGGTGAAATTCTGGAAAACCTTTGAAAACAGAGCCAAGACAATGCCCTGACAGGTTAAAGGTGGGCTGTGTGTGACAGACAGAAGAGTCAAAAAAGACTTAAACGTTTTGATTTAAGCATCGGGAAGCCTAGAGATGAAATGACAAACGCTGTGGGCGCAGCAGATTTTACAGGGAAGATTACAAGTTTAATCTTAGGCCTGCAAAGTTTGACATATTCATCAGACCTCCATGTGGGGGTGTCAAGTAGGTTCAGCTGGAGATTAAAATTTGGAAAATTTCTCAACACAGAGATGGTATTTAAAATCTTGAGACTGGCTAAAATAACCCACTAAGTGAGGTAGAATAAAAAAGAGAAAGGGTCCAAGTACTAAGCTCCAGGGCCTTCCCACAGTAAGAGGCCAGGGAGAAGTGGAGGTGGCATCAAAGAAGATTATGCGCTTGTGGGGTAGGGAGAGAACCAATAGAAGGTAGAACAAATAAGAAAGTGTGTCCTCATCTGTGTCTCAAAGACATACTCCTACACTATCTCACATATACTTTATAGCTTCTCCTTGCACATTTAGATTTTTAACCTATCATGCACTCATCTTTATAAATAGTCTTAGGTAGGGATTCTGGCTTATATTTTTTTCTTCTGCATATGGCAAGCCAGTGTTGCCAACACTACTAGATAATCTCTTCTTTGCCCCAGTGATTTACAGCACTAATCATACTATACAATCATTTCCTGTATATTCATGAACATGTTTTTGAGCTCTCCAGCCTATGCCATTGGTATATTTGTCTGTTCTTGTGACAGTGCAATGCTGTTTTGATAAACATGGCTTTGTAGTTTATCTTAACATCAGGTAGAGAAAGTTTCCCCTCTTTGTTCTTTTTCAAAGTTGATTTAGGTATTTCTGGATCTTTATTCTTCCAAAGGTTTATGAGGAAGTTTATTAAATACTCCGCAAAAATTCAGTTTGAAAAGAATTGACATCTTTTTACATTTTTGTTTCAACCAAGAGCATGGAATACTGTTATATTTCATAGGATTATGGTCTATGTATTTCATTAGTCTTAAGTTTTGGTATACAAATAATTTTTTATTAATTCTTGCATATCTTGTCCATTTTTTCTATTGCAAATTATATTTTACTTTTTATTACTTTTTTTGCTTGAATATGTAAGTTGACCTTG
Organism: Macaca mulatta; assembly: GCF_049350105.2. NCBI lineage: Eukaryota > Metazoa > Chordata > Mammalia > Primates > Cercopithecidae > Macaca > Macaca mulatta. Next base: position 24,806,676 of record NC_133423.1, on the reverse strand, counting down.
TACATGGCAACACTGCTCTTTTTTAAAATTGTGGTAAAAAACACATAATATAGCATTTACTATCTCAACTATTTTTAAGTATCCAATTTAATAGTATTACTATATTCAAATTGTTGTGCACCACATCTCTAGAACGTTTTCATCTTGCAATACTGAAACTATATATCCACTGAACAACTCCCCATTTTCCCCTCACCTAGCTACAATTCCCCTTTCTGTTTCTACGTGTTGACTACTTTAGATACCTTATATAAGTAAAATCATGTAGTATTTGTCTCTTTGTGGCTGACTTATTTCACATAGCATAATGTCCTCAAAGATATGAATACTAATGTCCAGCAAGTTCATCCGTACTGTGTCATGTTAAGGATAAGGCATGAAAGAAACCTGACCCATTGACTGGGTCTAACGACACCTGGACAGCACACTAAGTTATATCTGATGGAACTGAAGATGACTAGAAAAATGGAAGAAGCATCTTCTAAAGCAAAGCAGTCTAACAGAACTTTCTGCAGTGATGAAAATGATCGGTAGTAGGTACTGTCCAATATGGTAGCCACTAGCCACCAGTGACTATCAATCACTTAGCACGTGGTTGGTGCAACTGTGAAACTGATTCTTAATATCAGTTAAGTTTTATTAATTTGTATTTAAAATTAAATAGCCACCCATGTCTGGTGACTAGCATATTGGACAGCGCTCTTCAAGAAGAAGCTCTGTATACTGATGAGCTTCTGTGAGGGCCTGTCTCTGGAAAGGTGGCTGAACACCGGATCACTGCAGGGATCCCCCAGTGAGGCTGCCACAGTCCAAAGAAAAGGTGTGAGTTTACACTTAGTTGATTCTAGAGGAAACAACCCAGCATAGCAAAATTTATTTGGGGGCTGGAATAAAAGGCCTGATTTGTCTACCTGTATAGATCAATCCCCTAAGTAATAGGAGATGAACTGCACTTAGATCAAAACCACCTTCTTTCTGGAGCCTGTATAACTCTCCCAGGTAGAGCTGGTTTCTCTCTTCTCTGTGTAGCGGTGCAGACCTCTACAGCTACCCTTATTGCATAGCACCAAAGTAAACAATTTCTTTGGCTGCCTTCCTTTAAGTTCCTTGAGGGCAAGGTCTGTTTTTGTATCCCCAGAGATGTAAACAATATAGTGATTTATCACTGTGTATGACAGAAAAAGCAGATGAAAATGTAAAGAAGGAGATATAGATGAAAAGAGGAAGGTAGGATGAAAGGAAGAGAGGGATAGATATCTCGGTAGGACTGCATAAAAATACTCTGGTATTAAAGACAGAACCTCCAGGTTCTTAGCTGTGTTCATTCCTCTATGCCACATTAGAATCTTCTATTAAAAATTCTAAAAGGACTCTTAGGACATGACCGCAATGTCACTGTTTCGAGTTATGGAACATCATTTGACCACAAGATTTTCCTTTTTTTCAAGCTCAGAAATTTATCTCTAACAGCACACATAGCTGGAATATCAGGAAGTTGTGTCTTAAAACATTAGTGTAGCTAAAGAACAAAGAAATAAAGGAGATCTCTCTGAAGTGATCAGCCAGCGAACAACTAAAGTGACCCATCATTGAGATAAAAAAGCTGGATACTCAAGTGAAAATTAAAGGGTCTAAAGTCTGGAGGACTCCGTGAAGCTGATGAACACATCTAATGGTGGTAAAAGACTGAGATGAGAAGACAAAGAGACATGCAGAGGTTTCAGAGATTGAACAGGGCTGAGTGTAGCCAGAAAAGTGTGCTACTGAAACAAGAATAGGGCAAACATCTTTTGGAGTTGTCAGAGGAAAAATGAGTACAGAACGTGATTAGAGGAATTATCTGAAATACACCAAAGATGCCTATTATGATGGTTCGTAGAAATTAAAAGCACAAGTCGGAAAGCAAATTCTGTGGTGTGGGGGATAGAGTGGTGATGACTCACCAGATAACAATAAGGCATAGTGTAGAAGATAATCTGGAAGGAGGCAGTACTTCTCCAAACAGATGGAGATTTTCTGCAAGGGTAGAAGAATAATGAGAGTGGCAATGAAGGTCAAAGAACATGTGGCAGTCCTCTCTTTTTCTTTCCTAAGTCACTTGGACTCCAGGGAGTGAACAACCTCTGCTCTTTTGAGCACCAGGAGAATCTGTGGCCCCAGAGAAAGCCAAACTTCAGTTAATGCAAGGACTGTAGTGAGTATTCTTGGAAGACACCCAGGTAGAAGAGAAGGAAATGGAAGAAAGCCCAGTCGAGGTTGGAAATAAGAATGGTGAAGATGGATTCAAGCAACAAAGGGCAAAGAGTTTTGTAAAGTGGAGCTCCTCTCATGGAGCAGGAGGAAATGCATCTGGACAGATAGTCTGACGACGGTGCCTGGGCAGCCTGGAACTCTGGGTTGAATTCTGTAGCCCGCAATGAGCACTCTTCCAGCAGCCTCCAAGTAGGTGATTAATGTGGCAAAAGCTAATGTTTTTTTAAAAAACAAAACAAAACAAAACAAAACAATGGAGTGCTGGGCAGGATGAATGAAACAAGAAAAAAATTTGAATCGATGATTTGTCCCTCCTGGGGCCTGTGAAAACCCCATTTGACCTCGTACACCAGATTTACAAAAGAAGAGCCTATGGAGTTGTTATCTTTAACATCTTCCATTCACTAGGTGTGGCTTGAGAAGGCAGGTTCGGCTCCTCTGAGCGGAATCAATTGTTTCTGATCATCTGAGTGGCTGAGGGCAGAGCAGTGGATCATCCAGTGAAGTGATCCGTCAACCCAGACAGCTTAACATCTTAATTATCATGCATGGCCTGATGGGTCACTGCAATCATTGTCCAGCACGCAAGCTTCTAACAGTCAAGTCAACGCAGCACATAACCATGGCATCTACCTTAAAAGCCTGGAGTGGAGAAAAGGAGTCCTGGCACAGGACAGTGTCGAGGTGAAACCTTTTATCTTCATCCTGTCACATTATTTGTCATTTCCATATGGGCCACTGACAGCTGTCAGTCAAGCAAAGCTTACCCTGCCGCTGGCAATCTCAAGGCATACAAAAAAGAGACTAACGAAAGCCTGTCTTAATTAGGTGATAATTAAACATTCCAGCCAGAAACCTCCAATCAATCTGACAGAACACACCCGTTCAAAACATGGTTTTGCAGCAATATTCCAACAGACTGATAAGGTTTTGCCTCTCTGGGAATTAAAAAAAAAAAAAAAGTTCAAGTCCCCATCAAGTATTTTGCAGATTTGACGTGAGGATTAAGCAGGAATAAATATACCTAAAGGGAATCAAGAAACGGGGGGCGTCCCTAGGGAAATGCATTCCTCTCCTCCTGCAAAGAAAGTCAGGGTATAACGAGCATCCAGAGGCGCAGTCTCAAAGGTGCAAAATAAGCGAGAAAGGCCCTGCGTTCTGACAGTGCTGCGCATGCTCACACCGTGCGCATGCTCAGAATGATTTACAATAGATGCGTTGCTCCCACGTTGCCTTGCTAATGGCGTGGATGGGTACAAGGCGCACTGCGTGTGTACCTGTGAGGCTCAGCTCCTTCTACTTTAATGACAGAGCTATCATTCTCATCTCCACATAGTATCTCCTGAGTAACTGTCCAGATCTCAGGCGGCTCAACTCCCACTAAGCCCCCAATAGATAGCTTTTCTGTTTTTTAAAATGCAAGTCCCTATAAAGGGATAGATGGTGCTTCTTTTAAAGAGCTTTTAAATATTATTAAACTCAAATTTTCCTATCTAGTAGATTCATGGCATGCAGAGTTAAATATAGAAAGAGCGTTTGCACAAAGCCTGTATTTGATTAGTTCCCTTCTTAACTGATATAATTAAATATTGAATTGACCCAGAGTGCTGGATATTACTTTCTGGTGGGACCTGTGCCACCAAATACCTAAAAGCCTTTTGTTGTTTCCTTTCTGCAATGGATCAAATTAAGCTGCAGTTCTCCAGGCCTCATTTGACCTAAAACTGTTTTCATGCTGAAATACTTTTCCAGGTATCTTGCCAGTTGCTGTTTATCTAAGACTCAATAAGACATCACTTGGTGTTCCAGGAGCAGCCTGTATGGGGCTGAACAGTGATAGTGGGGCACTGCTGGAAAAATATTCCTAAGTTCCATTTCTATTTTATAGCTATCACCAATACACAGGCACACGCACACCCGCCCCCCTCCCCCACCACCCCCAAAAGGGAGGCATTACTTGTAGTACTGATATTATTCCTTAGAAACCTTACTACAAGGAACTTAGACATTTTATCTTTACAGCTAAACTCTGACATTAAGAGGCAAATTAAAAAGAGGAAAACTAAAGACTCTGATGAGCTGGGAGTCAAGGACATCAAGATAGGAGATCCATTAGACTAGAAGTTGCGCACACCATTCCTATCAGGCAGTTTCTGTAGAACCATTCACAAAGATGTAACAGTTTTCACCAACATTATGAAGAGTTGCATAATTCCACTTCTTCCTCTTCAAGTTCAGTTTTTCAGGGTCTCCTCCTTTGTTTCTTCTGAGATAAGAACCCAACGTCCCATTCTTTGATTTGCCATTCTCAAACAAAAGCAACCACATTTTCAGTCAATTTTAAAAGCATTTTGATGTCACTGTTATGACTCAGTGTGTTTTCCTCTCTTCATATGATTGAAATCCCTTTGTAAAAGCTGAGAAAAGTTGTTCTGAATTTTTTAAGAGGTTCAGCATGTTCAACCAGAAAACTTGTTCATGCAGAACAGGAGGGCACACCTCGAAGCTTCTGTTTTCTAAGAGTTTATTGCTGGCTGAAGTAAAGGTTCTGATCGCCAGGATCAAATCGTTCACCAGGGACACTGAGTGGTTTCTATTACTGAATCTAGCACTTTGCTTCCCAAATAAAGTGTTTCTACCCTAAAGACCATTTTTAAGGGGCTGCTTCACTGTCTCTTCCTCCCACCCTAATTAATTTTTGGTTTTTAAGTCCTTAGTGTTTCTGCATTTGAATACTTCACTAAAAAACAATTGATCTGCTTGTGTGAAGAAGTTCGGGTCTAAGTATAGTCAGATTAACTATTTGCCAAAGAGTCTTTCAAATGATCTCTGTCCCTGGTCCCAAGTAGTTACTTATCTACAGGGGAGGCGGCATACCTAATTGTAATCCTAATAAATAAATACATGGCTTTGAAATTTGCTGTTTGTACTCGTCATTTGCCTGTTGGTTGTCAGATCCATTCACACTTTCTTCCCTCATTCTGCTCTGTGGAGAACTAATCTCTACAAGTTAAATTCCCAGATGCTCTTGCTCACTGGCTTCCATTAAGGTTAAATCAATGGGCAGCACTGGTGGAAACTGGAGGTTGGGAGGGGAGAGATGCCCACCTCCTCATCCCTCAGGTAGTACCTCCAACAGCTCCATTGTAGTTCTAGCCCATGTCATGGTCCCAGCTCCCACCAGACTTTCTTCATAGTTCTAGCTCCCACCTGTTAGTCAGTCTGGACTCCAATCTTTTCCCTTTATGACCCTATGAGTAGCAGCACCTCACCTATATTCAGCCCCTCCAGCAACTCTATAGTGAATTCCCTTTATTAAATTCCTTCAGTTGAAATATCTGGCTTGTGCTGTCTTTGGAATGTTAGTAATAGAGTTTTATTAATTCCACAATTTAAACATGTTTTAATAGTTACAATTTAGAAAACAGGTATAGAGTAAAAATTAGAAGTCAATACCACATAAACACATACAGAGAAACATTTCCCTGTGCAGCAGGTAGCAGTAAATTATGCCGTGAGGAAACACAAGCAATGTGGATAAGCTGGCCATCTTTGTTTATAAACGAGGAACACTGGCTGGGAATGCCCAGCTACACATGCCATCAGCAGTGGCACCAGTGGGAGAGCCCAGATCTTCTCCAGCTCTGGCCAATGGGTACTTTGATTATAAAAAATATGTCCACATGGAGAGCACAATGGAGAATTCAGATAAGTTTCCTGATAACATAGTCATTAGAGCCTTTGTTCTGGTCATTTCATTGATGGCCAAAGGTTAGTAACACACTATAATTTTATAGGCTAGAGTTTTCTAAATTCAGCCACAAAGTGCAACTACAATGATATATAATCTCTGGATTATGCATCCGGGGAGCTTATTTTCCTGGGAGTAGGGATATTTCATTCTTCCTCTCTGCTAAAATTAATACCATATCTGAAACAGAGGAGGGGATTAAAAACCACTTGCCTTAATTTTTAAATTTTTAATTATGACTTTAAAAACACATAAAATTTATCTTAACCATTTTAAGTGTACAGTTCAGTAATGTTAAGTATGTTCACATTTTTGTGCAAGCAAGTTCCAGAACTCTTTATCCTGAAAAGCTGAAACTCTGTACCTATGAAACAATTCACCATTCCCTGCCTCCTGCTAGCCTCTGGTAACCACCATTCTAATTTCTCTTTATGAATTTGTCTATTTTAGGTACTTCATGTAAGTAGAGTCATACCATATTTTTTGTGTGTGTGTGACTGGTTTATTTCACTTAGCATAATGTCCTCAAGGTTCATCTATGTTGTAACATTTGTCAGAATTTCCTTCCTTTCTCAAAGCGAAATAGTATTCCATTGTATGTATACACAACATTTTGATTATCCATTGATAATGTTTAGATGTGTGTCCCTTTCAAATCTCATGGTAAAATGTAATTGCCAGTGTTGAAGGTGGGGCCCGGCGTAAGCTGTTTGGGTCATGAGGGCAAAGCCCTCATGAATGGCTTGGTGCTGTTCTCGTGATAATGAATGAGTTCTCGCTCTGAGTTCACATGAAATCTGATCGTTTAATAGAGTGTGGCACCTCCCTTTATTGCTCCCGCTCTTGCCATGTGACATGACTACTCCCCAACTGGCCTGCCATGATTGTAAGCTTCCTGAGGCCCTCAACAGAAGCCAAGCAGATGTTGGTGCCATACTCGTACAGCCTGCAGAACCATGAGCCAATTAAACCTCTTTTCTTTTCTTTTTTTTTTCTTTTTGAGAAGGAGTCTCGCTCTGTCGCCCGGGCTGGAGTGCAGTGGCCGGATCTCAGCTCACTGCAAGCTCCGCCTCCCGGGTTTACGCCATTCTCCTGCCTCAGCCTCCCAAGTAGCTGGGACTCCAGGCGCCCGCCACCTCGCCCGGCTAGTTTTTTGTATTTTTTAGTAGAGACGGGGTTTCACCGTGTTAGCCATAAACCTCTTTTCTTTATAGAGTACCCAGTCTCAGGTATTTCTTTACAGCAACACAGGAACAGGTTAACACATCCTCTATGCATCAATGGATATAAAGGGGTTCCTTATGCCTCTTGGCTATTATTAATAGTGTTGCAACAAACACAGGCATTCAAATATCTCTTTGAAACCCTGATTTTAATTCTTTAGGTACGTATCCAGAAGTTGAGTTGTTAGAACATATGGTAATTCTATTTTTGATTTTTCGAGGAATTTCCATGCTGTTTTCCATAGTGGCTGCACCATTTTACATTCCCACCAATAGAGCACAAGGGATCCAGTTTCTTCATATCCTCACCAACACTGTTTTCTCTGTTTTGTTTTTGCTTTCTGATGGTATCCATCCTAAAGGGTATGAGGTGTTATCTCATTACAGTTTTAAATTTCTGTTTCTCTAATAAGTAGTGATGGTGAACATCTTCTGGTATGGTTCTTGGCCATTTGTATATTTTCTTTGGAGAAATATGTCTGTTCAAGTCCTTCACCTATGGTTTAATTTTCTTGTTTGTTTTTTTGTTGTTGCTCAGTTGTAGGAGTACTTTATATATTATGGATATTAACCCCTTATCAGATATATGGTTTGTAAATATTTTCTCCCATTCCATGAGTTGCCTCTGTTGATAGTGGAGCAGTTTTTACGTGAGCTGTTTTTGTTGTTGTTGTTGCTGTTGTTTTTGTGGATTTTTTTTTTTTTTGACCCAAGTAGCTGGGATTACAAGTGTGTGCCACCATGCCCAGCTAATTTTTGTATGTTTAGTAAAGATGGTGTTTCACCATGTTGCCCAGGCTGGTCTCAGACTCCTGAGATCAAGTGATCCTCCTGCCTTAGCATCCCAAAGTGCTGGGATTACAGGCACGAGCCACCATGCCCAGCCAGTGATGCAGTTTTTATGTTTTTATGTGATCTTATTATCTGTTTTTTCTTTGAGGCCTGTGATTTTGGTGCCATCTCTTAGAAATCATCATCAAATTCAATGTTATGAAGCTGTTTCCTACATTTTTGTTCTGAATTTTGTAGTTTTAGCTTTCATATTTAGGTCTTTGATCCATTTTCCTTTCTTTCCTTCCTTCCTACCTTACTCCCTCCCTCCCCACTTCCTTCCCTCCTTCCCTTCCCTTCCCTTCCTTCCTTATTTATTTATTTTTTTGGTGACAGGGTCTTGCTCTGTCACCCAGGCTGGAATGCAGTGGTATGACCATAGTTCACCCTAGCCTCAAACTCCTGAGCTCAAGTGATTCTTTTGCCTCAGCCTCCTGAGTAGCTGAGATTACAGGTGTGAACCACTGTGCCCAGCCTGTTTGGCATTTATTTTGTATACGATGTAAGGCATGGGTCTAATTTTAATATTTTACATGTAGATAGCTAGTGTTCACAGACCCATTTGTTAAAAAGGCAGTCCTTCCCGAATAAATGGCCTTGACATCTGGTCAAATATCTATTGGACATAAAAGTTAGCATTTACTTCTGGGCTCTGTATTTTATATTTTATTCCATTTATCTATATATCTGTCTTTATGCCAGTACCACACTGTTTCGATCACTGAATCTTTGTAATAAGTTTTGAAATCAGGAAATGTGAGACATGAAACTTTGTTTTTATTTGTTAAAATTGTTTTGGCTATGCAGTGTCCCTTGAGATTCCATATGAATTTTAGAATTATTTTTCTATGTCTGCAAAAATACCATTGGGCTTTGCCTTTAATTTATCACTTACTATTAAAATTATTAAACACTGTTCAAAATCCAGCTTTAATTCACCACCTTCAGAAGCTTTTCATGACCTTCCAACCTTCTGAAACTGTGACAATATTGTATTAATATATTTTGCCTTAGCTGTTGCATAGGCAAATCAGTGATTTAACACAAAAGTTTATCTCTGGCTCACATCACAGTCTAAGGCAGTGTCTTAGTCCATTTTCTATTGCTATAGCAGAATAGCTGACACTGAATAATTTTCATGGCTTTGGAGGCTGGGAAGTACAAGACTGGGGGTTGCATCTGTTCAGCTTCTGGTGAGGGCCTTCTGCTGCATCATAACATGGCAGAAAGCATCACAGGACATGAAAGGTGTTTGAGAGCCAAGCTGGATTTTATAACAGACCCACTCTAGTGATAACTAACCCACTCCCATGATAACTCATTAATCAGTTAATTCAGGAATGGGTTAATTCATTAATAAGGGCTCTGCCCAACCATCTCTTAGATGCCCCACCTCTTAACAGTGTTACATGGGGAATTCGTTTCAACACACATTTCAGAGGAGACAAATATTCAAACTATAGCAGGTAAGTTGAGGGCCTTTACAGGGCACCACTCCTCCAAGTGTTGACTCAGACATTCAAGATACTTCTATCTCATTAGGTATGCAGTTAAGAACACATGATCTCCAAGTTTGCCTTAGCAGAGGAAGAGCAAGATAGAGACGCACTGGTTATTAAAGCCTCCACCTGGATGATACACACAAAACTCTACTCACATTTTATTGACTAGCACTAGTCACTTGGCCCCTTAACTGCAAGGGAAGCTGAGGAATGTGTAGGAGTGTTTCATTTGGTGAATACTGTTGCTGACACAAGCACAGACTGTGGTACCTTTAATTGGATACTTTCTATACTTTTGAAAGACATCTCTTGTATTATTGGCTTGTCTTCCTATTTAATCTTGTGTCTGTCATGGCTCCCAGTTCTACTGTAAGTACTTTGAGAATAGAAACAATATGTCATGCATCTTTGTGTCTCCCTTCTTATGCAGCAAAATGGCTCTTGTATAATTGGTTCATTCAACATTCAGTCAATAAATACTTATTGAGTTCCCATATTGCACACTGTTTTAGGAACTGGGAGTACCTTGGTGTGAAAATACACTGAATTCTCCATACCTAATTTACAGAATCAATCAAATATTCACACAAATGAATGTAAAATTATAACTATGCTGAATGTTTGAAATTAAAAGCACATCATGTTTTAAAAAATGCTTTCATAACTAAATTTGAAAACAATGAGGCTGTGGAATAAGCTAAAAAGGAGAAACTCAAACTCTTATATGGATTGTGGAAAATCTTGCCCTATGGAGATTCCAATCAGAGAGAGCAATAGAATGGGGAGAAGGCAAATACAATGGTGTCAGGCAATTAGCAGGTACTTCTGAACTCCCTGGAGTTCAAATAGCATTCCCCAGTCTCCTATACTGTGCCTGGTGTGATAGGCAACATGTCAGAAGTAATAAAGAAAAATGACAGTGTAACTACAAACAGAAGAAACACATCTTTGGTACATTTCCATCCTGTCAGCAATTTTCTGTCATAACCTAATGGGATCATATGAATAATTTTGTTTTCTCTAATAGGAACCAAAAATATATCGCTCTCTCTCTCTATATATATATAATCTCATCAGGTTGTTTTTATATCATACTATGAAAAAATGAATACTAACATGATGAAAAGAAGAGATAAGCAATAGAAATACAAGTAAAATGGAATATTTGTGGGCATGATTATTTTAGATATTCATATGGCATCTGTGATAAGAATGTTGTTGCTGCTCACTCCTCTGTCCTTGATAAACTATGAGTAGTTATCCGAGAATGGCAGGCATCTTTGTCTTCCTATGTTTTTATAGTGGGAAAGGAATGTGTCTCTTTGACTTACGTATGTTTATTTATTTATTTATTTTGTTCTGTCATGCGCTTTTGAGCTTTCAGTCTGCTCCCATGGCATAATCCAAATGACTTGGACAATTTGTTATTGTCAGCTTTGGAGATGAGAAGATGAAGACACCCTGTGGCCCTAAAAACATATCAATTCAAACTCAAAAATTAACCATGTAAAATTATTTCAGCAAAGCCTCCTCCATTTTCTCCAGAATTGTTTGGACGATTTTATTTTGTTTTTTTTTCTGAGTTATTAGACAAGTTGTTCAACTTCTTACTTATTCATAGGTTGGATTGAAATCCAAAACTGGATCAACCCAAATTCACATACTACAGTGAATGCACATAATACGCATTACTAAACAGTGGTTGAAATTAAGTCAGTTGAATTGAACTGAACTGAACTGAAAAATTAAAGACTTGTGTGGTTCAGCAAATTAGAACATTCTGTTAAAAATGGACAATCCAATCTCTTGCCCTACAGTGACATGCTCTGCCTCCACATAGAGTGTAGGTGTATGAATAACCACGTGCTTAGCCAGTCGTGTATTCAAGCACTGAAAGCAGGTTATTTTTGTTGCATAATGTCATCGTGAATTTCCTGTCTTTGTAACTCAAAAAATATGGGCCTGTTACAAACCAAGAAAGAAGAAATGAATTATTCAACACTGGTGTTGGAAAAATTGGCTATTTGAAAAAAATAAAATCCTCAAGTTAGATTGTCACCTCAGACCATATAACAAAATAACTTTTGTCTGAAATTAAAAAGTGAAATGTAAACAGTAGAATTATAAAAACTTGAAAGAGCGTATGTGGACAGGAATTGGTGGAAGGTGGCAGGAGGGACACAAAGCAATCTCTTCTTTTACTTTATGCTCTGTTGTCTTTTAGAAACAACAAGCAACAATGTCATGCATACTTTTCAAAATGAGGATAAAATATAATATTTTATTGACCAATATTTTATTGATCTCAGGGTGATGAATGACTTTCAAAAGCAATGGAAGAAACATCAAAATAAATACATTTGGACAACTTTTGCAAATCAATAAAGACATCATAATTTAAGCAATGGATGAAAAATTGGGGGTACATTTGAGACACATATTACAAATGTTAATATCTTTAACACATGAAGAACAATTCCAGCTTAATAAGAAAAACATGCACCATGAATTGGAAAAAAGGATAAAATAGATGTTGTGTGGAAAATAATTTTTTAAACCTGATAAAGTAATGTAAGCATATGACAATTGTAAAAAAAATCAGAGTTTTATTTGTAATATTTTTAAAATGAGGACCAATCTTAACATGTAATAAAAAGAATACTAAGTGGGCTATTGTTTGAATACTATAATAATGTAGGGATAGTACAGAAAATGTATCAAAAGGGATATTGTAGAAAATGAATAAAAAATATTAGTAGTGCTTATCACTTGATAGTAAGATTATTATTATTTTAATTGTTTTCTTATACTGTCCTTATTGTTTTTTAAAAGGAGTGTGTGGTATTATTTTATAATGAGAAAAAAATTTATTTTAAGCACAGGTCTTCTTTCCTTTATTAAAAATGTTCACATCTTGAGTGTAATGTCTTTACCCAGATGAAATGCTGTGGAAACTTTGAACGAAAGACTGAACGTTATTTCTGTGCATCTAACTTTCACGGATTGCCAGTTTAACATACAGCATAAAAGACAGCGAATTAATTTAACTTTAACTTGACCCATTTAATATTAATATCTATGCCCACACTCTCTCTCATTTCATTGTCATCTTCTTTCCTACTGGTTGGCTTATTTTTCACTAACATGCTAGCTAATATAGGACACCTTGAGAGTGTAAATTGCACTTTCAAAATAGATCTTGTCTCTCAAGTCCCTTGGAAATTTTTAAGTGGAGTAAGCGAAACAAATAGCTGAAAGGTAGGCCCTTAGGGATGTTTGCTGACTTATTCCTTTCAGAGATGTAGAGTAGACCCACACTGTGAATTTTTTCTCATCATTTGGAGAAGTCCTTCACCGTTAATTGCGTTCTTTCTGCTCCAGGTGCAAAGCATCTAGATTATTCCCAAATAAACACAAGTCATCTTCATGCCTTTAGACACTTAATATCTTTCTTTAAGATGTTCACTTCTTGTCTTCCTGGTCCCTCTTTTCCATTGTTGGCTTCCAATTTGTTTTTGTTTTTGTTTTTTGTTTTTTTAAGTAGAGCAGAAATGTGGCTGTGAAGTGTAAATGAAAAGGGAGATGAAAAGCACAAAATTAAGAAAAAACACTTCTCAGTCCTACACTTTATAGTTGGTTTTGCAAGCAAAGCAGTTAGCCATATAATCAGGGTGGGATTTTTCTGAATAAATTCTCTCTTTCCAGTGCCTAAAATTTGATCACTACTGAATGATCCTTTGCAATCATCATTGCCCTTTCCTGATAGCCTCCTCGAAAATTTAAATGCTCCTGAAAAGGACTAAAATTACTAGCACTTTGACATGAATAACTTTTAATAAATTCTCTTCCTACTCACACAAGAGATGGATGTTCTTCAAGTTTTCATTCGTGATCAGCAAAACTGTGTGGGCCTGGAAGCTGGGAGTTCTAAAATTGGAGGATGAGGAAACAAAGGAGAAACTTTGTAATATTGTACTGGGAGAGCCCCATGCTCATTCTGACCATGTGCCCAGTGAACTCACGCCCACCTGTGTCCCACCATCAGGGTGAAAAGAGAAGAGCCAATTCATGATGACAGCTGCAAGGGAGTCAGTGGTAACTCTCAATGCCCACTGCTTCTTTACCATTAATTCCAGGGATATCACATGGAAGCTGGGAATCCATAGAGCAGCCAGACATTTGCCTCCGGTTCAACTCCCTTATCACAACAGGAAAATAATCACCATGAGATGCCTAGTGAAAAAGTCACACTGTGACTGCCCTGGCCCTGCCTCAGCTTAAACAATAAAATATGAATCGCAGAACATGACCCAATAACAGGAAACAGGTCCAGCGCAGAGGGTGCCTTGGTAAACAGCAGCGATTTCCCCCACCAAGATCTTGATTAATGCCCTTCCCAAATCTAGAGAAAGGGATAAAGTTTCCATGTCAGGAGGGCTGACCACATCTCATGTAATGATTTCCATCTATCTCTGACATCTCTTTCCAAGCCATGCACTTGTGTCAGAATCATATACCCTGTCCTAGGACAGGTAATGAAATGTAATGACAGTCTTTCCCCATTCCACTTCCAGCTGCTTCACAATGGCTGCTAATAAAGACATATGGCTTTATGTTGTCCATCTGTGTTCCAAAAGCAAACATGCAATTGTGTTTTCCTCTTAGGTCTGCTCTCAGCCTAGAGGAATGTGGCCTGAGAAAGATGAGCCAAACTTGAGCTGACCTCTCACTGCTTCCTAGGCCACACTTTAATAGTTCCAACAATGCTTCCAGATCTCTTGCTTCCACATAACATACTTGTTTGTTTATTTATTTTTATATTTTTTTTGAGGCAGGATCTTGCTCTGTTGTCCAGGCTGGAATGTAGTGGTGCCATCATAGCTCACTGCAGTTTGTTTGTTTTCAAAGAACAATAGAACTGTAGTAGTCCTGTGAGCAATCCAATAGAATCAATCTTTGTTCACAGGAAGCACTTGGATTCCAGTGTGTATGATTTTACTCTGTGCTGTTTATTTTTCATTTAATCCAAGGGACCCCAGAGGGTTGGTCAAAGAGTTGAAAGCAGAGTTTGAAAAGAACTTGAAGAAGTTTTGCTATGGAAGCTCATGCAAAAATTAGAGATTAGAGCACAATGTTATTATTTTGAGCATTTATGAGGGCCGGCGGTTGAACATATTCATTCTCTCTGGCTTTTATGACCTAACAATTTGGCATTAATGTTTATGGGGACTTTTAAACTAAGTAACAGTACTGATACCTAATACTGCCAAAGCAAATAGCATAGATATATGCGCGTTCTGTTCCTTCTTTTCAGAGACAATTGAGTCAAGTCAATTTCTACCAAGAATCTTGGACAGAGAAATTTAGAAGATACAGTTGACTCTCAGTAGGTGCCCCCTCTCCCCTACCATGGAGGCAGCTACATGAATAATATTTAAGGCAAAATAATCCAGTCACGTGTGACATCAGAAGGGGATCCTCAGTGCTTGGTGGGCTGTGACAAGGCCACTGTGCAGACAATGACGGAATATAGGACTAACTAAAGCTGAAGAGAGGGTGGCTGCAATATACAAGTAGCAGCCATAGGCAAAGGATGCTGGTTGGAGCACACACAGTACAGACATGAAAAAACGTGTCTCCATATACAAATAGCATTGGTAGGTGTCCCATATAAACAGGTGTTGCCGAAAAGCTGAAGAGGTAACTCTTTCAGCTTTTTCAAACTGGAAAAAAATATCTAGAGCTCTCCAGAGCCACCAAAGTCATAGACTGTGCTTTAGAAAAGCAATGCAAACACTCCCTCCCCAGGTAAAGGTGGTATGCTGTTCTCAATTTCCCTTGTAGTTATAAATTCACAAAAATGTCAGTTCAAAGGGACCATGGATACTTCCAGGCCAGCTTCATGGAGGCACAAAACCAGGGTCCCAATGCCTAAAGCTTTCTCAAGGATGTTTGAATGAGTCTCATTTGTTTTGATTACAAACCCTTAGAATTCTACATTTGGCTTATTAAGGCAAGCCTCCTTTATTTAGGTAAAGTTTTATAATCTTTAAATATTTTCCTATTTTGGGCAGGGATTTTTGTCTATTTGACTTATAATACCTATACACACTTGCAAGTGGATTGGTGTACACGTACACATACACACACATAATCTGTAACATCAATACACACATAATCTGTAACATCATCAATACACTTGCATGTGTGTATAAGTATTATGAACACTGAATATATGTATAAGTATACATATACACATCTGTACACGTATCAGTTTATCAGCCTGTATCCTCTCAGAGAGAGTTTATAAGAAGAGTTCATAAACTTCTTCAGTCGGATGTCACCTGTCCTGCTCATTTCATTTCTGTTTCTTCAAATCCACCTCTCTCTATAGCTACTGGAAAGGAAGAACAAAGTTCCTTATGATGAGACTCCATGCAATTTGGATTGAGTTTTTTTTGCTAAATTACATCAGGCAAGGCAGAGGCATTGTCAGTGTCCATGGTACGGTCATTTAATCCCTCTGTGCCTCAGTTTCCTTGTCTTTAAACAGAGGATAATAATAGTACCTAATCCATCTGATAATCTGATAGGCTTGTGAGGATCAAATGAGATAATACTTGAAAAGCACTTGGGATAGTGCCTGACACATACTCAACACTTAAAATATTGTACCATTATTAGTGTACAATGCCATAATTACACAAATGATGAATTACCAATGAATCAGGTCAGAATTCAAAACCAATCAATAAATATGCATTACCCACTATGTGGAATCACTGTTGTAGAAAATACATGTTTATTAGTGGACCCTCAGTTCATACTCCATTAAACATTTATTGGTTATCTGAGTGGACCACAAAAAAAAATCAGGGTTAGCTGATTATTCTGCTTTCAGTAGGCTGGAACTGGGATAATTTCAGCAGGAAAAATGCACTCATTCCAATTGGGACCTGTCCAGAACATGCGGCTAAACAAACCTATTAATAAATTGTGACTTCAGTAATTAAAGGTACACACACAGACATCATGCATGCTAAAATGACATTTTGTTAATAGACTGTCCTGGCAGGTTGGGGTGTTCTTTTAAGCTTTTTAGCAGCAACAAGCTGCTTCCTAGTCAGGAATCTTAAAATAACTATGTCATTACATAAACATTCGACATCTACCTTATGCCAACCCACGTTCTATTTCTTTTGGAAGAGAATGAAATAAGATGAATCTTCATGACCCAAGAGCCTATGTTATAGAATGCTAACATTCTTTGAGAGGGTGGACATTCTAAAAGTTGTGAAAAAGGTTATGTGTTACAGGTATGACTGACCTCTGCAAGATTATTTTATTGCAAAGGTTCTTTGGTTTTATAAGCTGACATGCCAGAGTCAACATAAATAAGGTGCTAGGGGAATATTGCCACAGAGGTAAGAGCATTAACTTATGTATCTATTTCAGCATAGCCAATTGTGCCTTGGGGAGGGGACCTAGGGACTCCGCTCAGCTAAATAAATAGCAAATATAGCCTGACTAACAACTCAAAGAGCACCAGATTTATTGTCCTCAGAATTAAACTGTATTAGGAATAAACCAGAGATAGTGATAACCCGACTCAAACTGATACAAGATTTAGGCAACTTCAGCCTCTGAGCAAAGCTCCTGCATTATTGGAACTCAGGCAACAGTGAGACAGGTCAGACTGATGATTGGGTACAAGTCAAATAGATCCCATAGGGAGATATCAGACTTTTTGGTGAATAAGAGGAAGCCCAGCAAGTAGAGAATCAGCATGGAGAGAGACAGGGGAAAAGGAAAATACCAAAGGATGGTTTAGGCTGTTTGCATGAAAGAAAAGCCTTCGTGGTATATGGTAGTAACCAACTAGAGGCACTGAGGTAAAGGGGCAGAGACCAGCAACTGAATCTGATATCTAGGAAGGATTGAGTCACAGAAAGTAAGTCAAGAGACCAGAGACTACAACTGGAACCAACAGACGGACAAACTAAATGCTGAGCCATTTGTGTAATCCTCTCATAAATTCGGGCTTTATTCATGGAATAAACTTTATTAGTGGCAGAAAATTTGTTTAATATGTTTAATAGCTAGTCCCTGCAGTTAAGCCCCAGTGAACCGTAGCCTTATCACATTGAATTTGGGTTGTCCCTGTGACGCACTTTAACGGATAGCATTTGGCAGAAGTGACACTGTTTATCTTTGGAGTAGGGCTTTAGGATTTGCAGCTTTTGGTTTTGCTGAATTCTACTTAGAGTGCTTTCTCTTGAAACTTAGCTGCCATGCCATAAGAAGCCCAAATTCTCTAAAGAGGTCATAAAGAAGTGAACAGAGGCCCTCTGTCCAACAGCTCCAACAGAATTCCCAGCAAAGCCAGCACCAACTGCCAGCTATGTAAAGAAGCTAATTTGGATGTCCAGCTAAGTCAAGGCTCCATCTGGCCCACATCCATGAAGCAGAAGAACCACACAGCTGAACTCAGTCAACTCACAGAATCATAAGAGATAATAAAATAAGCATTGCTTCAACCACTAAGTTTTGGGACATTTGTTACATAGCAACAGAAAATGGAATCTGTGAAGATGACAAAGGATATAAAAGCAATAAAAAAAAAACTAAGCTTTAATTTCATCAGAGAACATTTGAAATTAGGAACCTGAGTCTTTTTTAAAAATTTTTTTTATTCAGCACACTCTCTTTAGTAAGATAGGCATTTGTATAACATATTTAAGAGGTTCCATAAAAAAAAGTTAAAACACACAAAGTTTTATAATTGAAAGGCAAACTTAATTTAACTAAATATTTTACTTCTTGTTGTGTTACATTGATTCAATTAAAAGTAGTATGGGGTGAAGTAGAAAGATGTGAAAGAAAATTCCAGATTTCCCAGGCCCTTTCAAACACACTTATGTATCATGATCACCAACTTTAACTATGAGCATCATATCTTCTCAAGATGTGGCTGTACTTGAATTTGCTGCTAGAGCTAAACACGATTTTTTGCATGGAACTTCTCAACCTTAACTAAGCCTTCTGCTCATTATGGTTATGGCTTACATGAAATGACTTCTGTGTTTGCTCCAGAGGCCAACATCTTACAAAATAATGCACTGAGCACAAATGTCAGAGGATAGGGGAAGACCAGAAAAATGGGTCAGATTTGAGAAGGAGCTAGAAAGGGGACCCACCTCGTAAATCAGCACCCTGAGAGTTAATGTTACAGCATTTGCTAATACATCAAAATGGGCCACGGCAGGCCAAGATGAGCCAAGTCCTTGAAGACAGAAAATCAAGGAGAGGTCAGCCGTTCCCTGGTTACCTAAGGTCAATAGTCAGCCAAGGGTCAGGAAGCCTTGACACCAAATAAGGAAAGATTTAACTATCAGGTCTCAGAGACCAAGCCTGCCAGGGTCTGAAATCTAGAAATGAAGATCAATCCAATTACCCCAGCAGTCAGAACTCAAAAGTGAACTCGTTTCTTTTATACTCTTGTAAATGGTGTCCAGAAGAGGGCAGTCCACAGCCCATAGATATTTGCAGAACTAAATCCTTTTATCTTGCAATTAAAATAATCAGACTGTTTCTCAAATAAAGGATGACATGATGTTGAAGTACCATCACTTTTTATTCTCTAGGACTTTTAAAGTTTGGAAAGAATGGTACTTAAATAATCTCATTATATTTGTGCTCACTACTTGGCACTCTCTGACTAGACAGAGCAATCATAGTTGGCAGAGAACACCTAACATTGTGGGGGGAGTTGTCTTCCCTTTGTGACATGATCATGACAGACATAGACATATTTGGCTACACTGTTGTCTTTGATTGCTTTCAATATTGTGTGATTTCAGGAAGTAGGGCAATTGCCTTGAATTATGAATTAAATCATGAATCTTGGATTAAAAGTCTCTTATTCCTTTACTATCTGCTTCTCAAAGGAGCTACTAGATGAAAATGAACATCCACTTGAGGTGCAATATTTCTCAAGAATCATGATCAAAAGGACACTTTGGACCAAATATTGACTGTCTTCAGCATGATGAATTTCTCACAGCAGATCCACATCTCAAGTGACAGCTTTAGAAGACATGAAGACATGACTGGTATCATTGTGAAGTCTTCTGTGATCAGTGGGGCACCCAAATGGACATACTGGTGGTCTGTTTCTATGAGGGGATTGTGACTTAGTCAAATGCTGAACCATAGATACTTCTGCAGAATATGATGGAACAAATCTACCCCTCTCCTTCAGAAACTTTATCCAGTGAAACCCAGTTCAGTGGCCAAAACAAGAACTACCATGCTTTCTTTTTCTTTTTTTCTTTTGAGACAGAGTCTTACTTTGTTGCCCAGACTGGAGTGCAGTGGCTCAGCTCACTACAACTTCCACCTCCCAGGTTCAAGCAATTCTCCCACTTCAGTGTCCCGAGTAGTTGGGATTACAGGCACATGCCACCATGCCCTGCTAATTTTTGTATTTTTTTAGTAGAGACAGGGTTTCACCATGTTGGCCAGGCTGGTCTTGAACTCCTGACTTTGTGATCCACCAACCTTGGCCTCCCAAAGTGCTGGAATTACAGACGTGAGCCACCTCACCCGGCCATGAACTACCACATTTTCAAGAGATCTTCATGGCTGATCACAGGTCTAGAAATGGCATGTCTTCAGGTGGTGGTATCATAAAATGTCTTAAATTAATACCAAAGGGAAGGATGACCAATTTGTAAAAGATGAAATATTTTTAAAGAAATTAAGCTTACAGATTTCAAATGCATAGAGTAACCCTGGTCTAACAAAATATAGACATGAGAAACTCATTAGGGATGTGCTTTAATGAATAGAGGGCTTAATTTTTAATTAGTATATTAGTTGTTTACTTGTAAATGGCAACAACATTCTAGCCCATAAACTCCAAATTAGCATGATCCAAATACAGTTTTAATTTAAATAATTCTATAGTATCCAATTTAACAAACTTGTTGAGAATCAACTTTACTAGGCTCTGTGGTAGATACTACAGTAGCAAAGATTAATCAGACATGGTCTCTGCCTCAAGGAGTTGACAGTATAGTGGGTAAGAGAAGGATGCAATTAGTTATTCCATAATATGATAAATGTTATGCTTTTGTGATGAACAGTATGCTTTCAGAGAACAAGAGTAGGGGAGGAGATTGATTTTATTTGGGAAATGCATACATATTTCATGGGGGAAATAATAGTGAATTTGGGCTTTTCCATTTGGTGAAGTTAGGTGACAACTCTGATCAAATGGAGGGGAGTCAGAAATGCACCATAGTGGAGGATTAGTCTGAAAATAGCCATGATGGTAAGATGGGGTAAGGCATCTTTTGGAAATACTGTGGCTGTAGCAAGTTGAGCCTGGGAGAGAGGTAGACGATGAGGCTGGAAAAGAAGTAAGGCTAGACCACTTATGCACTAAATCCATTCTGGAGTTGGTACTTCCTCCTATAGACAATTGGAAGCCAGAGAGTGATTTGAACAGATACCCATGTGTGGAGATAATAACTCGAGCCATTGTCCCCGTTGCTTGAGAGAATTAGGGTTTGTATAGCAAGAAAGCAACAAGAAAGAACCTATTTAAGCCTTCAAATTCCAAAACAATAGTGAAAGTCACTGTTTTTAATTTTCAAAAACCAGGACTTTGAGAGGAAAAAAGCTTTTGCAAGTCACAAGGCAAAGCCCTGAGAGAGCTGGCAGAATGTATGAAAACACAGTAAATACTAATTACTGCATCGTCCCTAAGCCTGTATCCCTACCACTCACATGGCTTAAGACCAATGACTTGCTATTTCTGCATACCATTCTTTTATCAGTCTAGAGTCTCACTGAGATGGTGCTGAAATAACAAGGAAGAGAGAGAAGGTTGGGTTAAGTCTGGAACTTCTAATATACCCATAGGGAAACCTAGGAGTTTATCCATAAACAATAGACTAAGAAGAGAATTGATGAAGAAGTAGAAGAAAATACATTGTTTTACCCATCTAGCCATTTAACAAAATGTGCAGGGTGTCAGGGGACCAGTAGGGACCCTGCACCTAAAGGAACCTCTTGGAGAAGTGGGCAACACTGGGAGATGGCCCAGCCTCTGAGTGAGCACCTCCGATGGCCAGAACCAGGGAACTTTGAGGGAGCTCAGCTGGTCTCCTCTGATTGTCTGTCTTTGAGCTGACATCACTAGTGTCTACTGCCTGAGGAGCCCCTTGAGGTTTCCCTTGAGGATCTCTCATCAACAGCTGCCTGTCCTCTGATTTAGTGAACCATGCCCAGGCCTTCAGACTGCTTGGCTCAGCCAGACACTCCCCGCAGAAGAGGTCTTCTTCAAAAATCTAGGACATTTTTGAGCCTCAAAAAGGAAGTGTGGCCCTTGACACCCATAGGTAGTACAAGTACCATGGAAGAGAGGGTATGTCTGCATTTCAACTTGGAGGGGCAGGGTGGGTGGTGGTAACTGAACAAGGCCAGCTTGTGATTTCATCTCAGCTATGACAATGGAGAAACCACTTCTGAACAACATCACATTAATGTTGTTTTTTGTTTTTTCTTAAGACGGAGTCTCGCTCTGTCACCCAGACTAGAGTGCAGTGGCACGATCTTGGCTCACTGCCACCTCCGCCACCCAGGTTCAAACAATTCTTCTGCCTCAACCTCCCAAGTAGCTGGGACTACAGGCGCCCACCACCATGCCCGGCTAATTTTTGTATTTTTAGTAGAAATGGGGTTTCACCACATTGGCCAGTCTGGTCTCGAACTCCTGACCTCATGATCCACTCACCTCGGCCTCCCAAAGTGCTGGGATTACAGGTGTGAGCCACCGTGCCTGGCCCACATTAATGTATTTTAAGACATATGCCCTTGTATCCCTGTCCTGAGTATATTATAATTCCACAAATAATTTGTTTGTCTCTACTACCACAACAGAGCAGGGCTTCTGACGGTAACTAGTCCTCCCAGAAGGCCTCTATAGATACTGACACATCACAGTTGTTTGTGGGAAAAGCAACTGTGTCCTAGGGAAAGTGTTATTTCATCCAGATAGGCATGTACCTCAAGGCAATGGATAACAACACACAGGTCATATGAAGGTAGTTCTTCTTTGCACTCATCAGTCATGGATATTTGAAGACACTCATTCCCCATGCTTAGTCCTGAAGATCACTGACTCCCTAGCAAATGTTCAAAGCATGTGGAGTGCTAAGTACTAATGTATTAACATTTGGATCAGGGCACAACCATACATATACATCCTTTACTAAATTACTTTTACCAAAATGGAGGACCGTGACAAAAGGTAATAGTGTCTAATTCCTACTTTATAAAATGGATTCTCAGTCTGTTAGTAGCAGATGAGCACTGAACACTTAGATTTTCTTCTGATATTTTTTGGGTACAAATGCCTACAGAAAAAGGAAAAACAAAGACATAAGCCATACCCTTGTTCTGTCCTCTAGGACTGTATAATCTTATTGGATTTTCCAAATTAAACCCTAGGGATGTTGATTTTATAAACTCCCTGGTATCTAAGGCATAGAAGAGGCTTAGAAGAACTCCGGGCTAGAGGAATGATATTTTTGTCTGCAGGAATGGGACGTAGATTATGTTTAAGGAGAATAGTTTATGAAAAAACTGAATAAGTCTTGACCCTTCTGGAGGAAGGCCACAGAGATGGAAGTATCTAAATCAAGAGAAAATGTATCCCAATACAATAAGAATGACTGATCACTGTGTAATCCCTGACTTTCTATCTCCATCATCCTCATGGCCTAAAACCAGTAAGTCTTGAGCCCTACATACCATTTTTCCATCAATCTAAATCCTATCTGAGATGATGCTAAAAAAAAAAAAAAAAAAAAAAAAAAAAAAAAAAAAAAAAAAAAAAAAAAGGCGGGGGAGAAATGACTGGGCTAAGTGTAGAAATGTTAGTATACCCATAGGGTAACCTAAGTTAACAACCTTTCATAGACTGGGGGTGAGTTTTACTGCTGTCCTCCTAAGGGGATCGGAAACTCCTTCTGTTAAGTACCCCCACCACAAGTAAAGGTGCTGAAGGTCTTTCCCATTTATGCTACCATCTTTAGTTTCTCCTATCACAAGGCCTCACTCTCTATTTGGGGAGATATGTTTGCCCTGTTAGGAAGACAGAACACACAGGGCAGTTAGGGTGGGCTCAATAAAATCTCAAAGCATAGGTGGGGATCAATCCTGATGTGCACAGAGGGCCCTGAGGCTCCTGGTCCTTCTGAACTTGAGATAAAACCAGGGGTAACCAAGAAGAGGATTGGGGCTCAGAACACCTAAGACCATTATGCCAGCAGAAATGGCCTCCAGATCTGGAAAGACCACTCATAAGCCCCAAATCATGTAGCAAGATACTCACCCGATACCCAGCTTCATCAACCTGCTAGTATGGGACCCTGGGGAACATGTCACCCTTACTGTCATGCACAGCCCTGTCTGTAGGAAGGTCCTTTCTGGAAGCAGAGGTGCAAGTCAGACCCCAGTTCTCACCACTCTGGAGTCTAGGGGAGAGGGAGCTTGAAGCTCTTTTAGGATTCTGAAAGAAAATAAAATTTCTCTGAGGGCATCAAAGATCTGCGTGGGAGAGAAATTCAAATACCTTAAGCATTGGATAGGCTCACACCATAAATGGGTTTCATCACAGACCCAGTGGAAGGAAAACCTCAAACTGTCTCTGTTCACATCCACTTGCTCCAGCAAAATCACTGGGGACTTTCTGTCCACAGCACCTGCATCCCCTCCAGATGTCCCAGGCCTCAAGCTTTGCTTTGTGAGGTTTGCAGATGTCCTGACCATTAACTAAAGCTTTTCCACATGGGAATTTGGCTGGGCTATCTCTGACCTGGGGTCATGACAGCTGCAAGACCAACAAGGGATGGGCAGATGGGTGTTGAGGGAATAAGAAAGCACATTAATCTTTTAAGGCCTTCCTCCATATCACTGAGAAAGATGAGTCCGCACAGAGCTGAGCAGGGGGTGGATTGGAGGTAGGAGAGGCCAGAGACAGAGCAGTGCACGAGTGAGCACGTTGGATGGGCAATGGAAGTGGGAACAGAGAGCACTCTTAGATGTGGCAGGGTGAGAGTGGGAGACACTAAAATAAGGTGAAAAAGATGAGGGAGGAGTCTAGGATGACTTCCAGGTTTTAGCTTGGGTGGTAATAGGTGGCAATGTCGTGTTCTAAAATAAGAAATAACTTTGCAAGGAAGAAAATAATTTGAGATGCTGGAGACAAAAACCAGATTGCATTGGAATGAAGAATGAATGTAATTTAAGGAAATGGAGGTTTGCACCACTAATTCAAAAATGAGGATATGAAGGCAAGGTGAGAGATGTGGCACACTATCCACAGAAATGGACTCTGGTGCTCCCCAATCCATTCCCCTATTCCATCATCTGACAGGTGGAGAGGCATGCTGAGATCCAGGAGACCCTTCATTAACCTCCTGAGTTATATCCCAACTCTGTTCCTGTGCTCTCATTAAGTGAAGCAGGTTACCTTCCTTCCTCCCTACACACACATACACACACACACACACACACACATATTTTGGACTCAGTAGATATTTTCTACTGCTGCAATTTTCTTCTTCCACCTTCAGCAGAAAAGAGAAGCAGCTGATCACCATTCTCCATAGAATAACCCTCCTTGAAAATCAAAGTTAATTAACATTTACTGAACCTTTTCTGGACACATGGCACAGTGCCAAATTCCTAAAGGAAAATGAGAATGGATGTGTAGGTGTGGTACTAAAAACAAACTAGAAGAGAAAATGCAAGCCAGTGTAACAGGTTAAAGCCAAGTTTAGCACTTTTTCCTGCTGTGGCTACAAGATCATAAACAAACCCACTCATAGTAGAAAGCATTTGCATTCATAAACACGTGGCATTTAGAAGTTCTTAAAATCAATTCATAAGTTCAAGTACTGAACCATCTCTAATCACTTCCCTGTAAATAACAAAATAATATCAGCAAAATGTTTAAAAGCCTTTCTCTACTATCATCTATGAGGCTTAACTAGTCTTTTAGAGGCCACAACACTGGGAGGTGATTCATCAGCAGGTGTACCCTAAACAACTGAGAATAAAAGCTTTTATCTCACATTCATTGGCTTCCCTTTGCTTTGACACCAGTTCTCAACCCAGGCTTCCAATTAGCATGATCAGGTGCTTAAAAATAAATATGTGCCTGGGTTTATATCTATGGACATTGGCCCCACTTAGTGGTATCTTTGTTATCTCTCAAGAGAATTCTAGTATGCAATCCAGTAGGATATACTATACGTCTAGGACTATCAATCAAACTGGACTCCCATCAGCTTTCCAAATCTGCCTCTGACCTCTCCCTACAAAAGTCGCAAGTCTCTGAGGCAATGGCCTGAATATCTCTGCTGCCCTGCTCACTCATGCTGTACACCTAGGACACACTCTTCCTTGTTCCCCATTTTCACAAGGCCCAATTCAACCTAAGCAGAAAAGCGAACCTGTTTTTAAACATGTATATCCTGGCGCCCAGCTGCCTTAGCATTTCCGTTTACTGTCACTTGGGAAGCAAACTGTGTGACCAGAGTCACTGCTCAAAGAGTG
Source organism: Macaca mulatta (assembly GCF_049350105.2). NCBI lineage: Eukaryota > Metazoa > Chordata > Mammalia > Primates > Cercopithecidae > Macaca > Macaca mulatta. The sequence continues at coordinate 24,780,484 of NC_133423.1, read as the reverse complement.
CTTCTGATGGGGAAAGAGCCACGTTAGTCCATCACTGTCTAGGTTGGGATGTGGGGATAGATTCCGTACGCATATTGTATACAATTCAAAGACATCCACTGCATGATTAGTCCCCAAATTTAAGCTTCTGTCTCATAGTTTGAAGTTTTATGTTGGTATCTGTCTGCACTCAACTTCATTCCCACTGGAAGCATGTTTAAGGCCCTTCGAATTGAATACTTCCCCCAGAGGACGGTTTGAATTAATGTGTAACCCAAGAGAAGTATGAATCACTGGTCTTTGGGCCAGATAAAGCAGCAGCGGAATTGGGATAGAGGAATTAGGGAAAGCCTCAGAAGGGGTCTGCTCATCTGATGTTTTCACCAAAGACCCAGATCTGGAAGGGTTTTCCTCTGTTTTTGTGATTGTTTTATTTTACTTTTGACATAAGGAAAGAGAATAAAAGGATTATACTTTTATCTGCTGTCTTATCTGAGGAGCATATACAGTAGACACAATTGGCCGATTTTCAGCAAAATCTCCCTCCTCCAGTGTTAGTATTCAGCCTGCTCTCTGGGTGGAGACTATTCTGGAAAGAATGTCTGACTGCTGGCTGCTGGATATCCACCCTGTTCCAATGAACAGCATCTAAGCCAGGTTTCTGCCCTGTACTTTTGAAGTTCTGGATGAACTAGGCATGGGTAGTTAAGAAAGAAACTCAGATCCTAAGATAGTCAAGCCCACCTTACCGTTTCACAGGATCTCTGTGCTTAATCCTGGATCAAACAGAGAAAGGAAGGACCTGTTGGAGTCAGAATTCTTGACAGAAGAGCCTCTGGGTGGGGGTTGGGGCAGGGCTTATAAATATGGCCCCTGTCAGAAGGGTGAGGTCCTCTGTCTGCCTCTGTCTCAAGTTCAAATACCAAGCTTATAAAAGTCACAGCCACCTTGGTAACAGGCATTGGAGATAAAAATAATAGAAACAAGTTTCTGATGTCAATTCCTTTCTGGAGATTTTGTTCTGTCATCGAAATGGCCAAGTGTCTGAACACCTGTAGCCTGGGTGCGTCTTTGCCTTGTGGTAGAAAACCAGTCGTGTTTTGAAAGTTCCCTTTCTGTAAGGCATAGATGAGTCCTCATTGCGTCGTGATTCCTGAGGACTTTGGTTATGCAAGGTGGCAGCACATGTTCTCAGACAGCAGACTTGGTTTGGTTCTCCTAATGATTTCAGGAACTTACTTTGGGGAATGTGAAGAGGGAGTGGGGAGAGACATAAAGCTATCAAGAGCTACAATCTGAAAGCCTAAAAAGCCAATTAAAATGCTCTGCATGAAATTTGAAAGGAAACCATTGCAAGAGGATAGAACTTTATTAGCATCAGATCTTCTGCCTGCGTTCTCTCTCTCTCTCTGTCTCTCTCTCTCTCTCTGTTTCTCTCTCTCTGTCTCTCTCTCTCTCTCTCTGGTTCTCTCTGTCTCTCTCTCTCTCTCTCTCTCTCCCTGCCTCTTCCAAATTTCATATTAAATTGTAATCCCCAGTATTGGAGGTGGGGCCTGGTGGGGATGGGAGGGAATTGGATTGTGAGGCTGAATTTCTCATGAATGGTTTAGTACCATCCTCTTGGTGCTGTCCTTGCAATAGCAAATGAATTCTCTCAAGATCTGGTTGTTGTAAAGTGTGACACCTCCCCCACTCACTCTCTCTCTCTCTCTCTCTCTCTCTCTCTCTCTCTTACTCCTGCTCTGGCCATATGAGATGCCAGCTCCACCTTTGCCTTCGACCATGATTGAAAACTCCCTGAGTTTTCCCCAGACGCTGAATAGATGCCATCACTGTGCTTCCCTTAAAGCCTGCAGAACCATGAGCCAATTAAACCTCAAACCTCTTTGCTTTATAAATTACCCAGCCTTACATATTTCTTTTTGTTTTATTTATTTATTTATTTTTTGCTTGTTTGTTTGTTTGTTTTTGAGACAGAGTCTCACTCTGTCGCCAGGCTGGAGTGCAGTGGCATGATCTTGGTTCACTGCAACCTCTGCCCCCTGGGTTCGAGTGAGTCTCCTGCCTCAGCCTCCCAAGTAGCTGGGACTACAGACGTGCACCACCACACCCATCTAATTTTTGTATTTTTAGTAGAGATGGGATTTCACCATGTTGGCCAGGATGGTCTTAATCTCTTGACATCATGATCCTCCCACCTCGGCCTCCCAAAATGCTGGGATTACAGGCGTGAGCCACCACCCCCAGCCTGGCATTTCTTTATAGCAATGTAAGAACAGCCTAACACACACACATTTTCTCTCTCTCTCTCTCTCTCTCTCTTTCTCTCTCACACACACATAAACACATGAGTAGATTTTATTCACTCTCATTTTCCAGCTGAGGAAATTGAAGCCAGACAGGTAATGTCAAGATTATAGCGAGTTACTAGCAGAGACAAGATTCCAACCTAGTCATGTGCACATCTATGTTATCCCTACTTGTAGAATTGCTGACACTTCCTTCGTGAGCCTGTGTCTTTCCCCTGCATGAAAGCACCCACTGGCCCCCATGTTTAAACCAGGAAGAAGTGGAGTGAACAAGATAAGAAAGAAGTTTCTAGGGCCAGGAATGCATCAGTTCATCATCCAGCTTCTCCCTTTCTAGCTGTGTGATCTCAGGCATGTTACTTCATCTCCCCCACACTTCAGTTTCCTCATCTGTAAAATGGGGATGATGATAATGCTGTCTACTCCATAGGTCACTAGAAAGATTACAGAAGACAATACAGGTAAAACACTGAGAGCAGTACCTGGTACAAATAAGCTCTCATTAAATACTAGTTATTTCCTATGATGATTCGATTCATTATAGCTTGACTCCTGCCTCATTTTAAGCCTCATACTGGCCTTGATTCCTCTCAGCCATCTTCCTCCAGGATAATGCCACACACTCTCTGAGCTTCACAGGCTCCTCATTCTGTCTACAATAGGCTCCCCCATATTACACTGCTGACAAATTCCTATTTCTGCTTTAACCTTTTCCTCCTGGAAGCCATCCTTGACCATTATTAAAGAGAGATTATTATTCTCTTAAGTCAAACCACTTTCATAAAGATCACACTTGCATTGTGGAAGTTACCACACTCTGTTGCAATTTATCCATTTAGTTCTTCTATATGACATGAGCCACTTAAGGACAAAACAGGGTCACTTAATCTTATTATTCAGTGCACATAACACATTGCCCAGCACAGAGCGTAAGTGTCCTAGATGATGCTATGTGTTTACCGAAACCTATTTCTAACTCTTCCTTCCTAGGCAACTGTGCTTCCAAGGCCCCTTGAAGTTAGGAGGGGCCACATGACTAATTATTACAAATGAAATTTGAACAGAAATGATGGTGCTACTTCCAGCCTGGGGCAGTGACAGAGCCCATTGTAATTCTCCAGTCTTTCTATTCCCTTGCCGCAGAGAATGTGGAGGCCTCGTAAAGAAATGGCAGAGTCACAAGACCCAAGCAGCCAAAATTATTGATTCATTGCATTAAGGGCTGTTGCCCTGGATCATCACCCAGACCCATAGTGGAGTTATAGCAAGACAATCGTAGGCAAGGCATAAATTTGTACTGGGTTAAGCCACTGTGATTTTGGAGTTGTCTGTTTTTGCAGCATTGCCTAGACTCTCATGACCAGTACAGCTCAATAAATGACAGTTAAATTAATTTTGATTGAGTCATTATGCATAAAAGTTATGTGGCAAGAACTATTGCTAAAAAAGCCTTTTTTTTTTTTTTTTTTTTTTTTTTTGCTTTTGTTGTCTCCCCAAAGTCAACCAACTCTCCTATAAAGGATTATTTTCAGTTGTGTTCTAAAGATCAGATTCCTTCTGATGAATAGTGTTATCAATCTGTAAATATGTTATTTTATCATCAATGTATCAACACACCACAGAGCACATAATCAACTTAAGATTATTTTTCTCTTATTTCCACTTAGGAATTTTAGTAGTTGATATTAATTGATCCTATTTTTTTAAATAGCCTGTAGTGCACACAAGTCTTCTATTTTTAAACCTTCTCTAAAAATATAATGCCTCTAAAGGCAAGGCAATGAAGATATCTGAAACTAAATATATACTAAATTCCCAAGAAGTCCATTTTCAATAAAGGATGAGAATACAAAAAGTGAGAAAATCTGTGTTGGGGATTTCCATCTGAACTGACAGCCTCATTTTAATTTCCATGAATGTGCCTCGCTTACAAATTCCAACATCCCAAACTAGAAGAGAGACTGCCAGCTCTAACCCTAGGTTTTTATTGTTTCTTGGTTGAATTCAGGGAGTTGAAAGCATAACACTTTCTCTAGCATGCAGTTTGGCTGTTATAGATTTATTTCTCTCAGCTCTTTGAAGGAAGGAAAACCTAAATGAGAAATTCATCAGATACTAGTCAGGATGAAAAGAGAGACCCACTGTGCTGCCTGCAAAAGGATTTGTGACATGGGTCTACCATTGTGACTCATTACAAACCATAGTAAACCTCTGTGAAGACATGACACAATGAACTTTTAAAAATGCATATCAGTTGCCCACCCATCCATTTCACATAAATACATAATTAACTTTCTGAACATGGATATTTTTGGCATTTAAAAATGTATATTAATTACTTGATATTCTGCCCATTTCAAGCTGTTTATGTAAATACTGAGTTGAGAGACTTCTTAAAATGCACAGAATTTACTTGGCCATCTACAATAGTAATTGACTAAATACATAATTAGAGTATTTTTAAAACAGGTATTATAGACTCAGTAATCTTTAATGACCTCTTGCATCATTCTAACCTAAGGTGTCAAGACTTAATTAGAATTTGAAATTCATGGATCATTGACCAAAGCACCATAATTGGCTTGGGCATATGCACTATTGCAGATCATCAGTGAACCAACTCCTTCAAACAACTACTCAGAATGCCATGATAAAGGTGCACTGATTCATCCACTTGGAATATTTCTCACAAAGAATTAACCATTTTAAATCCTTAAAGGAGGCAATTTAATTTATCCTCAGTTGATATGAGAAAGCTCCTCTTTACAAATGAATGCCAGATACTTAATGTAGAAGGAATGATAGAAAAAAATTAAATCACCATTTTGCAATCTGTACTCCCCCTCCCAGCCCTATGAAAGCATTGACTCAGACAAGGATTGTCACCAGGAATCAAAATCATTGGATAAAATGTTGTGAAAAGACCATTCCCAAGGTGTCATGTGTCATTTCATAGATAATTTGCTAATTGCAAAGAAAAACAATCTGTGCAACGGAGGACTCTGACTGTCTCATTTTAACTTCACTGATAGTGGAACTCTCTGAATGATGTTCTGGCTTGCAAGATGTAGTATATGGCAACACTTAGGAGGTCTTCTTGCTATGAGGCGTCTTGATAACTGGCTTCTTGTTTAACCTTCTTCTTTCTAATCAAGCATTAGACCTAACCTGCAGTTTGCCAGAAATAGAAGAACAACATTAATAACTCCAACAGGAAACAATCAGGATAATCCAGGATGAGGAAAAATCCAAGAAAATAGTCTAGTCCCTGCGAAAAGTCAATGTAACAAACTTTGAAAAGTGAGGAACTGTTACAGATTAAAAGAAACAGGAGAAGCAGAGCAATGTGTGAATTCTGGATTCTAGTTTGATAAAAACATATAGCAGACATGTTGGGAATAAAGATGGACATTTAAATTTGAATCTGTTATTCAATTCTTTAGGTAATCATTTTCTTAGATCGTAATGATCTTGTAGTTAGAAGCATATCTTCATGATGAACGTAATTGACTTTCTTTGTTTTTTTGTTTGTTTTTTTTTTTGTTTTGTTTTGTTTTGTGTTTTGTTTTGTTTTGAGACAGAGTCTCATTCTGTCACCCAGGCTTGAGTGAGTGTAGTGGTATAATCTCGGCTCCCTGCAACCCCCGCCTCCCAGCAATCTCGGCTCCCTGCAACCTCCACCTCCCAGTTTCAAGTGATTCCCCTGCCTCAGCTTCCCAAGTAGCTGGGACTACAGGTGTGCACCACCATGACTGGTTACGTTTTTGTATTTTTTTGTAGAGATGGAGTTTCACCACATGGGCCAGGCTGGTCTTAAACTTCTGACCTCAAGTGATCCGCCTGCCTCGGCCTCCCAAAGTGCTGAGAAAGGCCAGTGTGGCTGGAATAGAAAGAACATGGGAGATGGTGATGCTGATTTGACTGAGGGATAAAGAGAGGCCCAATCACCCAATGCCACCAGACCATAGAGAGGATGCTGACTTTTATCTGAAGAATATTAGATAGTTAAAAGTGTGAAAGTGATGTGATCTGATTAATATTGAAAATCTCTCAGGCTATGATATAGTGAATCAATTGGAGGGGACCAGTGTAGGAGAGTAATTTACAGGTGATTATGAAAGTCCAGGGGAGGGACAACAGTGACTTGAAGCAGGATGGTGGCAATAGAGATGGAGAAAAGCCAATGGAGTCAAAGAAGACTTAGGAGATAAAATTGACAGGATCTGTGATTGATCAAATAAGAGAAGAGAATGAAAGAGTCATCAAGGACTGCTCTTGGGGCTCTGCTTTGACCTATAGAGTAGAGAGCTCTAACGGGCAAATAAGTTCATTTAGAATGATTAGAAGGCTGGATGCCATGGTTCACAGCCGTAATCCCAACACTCTGGGAGAGCAAGGCGGGAGGATTACTTGAGGCCAGGAGTTTGAGACTAGCCTGGGCAACATAGTGAGACCCTCATCTCTATAAAAAATAAAATTAAAAATTAGGTGGCATGGTGGTGTTCACCTGTAGTCCCAGCTACTTGGAAGGCTGAGGAGGGAGGATCATGTGAGATCAGGAGTTGTAGGTTACAGTGAGCTATGAACATGCCCCCGCACTCCAGCCAGGGTGACAGAGTGAGACTCTGCCTTGAAAAAAGAAGAAAAGAAAAATAAAAGTAGAATGATTGCAAGGTGAGTTTTAGATATTCTGCTTTATAGGGATCTTCAAGCTATGAATGTTAGCACATAGTCCAATGGGACATTGCCTAATTTTAGATATTCAAAATGTAGCATTTACAAATGAGAATTCTACTTTGAATAGTTAGTCTGAAAAAGAATGCACTATGCCAACAATTGTGTCATTGCTCAAAACGCATCTAAGATTCCTCCTTGAAAATTTCGCTGAGAGCCAGTTTGCAGCTTCTCTACCATCGGCCTTGGATTGAAAAGGTGCTTTCAGATATTCTCTAAACTCCTCTGTGTGTACCAACCATAGCACTCACTCTAGGCATTGTATTGTCATTTTATTTGCTGTATCTCTAGAACCTGAGCTCTTTTAGTTTGCTCACCCCTGGATTTTGGTGATGTATATAGCAGGCTCTTGATAAATATTTACTAATTAAGCATAGAAAAGTGATCTTGTTACTTTACCACCTCACCACAATTTTATCCAATGTGGTCCAGCATCAATGACTAACTTGTTTCCTAAAGTGGCCTCTGAACAACTCGCTTCAGTTTCTAAAATAACAAAATCAACCCACAAAAGACCAGAAAAAGAAGAGGAGGAAGGGAAAAGGAAAGAGGGATAAAGGAAGAAAGGAAGAAAAAGAAGGAGGAGAAAAAGGAGAAAGGACTCTACATGACAAAAAAAAATGTTGCAGGCTCTGAGAGTTATTCTTTCAGATATGTTCCCTAATGGATACTGGGATCATTGTAGAGCTCCTCGGAGTCACTGTTTCGAAAAGGACTTGTCCCACTTAAATACTCAAAGCCAGATATAGTAAGACCACTTGTCTACACACATCCCATACACAACATAGTGAAGATGATAAGTAACAGTCACATTAAATAGCCCAACCCACATGACACAATTCTGAAAGTTCACCAGAAAACCTGGACTGGCCGTTTTATAAATTCATTCTGCATCATCTGCACTTGAGGCATTTCTTTAAAGTGCTGATTTCTGAAGCCTATTGAGTTAGAAACTCTGTATATACTCTGATGCCCGAGTAGCTGAATGAAACACAGATAGAAATTTCTGGAAGTCTGTGCTCTCTGAGCTCTGGTCGTGGCTCCATCTCTTAATATTTGATGACCTTGAGAATGTCACCTAACTCCTCTGGCCTCAGAATCTCTGAAAAGATGGAAGTAGTTAGCTGATTTCTAAAGTACTTTCTAGCTCTATTATGTTAAACTCTGCCGCTTTTGCTCTCAGTCTGGCACAGCATACCGAACACTATTCTTAGTTCACATATGTAGATGCTGAACTGTGCTCTGATTGGCTGGGCAGCCCAGGCTCTGACCTCACATTCATTCTCGTGATTAGGATAACCGTCAAATGACTAGTCTGGTCTAATTTTCCATCTTGCACTTTGTTATCTCACACCTCAAAATTTGATGATGATTCCACAAAGTAAAAGGTCATGTCAGCAGGGACCATATATTTCAGGGGGGTCTCTACAGTTGAGTAGGGGACATATAAGTGAGAAGGGAAGGGGTACTTGAGGCAAGGACAAGAGCATGAGCAAAAGCATGAAAATAGGAGTGGGCAAAGGATTCCTAGGGGTCACTTCACCATGATCAGAGTGCTTGCACCCAAGACTGGTTGGATCCAAAAGCAGTATTTCAGACTTCAGAACAAAGTTTAGTTAGTGTATTTCCAAAATCAGAGCCAGACAGGAAGGGAGGACCCCATAAAGAATTTTCTAGTTGGAAACAGTGGGCTACAATAGTGTGTTAGAGTAAGGTTTTCTCATAAAAATATAATAGAAACTGTTAAACTCACACTTTGCGTGTGCCATTTGAAAATGAATCTTACACATTGGCAAACATAAACATACGTGAATGCACTAAGGTAACTAACTGGGGAAGTGACTGTGTGCTTCCAGAGACCACTCTCTTTCAGAAGTGAGTAGAGAATTAGATTGTGCAGGCAGAAGACATTTGGTTGGGACAAGGTTTCTCTGCCAACTCAGCTTCTGCCGTGTCATGAGTCACAGAACTGGCAGGCTCTGAGTACACGTACGGTCTTAAGACCCTCTGCTTGCCAGTTCTACTGGGTAGATGGTACCCAACCAATGCTCACTTCTTGGGGGAGGAGTGTTTTGAGTGAAATTTTTCCCTTGGGAAAAAGAAAGAGTACACAAACATCCTTTATAATAGATTGATAAATTGTCCCCATATTCAGAAGGGGAAGAGTCTATTCCGTCGATGGTTGGATTTTTCCTTTGAGCAAGATAATGTAGACTGAAAGGGAGTTCTTTGGCTGCCAACACTCCCAGGACAGGCTGCTGGCAGCAGGTCCTTTGAGAAAGGCAGCAGATGGCCTCTGGGGGCCATGGGGAGTTGGCCAAGGTTTCCCTGGAGAATCACTGGATTTATATTCCTGTTACTTTAGGCACACATCCCCCTAGGCACTAAGCAAGCTCAACCCCTCTTTAGGATTTTAAAACCTGGAGTATGTGTGTGTTGCATGCCACAGAAGACAATGGTTCCACCCATAAAAGAGGAAAGCATTCCTCTACCCAAAGTCAGCCTAGATAATATCACTTCTACATGAAGCCTTGAACCAAGCAGTAAAATCATTTTAATCGACCTTGTAAATGGTTTTAGAGGGCTCAGAACTTATTCACTTGCCCTCTTCATCTCAAGTTGGTTAATTGGTTTTCTAACTTGAATTACACTATTTGCTAATATTTACAACATTTGCTAACTTGAATAAAGTGCCATGAGTTTGATTAAATTGGATAACCTTTCCAGTTGCAGTTTTATATTTCTAGAGGGAGTTCACGAAAATGAGGAAGGCCTTCAGTAGCCTAGACTTTGGCTAAATTCTATTTTAACCTTGAGTGAATTCACATTCATTGGAGACTCATTCCTGTAAGGTGTCTACCCTGCTAGGATGAAGCAAAAGCAAACAAACCAGAACACACACAAAAAATGAAGCATGGTGGCAGCTCTTTTTTAAAATGTCACCACTAAATAAGTATTGATAAGTACCAATTCTGCTCAACATCATACTTCAAGCTATCAAGTGAAGGGAAAAGTTGTGTACTCAAGGATGCTTTAATCTAGCAGGAGAAATAGGACTTACACATAAAATATTTTAACAGGAAACAAGACAAACCACAGTTGGATAGATTGGTTCAATTGCCTTGCAATAAACAAAATATTGTTTTGTAAAATTTCCACTATGATGTATGTGCTTTATTGTGGGATTTTGATTGGGGTTTGGCACAGTTGGCTATGCCCTCAATAAAAGCCTTCCACATCCAACCTAAGAAGTGTAGACACCTGTTGGAGAGGTTGGATGCCACAGAGGGAATCATTTGTCCCTCCCTCAAGACAGGAACGGTTACTCATCTTAGCTGAGCATTTTGGGAACAGTGCAATGCCACAATGTTCCAATCTGGGCTGTCAGATCATTCATTTTGGAAAGCTTCAGACGTACTGTTCTTTGCTTGATAAATATGAATACATTTTACATTTTAAGTTTTTATTTTCTTTATTGCTCTTCTACTTTTTAAAACATCTGTCTCAAGTAGGCAAAGAAATCACATAACAAAGACAAGAAGTAAAGGAGAACAAGGACCTGATATCTCCATCATGTGTCTTGCACGTGCCTGGCTCTTCACCTAGTCATATTGCTCTCTCTGCCTCTGTTGCCCAAGTGCCCACCTCTAGATATCCAAACCTTATTAACAACTCAAAGCACATCAGCTGCCACTCCTAGGAAGCCCTCCAAAATCTCCATCTTGAGTGACATGATCTGTCCTAGAATACTTGCTGATTCTCTCATAGTGTTTAGCACTTTCTTCCTTGCATAAATATTTACATATACTGGCATCTACTATATATATATATCATGCATATCTGACATACTTTAATATATCCTGCTTTACCCCAAATCTATTACAGCATCTTATAAGCAGTCCATATTGAGTAAATACTTGTTGGAAATGTTTGCTGGATGAATAAATTAATTGATCAATGCAGAAGAGATGTTTCCAAAGAACCTAATACATTTATGCAATCAGGACACAAAAATGGAGCTAAAGTCATGTATGCAATTTAGGCAGATACACATCCTAGGTAAAGAGTGGTCAACACTTCAAATCAGTGGTCAGTTCCTTTGGCTTAGTCTATTTCTTTCCAGGCATAGAGATTTGGCTAAAGTCAAACAAGAAATCAGCATGTAAGCTGAGGGCCTCATTTTGGACAATCCATCTCAAGATTCTGCTTCTGTATTCAGCACATTTTCCTTCCTTTCCCTTAGAATTGAGGGGATAATTGGGAAGCAGCCCTACATAAAATGTAAACATTTATTGAATTAGTGTTGGCAAGGTTCTTATTCTTCCCTAACTTGAAAGTGAAACTCACCTCTACTAATAAATTTTAAAATGAGAAAGTGTAAACTATCAGCAAACCAGTACTTCCCCACAAAATATTAAAAATAAGTTAAAGCGGATGTTAATATTATATGAGAGAAAAGACACAGGAACACAATCCACCAGTAGATTGGCAGAATGGCATGAGCGTTCACTGGAATGACTTTTTTCCCTTCATGACAAAATTTGTGCTAAATATCATATCAACCATTTCTTAAGAATCACTTCATGCCAGGCAAGTGGAAATTAGATTTCATATGTTATCTAATTAATTTATAACAATCCTTCAAAGTCAATATTATTGTTCCCATTTTACAGATTAGGAAACTCAAGGAGTTTAAGGCTCAGGGAGACTTAAAAACCCTGCCCAATCTATCATAACTAAGAATCTATCATAGCTACTGTAATTCATCACCTTCCGCTGTAAAAGCAAATCATAAGATTCTCCATTTCTTCAACATGCACAGGCTTCACCACACACATATCCCAGCTCTGTCTCACCTCAAACCTTTTCTTAATTAGGCCTAACTTCAAAAGACAACTTGTGGGGCTGTAACCAAAAAGTAGAGAAAGGCCCAAGAGCTGCTGAAGATAATGCACAAAGTAAATTACCTACATCAAGGTGTTCTATTGTCGATTACAGTGTTTATTAATAGTCTTGATTCCAATTATATCTCCTACTATGCCAAAGCTGTTTTTATACTACACGAAAATAAAAATTCAATCAAGATGTGCATTTACCATCTGTATATTAAGATCTTCCCACTATTCAAGAATGCCTAGACTTTGTTCTTTTCCATCTCCACTGCCCTCGAATTGCCCCTCTCTGTGCCCCATCCCACAGCAAAGACCCCCCAGCATTTGGCTCTGAGTAACCCTAGGAACCAGGAGGCTTGAGCTATCTTGCAAAAACTCCAGTTGAGTTTGTAGTCTAAAAGGGGATGAATCTGGAAAAGCTTCAGCTAAGCATTCAAATTTCCTGCTCTTTTATCTGCTCTGAGTTTTGATCTCTCACCCATTGTTCCAGCTGCTTTGAAAATAGCATAAATGCACCATAAGTCTTGTTGTTGGGTGACATCCTCCACACAAAAGGCTGGTGGGAACAGCAGCCCCTTTACACCCTTGATGCTCTGTGCTGCCTGCTGGTTGCTTGAAATGCCCCTGGAGCAAGGGAAGGAGGATTACTTCATGGACAGCGGCAATCACTTCAGCTTCCAAGAACTCAGTCTCCAGAACCTACAGGTTCCTGCAAAGGACACTGGAGCAGCTGGAAAGGATATGAGCTCCATCATCACAATACTTAAGTTTTTGCATTTTGAACCAAGTTACTTTGCAATAATCTGTTTTGCTCAACAATACCTCCAAAGCATGTTTCCTTGTCTTTTTGGGCACATAGTGATAGCCACTTTCTATGGCCCAAATAAAGTTCTAAATATGATATTTCAACAACAACGTCAGCAAAGCAAGAGGTAGTACATCTCTGGGTGTTCAACTTTGCCTTGCCTTTCAACATAAGAAGCAAGATTTATCGGGACTTCAGCGGGCAAGGATTAATAGAATGAATCACCTCATTTCCCCTAAAGGTTTGACCCAGTGTGTGATTTGTGCCTGCTAAGCTAGTATAATGATGGACAATCCCTTTTATTAATGTAGCTAAAAATGGAAACTGTGTTAAGACCTTACATAACCTGAAATGACACGTGGCAACTGAGGGTCGCTTCTCCCACAAGGTCTTGGTGCCTGAGTTACGTTAGCATCAAATGGAAAGAATTGCAAATGTGGAAACATTTATTCTGCTATCTGTACTGTGCCTTTATCTAAGTTAGATCTTACAGCTTTAATAGTATAAGAAAAAATATAAACACAAGTTGAAGTCAAGTTATATTAGATAAACATTTTTAACACAGAGATGCTGCATATTATCTTCACCATTGTTAGAAATAATAACAGTTAATTTGTAAGATGTTTCTCACTATAAATATCCACATTTTAAAATATTAAATAATGTTACTTATAGAAAAATTTTAAATAGACATTATGCTGTGAGATGTTATTATTTTAGGTTCTCTCAGACCACAAAGTTACAAAAAGCAAAGTGAAGAGAAATTATTTATGTATCATAAAAAATTATGGGTTTATATCTAAGGCTAGGGAAAAATGTATTTATGAATATATACAAATCCCATTTCAGTTACCTCTGCTCATTTAGAAGGTAAGATGTCTTTTGGTTCTGAAATCTCTGAATGTGTTGTTTTATTCCATGACATTTTAGAAAAGATATTTTTACAGCCAAAGTCTAGTCAAACGGTTTATTTTGAAATACTTGAAATTTGGTTATGATGTAGTTGCTTGATTGAATCTGACTGATGATTTTCAAAATATCCGCTTGCTAAATTAAAGCTGTAAATTTTACAAACAAATTTCTATGTCTAGGCCAAAGGTTTTACATCCGGTCTGTAGTCGTGTTTTGCCTGTTCAGCACAATGTTTTTAAATTTTTTTTAAAGTTAATTAGATGCTAACTTCTAAAAATCAAGAGAGTTTCATTTTTAAAATTCTAACTTCTTGACTTATTTGAAAGAAAATTCTACATCTGGCAATCCTGGACCTGGATTTCTGCAACAGGAAGGGTTTGAGTGTCAGGTGCCTGCTTTAGATGGAACACCGATCTTAAATTCATCATTGCTCCTGCCCAGCCTGTTCACCAACATGTATCCCCTGCCTGGGCCTTCTAAGCAGTTCAGTTCACAGCCCCCCATGTAGACACAGCTTGCACAGCTTGAATGTCTTCCCGTTGTTAGAAGTCTTGCACAAAGAGTCTCTGTCACACCTAGGAAGCATGCATGTATGTGCCCTGAATGAAGACAATCATGCAAGTTCCCTGCAGGTTCTTGTTATCTGTCTGATATGGTTTGGCTGTGTCCCCACCCAAATCTCATCTTGAAGTGTAGCTCCCATCATTCCCTCATGGTGTGGGAGGGACCCAGTGGGAGATCATGGAATCATGGGGGCAGTTTCCCCCATACTGTTCTTGTGGTAGTGAATAAGTCTTAGGAGATCTGATGGTTTTATCAGGGGAAAGCTCTTTTGTTTGGCTCTCATTCTCTTCTCTTGTCTGCCACCATGTGAGATGTGCCTTTCACCTTCCACCATGATTGTGAGGCCTCCCCAGTCACATGAAACTGTAAGTCTATTAAACCTCTTTCTTTTGCAAATTGCTCAGTCTTGGGTATGTCTTTATCAGTAGTGTGAAAATTTTCAAACTAATAGACTTTCTCTTCTCTCTCTCTCTCTCTCCCATTATTGAACCTAGACTTATACTTGATTAGGACCATCACAGAGTACATCACAGTGTACAACACATGAGTTGAATTGATACCATATGGGAAAGATTTTGGGATGAGAAAATATATTTATTCCACAGGTATTTTCTGAATGTTCACATTATACCCAGGCACTGATTAAGATACTGGAGATACATCAGTACACTAAACAAGCCAAAAGTCTGCCCTCCTGGAGCTCATATTCCAGAATCACCTATGCTTTACTGTGGTGAGTTTGCCTTCTCCAATAACCTAAGACAGTCTCTAGGTCCTCTCCTCTTTCCTTCCAATCAATACAATCTCATCAAATCCAGGGAGGTTAAAATTGTATCTGCAGGATGCTGAACAGACTTCCTCTTATTTTCCAACTGTAAATAACTGACAGGAGATTCTTCAATAACTCCCAGCCCACATCTTGCCTTGCTGGCAATGAGTGGCATGGTGGGGCACTGCTGGCCAGTAGGGAGCATGGAGACTGACTGGTGTGAATTTGTTGACCCTCAGTCCCGACTACCCCCTTTATAAGTGAAAACAGTGAGATTTACCAGGGCTAAGTGACTTGCTCAAGGTCACACACTTTCAGAACAAATAGTAACTAGTCCCTACCTAGTCCCAATTTTCCCTGAGATTTCCTATGTTTCTCTTTTCCCTGAATCCAGTCCAAAGAATAATTTCAACAAGTCCGCTTAGCCCTATTAGTAACCCAGAGGGGGCTGCAGTCCTGGGAATATTGGATCTTGAGTGACTTCATGCCTTAACTATTTGAAATGACTTCTTGGATCTCTTCCTCTGGAGAAAAATAGAGTTTACAGTCATTTAAGAATTAATTAATTGCTTAAATCATGCCAAGTATACACTAATAACAATAAAACTTAAATTAAAAAATAGAATAATCTCAACTGAAAAGCAAATCATTCATTCATTGCTTTTACAATAGAAATGGAAGGTTTATCATGAGTCAAGCATTGATCTAAGTAAAAAAAAAAAACATTGAAAAGGTCACTAATCTCTTCTAATGGAAAGATAGACTAATAAGGCAAATAACCAAGTGAAAAATAAAAGCCTAGTTAGTGACATGAATTAAAAAAACAAAACAAAACTGGCTGGCCACCTCTAATGAGATTTCACTTAAATTGAGATCTAAATGTCATACATATCTAGGGGAGAAGCATTCTAGACTGAGAGAATAGCTAGTGCCAACTTCAAGGCTGATAATAAGACTGGGGTAGGAAGGCAGTAGAATGGTCAGTTGGCTTGGCACAAGATGAGTTATGTACAGAGTTGTTCAAGATGATGTCTGCAAGCTCAGCAAGCGGTATTCTGTGTGGGTTATTAGCAATTTGAATTTTATTCTAAGAGTAATGGGAAATCCTTAGTCAATCCTAAACAAGAGGGTAGCATTAAATAATTTATAGCTTATAGATCTTACTCTGAATGTTACATGAAAAATCATTGAGGGCTAGTAGGTAACAGAAGCTGTGAGATGTATTAAAAGTCTATTGCTGTGCATAAGACATTTATGTGGCTTGGCTCTGTGTCCCCACCCAAATATCATCTTGAACTGTAATCCCCACATATGGAGGGAAAGACCTAGTGGGAAGTGATAGGATCGTGGGGTTTTTTCCCCCATGCTGTTCTCGGGAGAATGAGTGAGTTCTCATGAGATCTGGTGGTTTTATAAGGGGCTCTTCCCCCTTTGCTCTCTCCCCATCTCCTGCTACCCTGTGAAGAAGGTGCATTGTTTCTCTTTCACCTTCCACCATGACTGTAAGTTTTCTGAGGCATCCCCAGCCATATGAAACTGAGTCAATTAAACCTCTTTTCTTTATATTTATTTATTTATTTTTCATTTTTATTTTTATTTTGCTTGAATTTCCAGGATACATATGCAGAGCATGCAGGTTTGTTACATAGGTATACTTGTGTCATGGTGGTTTGCTGCAACTGTTAGTCTGTCCTCTAAGTTCTCTCCCCTTGCCCCCCCCACCTCCCAACAGGCCCTGGTGTGTGTTGTTCCTTTCCCTGTGTCCACGTGTTCTCATTGTTCAGCTCCCACTTATGAGGGAGAACATGTGGTGTTTGTAAACCTCTTCTCTTTATAAATGACCCAGTCTCAGGGAAGTTCTTTATAGCAGTGTGAACACAAACTGATACAGGCATGATACTGGCTTGGAGGAAGGCAATGCTTTCCAGCTTAGATGCGTACAAGGATCACCTAGAGAACTTAAAAAAAGGAAAGAAAACCTAAATAAGGCTCTGTCCCTGTCTTAGAGGTTATAATTTAATTGTTTTGAGGTAAGGCCTAAACAAATTTTAAAAGCTTGCTTGCCAGGGTTGAGAATCACTGGTATAATGTGAATGCAGTGGAGATGGAGTGAAAGAAACAGAGTTAGGTTATGTTTTCAAGGCAGATTCAACAGGACTTGATGATGAGTTAAGTGTAAGCAGGAAAGGAAAGAAAAGTTATAAGAAGTACTTTTCCACTTTAGGCCTGAGAAACTAGGTTAATGGTGGTTCTCTTTTGTGAAATGCTAATGTCTAAGAGAACATCAAGCTTAGGCAGGAGAAGTAAGGGTTCTGTTCCAAATATGTTAAACTTCAGCTGCCTAACCAATGTTTGAATGAAGAGATTTAGTAGCCAGTTGGATATTCAACTCTGGAAATCAGAAAAGGGGCCAGAAATGGGTATGTGTGTATATGGCTCTGTGTGTGTGTGTGTGTGTGTGTGTATACATGATTCATACATACATGGTATTTAAAGCATTGAGGACTGGAAGAAATTATTTAGAAGGAGAATGTTTTGAGAAAAGAGGAGAAGCCAGTACTGAACCTTAGGCTTCAATATTCAGAGTCCTACAGAGGAGAAGGAGTTAGCTGGAGAAGCAGCAGCCAGAGAGGTAGTTGGAAAATCAGCATGCAGAGTGTCTCTAAGAGGGAAAAAAAATCATATGTTCAAGAAGGAAGAAGTGGTCACTTTTTTCAAATGTGGCTGAAATGTCACTTAAGATAAGGACAAAAGGAGGACAGCTGGATTACACAATATTAAAGTTATTGGGCATATTGACAACAGCGTTTAATGGAGAGCAGTGAGGAAGGGAGCTAATGCAAGAGAAAAAGAAGAGAGTTCACTGCGACAATGACCACACGAAAAATTTGTTGGGAAGGACAACAGAGACACGTAACAGTAGCACTGGCGCAAGGACTCATTCATATATCTACTGAGGCAGGAAAGACAGCCAAGGGATGACACTTAGGAATAGATGCTGGTAGATATGTAGGTTAGTTACCTGTTGCTTGATTTGACTTTCTGAATAAAGTAAGTGCTGAAGTCACAAGGTGATGGAGAGGCAGAGTTGGAGGTAAGGCAGTCTGCAGAGAGAGGGGAAAATGTGGAGCGGTTGTTTGAGAAAATGGTACAGCAACCACACCAGGGAAGCATCATAGAAATTCTGGTTGAGTGCCCATTGGAGGTCTGTGGTATGGAATTTTAAATAAGAACTGGCAGCACAAGTGTGTTTTCTTTTTTCCCAACAATTTTCAGTTGTTTGGGTGCAGGGACAGAGTAGGTTGGTAATTGAATTTCATGAGAATTGGAGTTTCCCAATGAAATATGACAAAGTGAGAAATGGGACAAGGAAAAATATTTGCAAGAGGTCAACTTGGACCAAAGCAAGGAGGGAGGAAAGTGAGAACATCTCTGGGATGTAATAGGATGAGGGAGAATGGCAAAGTAGCAAGGTCAAGGAGTGAATGTCTTCATTAGTGATATGGTTTGGATCTGTGTCCCCACCCAAATCTCATGTGGAATTGCAATCCCCAGTGTTGGAGGTGAGACCTGGAGGGAGGTGATTAGATCATGGAGATATTGCTCATGAATGGTTCAGCACCATCCTCTTTGTGCTGTTCTCATGATAGTGGGTGAGTTCTTGCAAGATCTGGTTGTTTAAAAGTGTGTGGTGCCTTCACCATCTCTCTCTTGCTCCTGCTCTGGCCATGTGATGTGTGTGCTCCAGCTTTGCCTTCCAGCATATTGTAAGTTTCCTGAGGCCTCTCCAGAAGTCAAGCTGATGCCAGCATCATGCTTCCTGTATAGCCAGTGGAAATGGAGGACATTTAAACCTCTTTTCTTTATAAGTTACCCAGTCTCAGGTATTTCTTTATAGCAGTAGGATCTAACACATTTAGTACATGGAAAACAGAGCCAAGGATTTTTCAAAACTATATCGCAAAGCAATAAAGAGATAGCAAGTTACAAAAAGAAAGGGCACTCTGAGTGCTGACCAGAATAAAACATTGTTATGTACACTTGGGCAAATCGTGAACACAACACAGTAAGCATGAGGAAACATCCTAAAGTGATCCAGAATGAAAAAAAGAAGTCCCCTGCAAAAGAAAAAAAAAAAAAAAAAAAAGATTGACATTTGATTCCTCATTGCTGCTACTGGATTCAAGAGGAAAATGACATGAGATTTTCAAAATGACTTTCATCATTGTATTTTAAAAGTATGTAACCTGACGAATGCAATTCTAGTGCAATAGTAAAACTCAGTTAAGAGTTCCACTCACCATGGTGCTATGAGTTCATGCAGAATTTCCTTCCCAGCCCCAAATGTAGAGAAACAAAGCAGTAAAATATTTTTCAAAACCATGAATTCATGTTTTTTTTTTTTTAAAAAAACCAACGAACTGATACCATGGGTCTCTGGTATCATGCAATATGAAATATACAATGTGGTCCTCTGACAAAATGCTTACCCTGAATCAAATCAGGTAAAACAATCAGACAAATCCAAATTGAGGACATTCTGTAAACCAACTGTCCTGGATTCTTCAAAAGATGCCATGAAACAACCCCTGGTTGCCCCTTCCTACTCCATATACACACAAAAAAATGGAAAAGAGAATAAAGAGAGACAACAGTGAAAGGGAATTCTTAGCCCACAATAGGATCCTGGATCAAAAACATGTTTGTAATGGATACTTAGGGGAAAATCTGTATATGGCATGTGTGCTAGATAATAAATTGTCTGAGTGTGATAATCTTATTGAGGTTATGCAGAAGAATGTTCTTATACTCAGGAGATGGAGACTGAAGTATTTTATGGGTAAAGGTCAAGAATAATTACGTCTACGATTAACTCTCAAATGGTCCAGGAAAAGAGAAAAAGAGGGAATAAGAAAATCTTGGAACTTGGTAACAATTGATGAAACTAGGTGACTTTAAGATGTTAATTTGATACTCTTACCACTTTTCCGTGATTTAAAGTCTTCTAAATAAAAAGTTGGAAAAAAGTAAAAGAAATAGATTCACAAACAAAGTGAATATCCCATACATCAAAAATGGAACTCCCACAACAAAAGACGATAATAAGCAGTGAGGCAGCAGAAAACCTGTTTGATGTTGGGACTAGAAATAGTTAGGATTGTCCATTCTCCTGTGGAATAAGGAGGAATTAATCTGCTTTCAATGAAGACAGGTGACTACTGCCTGATGAATGGTGTAAAACTTTAGGCAGTGGAGATCTCATCCTGCAATAAATGCATTCTGAAAAATAGCAGCACAATTCAGGGCTGGCAACCTTTATTGCATTGCTCTCTGAGCTGGAAGGAGAAGCAGATAGCGAGGGAAGGAGGACCTGGGCCATACTGCCTACTAGCTTGGAAACTAGATCTGTGATATTAATGTAGGATGAGGGTCCCAAAATAAGACATGCTTCTCCATAATGGAGGTTTGTAGGAATGTAATTATAAAATGGCCAGACATAGTAGGGAATGAACAGTAAACAAGGAAGTAAGACGAATGAAGAAGAGAAGGAGGAGGAAGAGGAAAAGAAGATAGAGTAGGAGGGGTGAACAAGAGGAGGAGGAAGAGGATGAAGGAAAAGAAGAGAGAAGAAGGAAGAAGAACAAGAGTAGCAATGGTGGTTAGAATTAGTCTCTCTTCAAGATGAGCTTGCATACTGTAATTCAGAGCATAGAAAGAAAACTAACAACAAAAGATAAACAAAGAATGTAACCACAAAAGAATTCACTCACAGAAAACACAAATAGTTCAATTATCTGAAAAAAGTTTCATAGTAAATGTGTTTACATTCCTCAACGAAGTAAGGAAGGAATGACATCCACAAAGAAAGAAGAAATTACGAAATAAAGTTCATTGTCATGAGTGAAAAATAGGAGGAGATTTTAATAAATAAACAACAAATCTTGGACATAAAAAATATAGTCATTGAAATAAAAAACTAGCTGAAATAAATACTAGGCTGAACACAAAGAGAACTAGGAAATAAGACTGAGGGATGAACACAGAATTTGGCCCAGAGAAATAAAGTAATTTTTTTTAAATATGAAAGAGAATTGAAGACATTCATGTGGGCTGGCTAAGAAGTTTCATCATATGTATAAACAGAGACCTAGAAGCAGAGGATCAAAGAAACAGAAGCACAGTATTTGAAAAGATAATGGCTGTGATTTTTTCTGAATAAGTCTTTGTGTACACTGAATGATGTGACCAAAAAAAAAAAAAATCAAACAATATCTAGTTATACTTTTTAGTGAAATGCAAGAACATTAATACAAATTGTTAAAAAGTTGCTAGGAGAAAACACAGTTTAGCTACAAAGGCACTACAACTAGGCCAAAAGCAAAATTATTTTAAGCAGCAATAGATGCCAGAGACAAATGAATTATAACTTCAAGTGTTAAAAAAAAATGTCAATTTAGAATTCTAAAAAAAAAAATTCATGGGTGAGGGTGAAATAAAGACATTTTTGTACATACAAAGGCTATATCCTACCTTAATTGAAAGAACTGCTTGAGGATATTCTACAACAGCAAGAAAAATAAACACATAAGTAGAAAAAATAGTGAGCAAAGAGAACAGTAAAGTTTGTGAATGAATCCAAATGTCTATTAAATGCAATAATAACTTTTTTATTGTGTTTATAAATTATATAAGTATTTTAATTCTTACCCCAATTTAATCTACAAGTGCAACACATTTGCATTAAAACTCTAAGATTCTTTATGAAATTAAACAACAGAATTTTAAATTTATGAAAAGAAAAATGTTTAAGAACTACCAAATAATTATGAAAAAGAAAAAAGGAGTAGAAAGGAGTCGCTTTAAGGAAAATTAGATTTTTTTCAACATATTTAGGATCTTTCAGGGATCCTTCAAGGAGAGTAATTAAAATGTTCTTCCCAAAACAGTCTTTGATGCCACAAACAGAGCACATAGACAGAATAAATGAACTCTTTTTCTGACCCAGGAGAAGCTAAATTTCCATGTTTACTTGTAGAACTCAGTCAGATTAGCCAGTAGCCAATAATTAAAATATTGGCGTCTAGAATTGAACTACTACTATATTCAAAGAGTGTCTATCCTATAGAGGCTTATTGATAATGAGGAAATGAAGGAAGACCTTGGCAGCTATTTCTGTAACATTTTCTCCATGATTCAGCAGTGAGTCTCAGCCCCGGCTGCGTAGGAGAAGCACCCAGGGAGTTTCAGGAAAATATCATTGCCAGAGATTCTGATTCATTTGGTCTGGGATACAGCCAGAGTACTGTGTTTTTTTTGTTTTGTTTTGTTTTTTTGTTTGTTGTTGTTGTTGTTTAATTCCAAGTGATTCTAATGGGTAGCCAGGATTGAGAAAACAGATTTATAGGATCCTTCACTGAAGACTGAGATTTATCATTAAAACCTTAAATCATGTTAATTCTAATCCATATAATACACCTTGTGAAGAGGTCAGAGGGCAAGAGAAAGGCTCAATTAGAAGTCTTTAAGTGATTATTTCCAGTAATTGAGGTAAATATCTAAAGTCAACCATGAAGATCCAACTAAGCGGTCTTCATTGTCTCTACCCTATGTGAGAATACCAAATTAAACTGATTTTCCAAGGGCACCACATTGAGAGTCCCGAGAGAGCATTTCTTGATTGCATCAGCGTACCTGACATCACCTTATATGAGAGGAGAGTTTTTATAAATAAAGTTATTTATTGATGTGGAAATCTTGAACAATTAAAGGACCAATTTACTCTAGTGTGGTAAAGACATCAATGCCAGAATTCGTATTTTATAAACATGAGAAGTATGACTTTTCTTTCTATTTTTTCTTTTCTTATAAGCACAATTTCTCTCTGCTTGGGTTTTAAATGGTAGATGGCACATAGCAATTAATTGCCAAACATACATATAAATCAGATGTTGTGAACGGTGAACAATAAGCAGTCCAGGGAAGGAAGTACACCTCACAGTGTGCTATCCATAACAATGTTTTCCATGAGCCAGGAGATTTATCGAGCACTTAATAGGGCAGAGACCTTGGGTGGAACATAAATTCTGTAAAAGCCGTCCTCCTGACCCCAAGAAGAGTATAATGCAGTTGGGAGACAAAATGTAAATCTAGAAGAAAAAAAGTAATTGAAACCATGGGGTGGAATATTCAGTGGGTGCTAATGAGGAGCCCGTTCTACTCAAGCCCATTCTGACAAGGGCTCTGCTCTACAGAACTTGCATCCCAAGGAGCTTGTGTAACCATCCCCCACCCCCTGCCCACCTTCACAGAAATGATTTTAAAATGCCAGACTCTAGTTTAGCGTCTGAACCATCCTGAGGACAGTAGTTTCAGATTCAACTGCTATTTACTTTGCAATTATGAGGCCAAAGAGGCCTGGGAGAATTTTCATAGGTTATCTCTTCCAACCCTCATGGCCACTCTGAATTAGATGAAATCCCCACCTTAAAGATAAGGAACCAGAGGCTCAAAGAGGTGAAGTGACTACTTCCTCAAGGTGGTACAGATAGTAAACGGGAAAGTGGGGCATTTTTAATGCCAGGTCTTTACTGTTTATCATTATACATATAATACATGATCACTTGACTTACAAAATAGGGTAAAGGGGAAAGAAATCAAAAGATGCAGCTGCAGGAGGAAGTGGAACTTGGTGGGGTTGTAAAGGATGCATAGAATTTACATGAGGCCGAGATGAGAGGAGGGGGTACATTCAAAATGGGGCACAGTAAGAGGAAAACTAGATGGGAATGCACCAACTGTGTTCGAGGACGCAGCACAGGCCTGTGTGGATGCAGAGCAGGTCTTGTTCCACAACACACAGGAGCAAACAAATGACCCCCGGAGCCAGGAGCAGATGAATTCTTATTTGTAGAAACATTGCATTTAGTGGCCGCAGCACAATCCTGAGGAAATGAATGGGAGTTTTCTCCCTGCTGTCAGGGGCATTCTCCTGGATGATTAATTGACAGTTCTCCAGCCAAGCCCCTGTTCCTTCTGGAGGCCATGCCCCTTGGTGTGCACCTGCCACCGCAGAACCGAAGCAACAAAATGTATTGTCTTCCTCTTTTTCTTCTGAGAGCTGCAGCTGCTGGCCTACTTTAAGGAAACCTTCTTTACCTAGAGTATAAACTTGAACTTCTCTGATTTGCAGGGTGAAAACTTTACACTTTCAACAGATTCAGGGAAGTGGTTCTTTAGAGGAGTTGATTTGAAAAAGCCCCATTCCTCACATGGCACTTAGGGCTGTTCCCTCCTTCTTGCCTTCCTGAGACCCTTTTTTCATTTAGCGGCTTTCTGACCACATTCCTCAATGCCACACGATGCTTTGTGACAGCTGCTGCAGTTGCCTGGAATCTTGAGGCGGCTGATGGGGCCTCTCACATTCAGGAGCAGAGAGCCGTTACTCTAAAGGAAAAGCAAACCGAATTTCTGGTGCATAAATGCATGATTTGTTCATTCATTCTAAACAGTTCCAGAAAGACAAGGCCAATATGGTAATTCTGCCTTGTTTAAAAGATTTTTGTGGCTTTCAAAGAATTAAAGTTTACTTTCTAGCCAAAGAAACACTTAAAGTTAAGTTTCTTGGGGCTTGTTAGCAACATTTGTGCTATCCTCAAATTTGGACCGAAGGATTTGGCGTGAAGAAGTCTAGAAGTCAGAGATAGTCGGGAATTAGAAATAAGAGTGAACATTGCATGAGCACTTCCTACTTGCCAGAAGATGTCTTAAGAGCTGGGCACAAGTTGTTACTGTTCATTGTATTTAATCCTAACAGCCACACTTTTCAGTCATTCATCAAATTATCTATTAAGTACCTGTTATGTCAAAGACATACTGTTCAAATGACTGAAGACTGAAAAAAAATATAATAGTAAATAAGTATGACATATTATATAATAAGGTAGAAGGTGACGAGAGCTAGAAAATAATTGATTAGGGTAAAGAGGTTCAGGAATCCTGGAGTGTGGCAAGAATATGTCTGAAGATCTCATTGAGAAGGTGACACTTTAACAAACACAAGGAGAGCAAGAGGGACCTGCTGTATCTTGGGGGAAATGATCCAGACAGAAGTAACCAACACTAATGGGTTCACATAACAGAAAAAATTAAAATAAGGTATTGGAAGAATATTAGAGAGTTGACTGAGTCAAAGAAAAAGTGGAAATTAGACATTATTAATGGGATAAACAAAATAACATGCCCCTCTTTAGAGATGACCATGTCTTTTCTTTTTTTTTCTTTTCTTTTCTTTTTTTTTTTTTTTTTTTGACAGAGTCTCTCTCTGTCACCCAGGCTGGAGTGCCATGGTATGATCTCAGTTCACTGCAACCTCCATCTCCCAGGTTCAAATGATTCTCCTGCCTCCGCCTCCCCAGTAGCTGGGATTACAGGTGTCTGCCACCACGCCTGGCTAATTTTTGTATTTTTGGTAGAGATGGGGTCTCACCATGTTGGCTAAGCTAATCTTGAACTCCTGACCTCAAATTATCCACCCACCTCCCCCTCCCAAAGTGCGGGGATTACAGGCATGAGCCACTCCACCAGGCAGACCATGTCTTAATCCCAGGATGCTATAACTAGGTTAGGTTATATGCCAAGGGGGAATTAAGGTGGCAGATGGATTAAGGTTGCTAATCATCTGACCTTAAAATAGAGAGATCAACCTGAATTATACAGGTGGATTCAATGTAATCATTGAGGTCCTTAAAGGTATAAGGACAGGGAGGGAGACAGAAGAGAAAATCACAGAGACAACAGTATGGGGAGGACTCAGTCCTGCATTGCTGGGTTTGAAGAAGGAGGAATGGGCCATGAGCCAAAAAGTGTGGAAGCCTCCAGCAAATGAGAAGGACAAGGAAATGATTTCTCCCCAAAGGCTCCCAGAAAGGAGCATAGCCCTGTCCCCGCATTGATTTTAGCCCAGGAAGACGTCAGAACTTAAGATATTCAATTTGTATTGTATTGTTTCCTTTTTTATTTATTTATTTTTTATTATTTTTTATTTTTTGAGACGGACTTTCGCTCTGTCGCCCAGGCTGGAGTGCAGTGGCGCTATCCGGCTCACTGCAACCTCTGCCTCCCAGGTTCAAGTGATTCTCCTGCCCCTATCTCCTGAGTAGCTGGGATCATAGGCATGGGCCACCATGCCTGACTAATTTTTGTTTTTTCAGTAAAGACGGGGTTTTGCCATGTTGGCCAGGCTGGTCTCGAACTCCTGACCTCAAGTGATCCACCTGCCTCGGCCTCCCAAAATGCTGGGATTCGAGCATGAACGACCACACCCAGCCCAATTTGTATTGCTTCAAGACACTAAGTTTGCCGCAGTTTCTACTGCACCTCGAGGAAACTAAGACAAGCATTTTTGCAAAAATTCCCTCAAAGACTAATCGACCTCAGGCCTCTGGAAAGACAGGCCCCGGGGAAGAGGGCGGTCTCTTCAGATCCCACAGCATGAGCCGGCTTCAACTATCTCCCTGACTTGGGTCATAATTCTCTAGCTTCCTATTGTGCCCGGCCTGCTTAAAAATCATCAGGGAGGCCGGGCGCGGTGGCTCACGCCTGTAATCCCAGCACTTTGGGAGGCCAAGACGGGCGGATCATGAGGTCAAGAGATCGAGACCATCCTGGCTAACACGGTGAAACCCCGTCTCTACTAAAAATACATTAAAAAAAAAAAAAAAAAATTAGCCGGGCGTGGTGGCGGGCGCCTGTAGTCCCAGCTACACAGGAGGCTGAGGCGGGAGAATGGCGTGAACCCGGGGAGCGGAGCTTGCAGTGAGCCGAGATTGCGCCACTGCACTCCAGCCTGGGCAACAGAGCGAGACTCCGTCTCAAACAAAAAACAAAACAAAACAAAACAAAAAACCATCAGGGTGAGTGTGAATGGAGCCAAGTGAGCATGAGTGAAGTGGAAAATGATGGAGTCAGAGGGCAGATGGAGGAACCACAGCTTGCCAGGCCTCAGAGGTAGTCAGGACACACACAGGTGGAGCATCCCTAATCCAAAAATCTGAAATCCACAATGCTCCAAAACCTGAAAGTTTTTAAGCACTGGTGTGATGTCACATGTGGAAAATTCCACACCTGACTTCACATGACAGGTTTCAGTCAAAACTATTTTTCATATGCAAAATTATTTAAAATATTGGATAAAATTACCTTTAGGCTTTATGTATAAAATGCATATGAAACATACATAAATTTTGCATTTAGATTTGGGTCTCATCCCCGAGACATTTCATGATGTATATAGAAATATTCCAACATATGAAAAAATACAAACACTGAACCGTCTCATCTCAAGCATTTCGATCAGAGATACTCAACCTGCACTCAATTGGTAGCTATAGAAATGTCAAATTAACAGAGGAAATAGTGATTAAATAACTCTCCTAGGTTTAAACAAGTGAGATTTGACTCACAGGCCTCCTTGCCTCTAAAGCTCTTGGTTTTACCAGCTCATCCAAACTGAAGATGAAACACTGGCTCCTCGTGATGCTGTCACAACACAGATGTGTCACCAGGTCCCCAAGATGATATGTTAAGGTAGCTCCATTTGTTGATGCCCAGTGGTAGTCAAGAGCATTGCACCTTCCAGAAAAAAACATGGAAGGACTGTTTTTTATTTCAGAATTTTAAGTAGAGCCAGGCCCCACGATGCCACACACTTCATTCCCTCTCATTCTCTTCCTCCCTCTGTTTCTCCCTCCCTCCTCTTTAGCCCTGCTTTTTTTCTGTTACTGGGGACCAAGGGATCCTTTTGACATTGCAGCTACGGGGTTGGTTTAATGAAATAAGGAACTTCTACATGAGTTAGTCAGACTTGCTCATGGTCTTACTACTTTTTAACCACCCTAAACCCGAGTCTCCGTGTTTTTTCCTGTCCTTTTGAGATTCAAGTTAAGTCACTCTCTGTGCATGTAGGTAGTCAGCCATCTGTCATCTTTACCTGCCAGTGTCCCTACACCCTTATCTTGCTATAAGTATCCTAATTTTACTGTGGGAAACCATCCCACCACTTGTGCATCCAGTTTTGGTAGCTTTGTTGGTCAAGGCACCACATCATCTCCTGGCCAATTGGTGGGCACCAGATCCCAGTTCAGTGGGTCAGACTTCCTGGAAATTTGTATCTAGAGAGCAGTGACCCAAATATGGAAAATGTATAAATCTAGTTCATTCTGGAGAATCTAAAGAGACCAACATATTCCCTGGTGAATGTCTTTCCTGATGTCATGAATCGTTGGGGAGTTTTCTGCAGATATGATCATCTGCAATTTTTACTTTTTCTTGGATTCAGTAAGCTCACTGTAAATTTATCTTCCAACGAATTACTTTTTAAATTCTCCCTGCTTATGTTAACCCATGTCAGTGTTGTTTACTTGCAATGTAAAAACAACAAACAACTTTAACTGATAACATCTTGCCTCTTGAATAACTAGCTTAATTTACTTAAGCTTTAATATTCTGTACTTCAAAGGCTCTGTGTAACTAAATATTCTACCCTTCATTAAGTTGTAGATTTTGCTACTTAACATAGAGTATATTTTTCTCTACATGTGTGCTTTTTTCCAATCATAAACGCTGAGACTGGAATAAAGCAATTCATCTTACAATTATTCAAAAACCAGTATCTCACCTATATTTAGCCATTTTTTTGAGGAGTGAACAAACAGAGATTTGGTCCAAAAGCTCAAGCCAGGATCTCTGTCTTGTGGCTTTAACATTACAGAAAATTCCCCAAACTTTCATCTACCTGAAATAGTTCTTTCACCTATTTGTATGGTATCTGCATAAAAATAAAATTCTGGAGTGAAGGTGCTATGAATCCAAGAGGTCTAATGAAAATAAAAGTGGTACTTGGAGAGAATAATTTATTACATGTTGCTATCCTTTCATAGCAACACTTTCAGTGGGATTTTTTCATCATAATAATGGTATAACAAAGTCAAAGATTAAGCTCTGGCCGATGACACATAAGTAGATGTACCACATGACTCCCATGTACTCCTTCTTCCTATAGAATGGGTTGTGCATATGATGGCTGGAGTCCAGGTAGCTGTCTTGTGCCATAAGATGGAAACTACACCCTGAGATGTTTGGAGCAGCAAGAGAGAAGGAACCTACATCCAGAGAACTTCATGAAGCTGCTCTGCCAGCCTTGGGCTTCCAAACTTTTTTAATATGTAAAAGGAAAGTAAATTTCTATCTTGCTTAAACTTTTGCTACTTGGATCTTCTGTCAGTTGCAAACACCATTTTCCTGAACTCTAAGTGATGTAGCTAGGTTTATACCAAATAGGGTACTTATCTGTTACTACTCCTGCCTCTCAACATCTGTGCATATCTTCCTCAGCCTCCTTGGGTGATATTAAATACTGTACAGGATGAATCATTCTTAACTAACACAAACTACCATTAAATACACATAATAAACATGAACATTGCATCTGGTTGCTGAGTGTTCCTAGATAGGCACGGAATTAAGCTTCACCTCTCCCACACCTACCTAAGCTCTATCCTTATCTGACCTTCAAGGCAAGCTCTCAGGCTGGCCTGGCCTCTCTATTCCTGTGCTGTTTTATGGGTTTCCCAGAACTATCTAGAAGGCTCCAACTTTGGTCTTCTTCAAGGACATACAATTTGGATCCTGCTTTCACCACCACTTACCTGCTCTTTGGTCTTGGATGACTGACTGAACGAACCTCTTACTATCTGAGTTTCCTCACCTATAAAATGGGAATAATCTCTTGGAGTTGTTGTGAGGATTAAATAAAGTAATACAAGTAAAGCTCTTGGTGCCTGGCCCATTGTAAATCCTCAAACAGTATTAATTGGAATCATGACTGTTATTTCACTCCAAAAGAGAAGATTTGAAAGTCATAAAGAACTTGACAAAGAAAAACCCTGCTGCTTAAGGAGGTGAGTAGGCAGGGGCCTGGGTAGACACTAACTTTCTAACCATCACCACAAAGCAAACTCCACTTTCACCATAGGAAGAAAGGCTATTAGGCTCAAAGGTATGTATCAGCTCCATTTCTCATCCATTTAATTTAAAATAGTTTGCATCTACCTTAGGGTCCAGGGGACACAGCAAGGAGTGACACAGGGAATTGAAGACCTTGTTCATTTCCTTTGCCTCTATTCCACCATGGTTGCTCTGCTCCCAGCTCCCCAGACTCTCCCAGGTTCTCATGTCTCATCCAACATCTGACCGTAAACCATAAAAAAGAATGAAATCATGTCTTTTGCAGCAGCATGGATGGAACTGGAGGCCAGCATCTTAAGTGAAACAGCTTCGAAACAGAAAATCAAATACCGCATGTTTTCACTTTTAAGTGGGAGCTAAATAATGTGTACACATGGACATAGAGTGTGGAATAATAGACACTGGAGACTCAGCAGGGTAGGAGGGTGGGAGGGGAGCGAAGGATGAGAAATTACTTAATGGGCACAATGTACGTTATTCAGGTGATGGTTACATTAAAAGCCCAGACTTTGCCATTATGCAATATATCCATGTGACAAAACTGCACTCTTACCTCTTAGAGTTACACAATTGACACAAATCTCCCTACCCAAGTGTCCAGACAGAGACGCACTCTCAGCCTTCAAGGACACCCTTAGGCTTCCTGAAATGAGGAATTTGCCTACAATGTTTTACTAATGGTAACATCTTTAAAACAGAATTGTTCGACCAGGCGCAGTGGCTTACGCCTGTAATTCCAGCACTTTGGGAGGCCGAGGCGGATGGATCACCTGAGGTCGGGAGTTTGAGACCACCCTGACCAACATGGAGAAACCTTGTCTCTACTAAAAATACAAAATTAGCGGGTGTGGTGTCACATGCCTGTAATCCCAGCTACTCGGGAGCCTGAGGCAGGAGAATCTCTTGAACCCGAGAGGCAGAGTTTGCAGTGAGCTGGGATCACACCATTGCATTCCAGCCTGGGCAACAAGAGCAAAACTCCATCTCAAAAAAAAAAAAAAAAAAACCAGAATTGTTCTTAAATTCATTTCACCACTTTATAAAATAATCTACAGAGATTTATCTTATCATAGATTTCTTTAAAGTGTTTTTTGTTTTTCACAATAAATCATCTGTAAAACTATACATAAGCCATGGCAAATAATTCTTAGTATAACTATTTTCTTTCTAACTAATACAAAATTATGATAGTAAAGAAGTGAGAATTTGAAAGATTTGAGCTCTATGACTTTTTTTTCTTAAGGAAAACACAGTGCAGCCCTCATTTAACAATGCATTTTGGTGGTTTTGAACCAGTTCCTTCTTAGTGTTATCTGATTTTGGCAAACATACCGGAAAGACAAGATTACAGTCCCCACACTCTCTCCTTTCCAATCTTTCTGGAACCTTATTTGTATCTCTGTGTCAACAGAGTGAAGAAAAGATAGCGTTTTATTTGAGCAGCCCACAGCTACTGGCATACTTCTTAATTAGTGTCTGTGACCAGTTAGCATTGTTTAGATTTCATTCAACACACTTCCCCAGAAACACACTGCTTCGTGGCGGCTGCGGTATGCACCAGCTGTCTTTAATCTCTCAGGACCCAATTCACAGACCAAAAATTCTGTTATGAGCACAAATCTCTGAGTGGGCATTTGTTTATTTTCTGCTTAGGAGACAACTTCCATATATCTCTGCCATTAAAAATAAATCAGTACATAAAATAAATACTCAAACAAATACAACAGATCAAAAGCTGAATATCTCACTTCCAACTACACTGAACTAAAGGGTTGGCTGATGGAAGTGGCACCTCTGTTTGGTCAAGAAAATACTGCTCTTCTCTTAGAAATAATAAACATCCTTAAAAGCCAGTTTGAAGATTAAACATACCCATGACAAAGAAAAAGGACAAACAAGCTTATGGCTTCAGGCAAAAAGGTCATTATTTCCATTAGTTCCATTGGCCAAGCCATGTACATTCCATTTCTTTTAGAAGTATTCTACTGAATGGCATCTTAATGCATCTCTTTTTTTTTTTTTCTTTTTTCTTTTTTTTTTTTTTTTTTTTTTTTTGAGACAGAGTCCCGCTCTGTAGCCCAGGATGGAGCACAGTGGCATGATCTCGGCTTACTGCAACCTCCACCTCCCGGGTCCCAGTTCAAGCACTTCTCCTACCTCAGCCTCCTGAGTAGCTGGAATTACAGGCATGCACCACCTTGCCCAGCTAATTTTTGTATTTTTAGTAGAGGCGGGGTTTCCCCATGTTGACCGGGCTGGTCTTGAACTCCTGACCTCATGATCTGCCCGCCTTGGCCTCACAAAGTGCTGGGCATCTCCTTTTTTCCTAAATGTGCAAATAGAAATGTCTGCAGACAATGCTTGCTCATGGACACTTGGATGAGTTCTCATTCTAACACTTGGAACAACAGAACACATAACCACCTTGTCAAGATTATGTGGAAGTTAACGGCAGCAGTGAGGAGATCCCACACCCCACTGTGTGTCCTGACTCTTCTCCCCCAGGAACTTACACACATCAATTATGTGACTTCATCATTTTCTTATCCCAGTACAGTTTCTGGCATGCAGTGGGTTGTCAACAAATGATTGTTTAACTAATACTGGGAAATAGCACTAATATACATGTTTATTATTTGCCAGGCACTTTTCCAAGAGCCTTGCAAGTATTAACTGCTTAATCTGCACAACAGCCCCATGGAATAGCTGCTATTATTGCTCCATTTTACAGATGAGGAAACGTGGACATAAAGAGGCAAAGCAACTGACCCTTCAATGGCAGAGATGGGACTTAAACCCACGAATTCAGGTTCAGCACTGCCACACTACATTTTCCCTGCCCACATCCCAGCCTCCAGGCCTCAATTTCCTCATGTAACTAGGTGGTCTCTGAGGTTCCTTCTAGTTGTGTAGAGTGCAATTCTAGTCTATAATTCTTGGATAACCAGTGGGGCACAGAGAATCCTCTATTACCTATCCATCCCCTCAGAACATTCCCAAGTCTTAAACTCCTGCTAAGATTACATAACACAGCATGGAGCCATGGCTTGCCCTTTTTCCAAAAGAAGAAGCTTTCTGTGAAAATACAACTATTAGGGTAAAGAAGAAAACTTCTCATGGGCCCAATTCTTTCAATATCATTTTAATAGACAAATAGGTGATAGACATGATAATGATTCCTAGAATCCCATTCAATAGCTGTACAAGATGAACCAGCACAAAGAGCTGGGACCTCCAACAGCACGAAGGGTGTCTAATGCAATGTGAGATACCCAGACAGTGTAAGGCCAGTCCCAAGCTGGTCACCTAGGAAGGCATTAGGAAGCCATGAGATGAGAGTGAGGAAGTCAAGGCTATAAGAGTGTGTGTGTGTGTGTGTGTGCGCGCGCGCACGCGTGTGTGTCCCAAGAAACTAGACGATAAAGGAAAGCAGAAAGGGACAATGGCTACAACTGGAACACAAAGAGGAAGACAGATTTTTTTAAAGATAAGAAAAACATGTCTATAGTTTCCAAAGAAGTAATCTGTTGATAGTGAGAGGTAGAAAACACCAGACAGAGAGAGAATGGATCGTGGATAAAGTATGAGTCTGGTCCAGTTAGAGAGGTGGGTGTGAAATGGAGAAAATACTCTTGAAAAGCAGGAAGGGCACCTTTTCTCTTCACGAAGCTGAAATGAGAATGGGTCCCGTGTGGCCTCTGCTGACTCTCTCCACAGACTGGAATCTTAAGGTAGCAGGGCATAGGAAATTTAAACTATCCTTGGGGGCTTTGCTGACTCCAAAAATAGCTTCTCTAAGAAAAGCAAAGGAAAAGCTAGTTGCCAAATGCTAGCGGCTACTGTTGGGGGTATTAAAATTGGATGCCAACAGCTATTAACAGGTATTCATAGGTAGAAACAGAGAAGTCTGGGGCATGGGGGCCCCAAACAGCCAATGTTGCCTCCAATCAACTGTCCAGGTCCCTAAAGAAAATATATGGGGGAAAAAGAAAGCAATTCAACATGACACTTTCTTTTTTTATTCCACAAATGTGTATTAAATACACTATGCACTAGGCACAGGTGTTAGGGATATTGCAATGAACAAAACAAAGGCCTGCTCTTAGGGGATTTACATTCTATCTCCAAATTCATCAAGAGAAGTTTGACCTCAGATTGTCAGCCCAAGTTGCCTGTGTGGCCTGCCTCCGACTCAGAGACCACCCTGCCATGTGAGAATGGCTACACCTGCCAGCAAGGCACAAAAGAAAGTGAAAGAGACAGAACGTTTGCCCCAAGAGTGAAAGCAGAACTGGTGAAGGCCACCTGCCCCAGCAAGGGAGAGAGGAGAAAGCTGCCCGAGACCTAGAGATGGCCTGGTTGGGGTGGGGGTGGGGAGGCGGGGGGGGGAAAGAGTGGAGGAGACATAGAAGAAAGGATGCTTCTGGGCCTCATCCTCTGGGCAGTAGCCCTGACACTAATGTCCTTTCTAGCCTCAGAAACCCCAGAGAGAGCCATAAGAGTCCACACCCAAGCATGCTAGGACCTAACTCAGCACGGTGAGGGTGGAAGCCTCACTGAGGAATATGAGATTCCCCATATTTTACCCTATCCTTAGGGATGATTCCCAAATCATAATTTAAAGGAAAGGAAATCAGTCTTCAATGCTGTTAACAATCCTGGCCCAATCTCTCTCTTTGATCTATTATTTGTCCTACGTACACTTTGTACACAGTGATTTTCTCATTGGCTCCAGACCCTGCCTTGACCTGTGCATTCCCTTTGCCTTTGCTTCCAAAGTATAATCTCCCACCTGATCTGGCCTCTCTTCCTTTGATAACTATTTACATAATCTCTTCTTCCATCCCAACTATTCTGTGCACTTTCCCCACCAACCTCAGCCCATGTGGCTCTCTCCTTTCCCTGCACTCTTCGGATGCCCACTATCTGTGGCTCTCCCTAAGATTTAGCATTTACCACCATGTGTACATGTCTTGCTTCCTTTCATCAATTATAATTCCATAAAGAAATCCTTGACAACCCCAAAACACCTAATCCAGCGCATTGCATATATTTAGTATGCAATAACCATTTTAATTTTTAAAACTACTTACACTGTGCTTACCTTACAAAGGATTTGAACAGGTGGTTTCAGTATATTTTGGTTGATGGATGGATGGATCAGTTGACTCATTTAAGGTATTGCTCACCTTTATGTATATATAAAAAAATGAGGTCCACACAGTGTGAAAGGTCCTCAGTAAATGAGGGAGATCACCATCGCCAACCTGCCTGATGGTGGGATGGAATCTGTCTTTAAGTAAATTACAATAAGCATATACCTTTTGGCTGTGCAGGTGTGAAATCCAGGGTTAAATTTCCTCCTGCACCTACAACATACATAACGAAACAAATATAGCAACAAATAATAGGGAAGTAAGTTATAGATGGTCCTTTAGAAGTCAATTTCATCTGCGCATCTAACCATAAAAGCAGCATCTGCTCTGCTAAATACAGGTGTTTTATATCCTTGTCATTAATTGGAGGGGACATTATGTCATCATACATCAACAGTTAAGGTTGGTTAAAGTGCCACTTATCTCAGGTGCTGTCATTAATCAGGTTCTTTTCAGCTTGGTGACTCCAGAGGCTTGGCTCGAAGCTGCTCTATGTGAGTGGGTTTTCCCTGTAGGTTTGAGGTGTCCTTTTATTATCATTTTGAACGAAAACCTTGGGACCCAGACATAAGAGGCCATTAAGGGAGCTGTTCTGATGCTTCAGAGAAGAGAAACATTTTCCTCCATCACCTTCAGTGCCCCCACTCCCTGTGTCTCCACCAAACAGCCACGGTGGAGAGGAAAGCAAAGCAGCACAAGCTGTTGTCTCCTCGCGGTTTAACCCATTACTGAATTTCAATGAACCACTGCATCTGGTGCTTCAACAGAGCTGGAAAGCAGCAGAGTCCTAGAAGGCTGCACCGTCTCTTTCCATCTGACACCGATGTCATCCAGGTGCCTTCTTGGCCACCTCAAACCCACAGTGTGGTGTCCCTTCCAGATAGGCTTCCGGGACACATTCTTCCTTGTCTCTGCTTTCATTGAAAATATCTATCCTTAAAATGTCTGCCCTTTATCCCATTCCTGCAAGGCCACTGGAAGTGGCATAAGTTGTCAGGAGCAATAATGGCAGCCATTTTACGTAATGATGTTATAGTTTCAGCACCTTGAGCCTAAGAATTACAGCAAATATGTTCAGGTAGTAACTTGCAAATTAATATGGGGAGTCAAGTCATTGATCCATATCAAATTCTTACTCAGGGAGCTTCTGCTCTGCCCTAAAAATAGAACCTCCTACCTATCCTACTTTGGTTCCTGATTGTTTCAACATGTACAGGAGACTGAAAGAATAAGGTGGCGAGTGTGTTTATGATTCATCTATTCAATAGACATGTGTTGAGTGTGAGGCACTGCTCTGGGAGAGGATATAGTGGTGTTCATAATCAGACACCATCCTTGCTCTCAAGGCTTTATAGTATGGATGGATGGGACAGAAATGAACCAAATAGCAATTTTAAAATGTCAACTTTAAAGTGATAAACTGTGATTAGTTCTCTAGATAAACTGTGATTAGTTCCCATTGTATATTTGGGCAAATATATGAACATACCATGATCTGGAGTAGGAATAGAAGTTGATCAAGGGAAGTGTGGGGAGGGATGAAGAATGTCCCTAGAAAGGGAACAGCAAACACCAAGTGCTGTGCTAGGAGGAAGCATGAAGAACTCCAGAAGTTGGAAGGCCCTGGTGGTAGGAAAAATTCTAAGATCCTGCCAGGCTCTGTGGCTTATGCCTCTAATCTCGGCACTTTGGGAGGCTGAGGTGGGTGGATTGCTTAAGGCCAGGAGTTGGAGATCAGACTGGCCAACATGGAAAAACCCTGTCTCTACAAAAAATACAAAAATTAGCCGGGTGTGGTGGCACTCGCCTATAATCCCAGCTACTCAGGAGGCTGAGGCAGGAGAATTGCTTGAACCCGGGGAGGCAGAGGTTGCAGTGAGCTGAGACTGCGCCACTGCACTACAGCCAGGGTGACAGCACAAAGTTCTGTCTCAAAAAAACAAAAAAACAAAAGAATTATAATATCCCTCTAGGTCCCCAGTTTCTGGGATTGTGAATATGATGGATTTTACTCCCAAGGTTAGGTTATATATGATATGGCACAGTTAGCATTTAGGAAGAAAGACTATCCAGGTACTTCTGACACCATCCCAAAAGCCTTTAAATCTGAGTCTAGAAGTCAGAGACTGAGGAAGTCAAAGATTCCAAGAACAAGAGGATTCAATTGGTTTCTGGCTTAAAGATGGAGGGAGCCACCTGGCAAGGAATATGGGCCACCTCATGCAGCCAAGAGAGACCCCAGTTGGCAGCCAGCAAGGAAATTGAGATTTTCAGTCCTACAAGGGCAAGAATGCAAGAAACTGCATTCTGAATAGAAGAATGACTTTGTTTATCCATTTCTTAAGGCTGCCATACCAAGGCACCACAGTCTGGGTGGCTTAAACAACTGAAATGTATTGTCTCATTGTTTTGAAAGCGAGAAGTCCAAGATTGAATTGTTGGCAGGATTTTTTGCCCCTAAAAGAGGGAAGTATCTGTTCCAGGTCTTTCTCTTTGGCTTGCAGACAGTCTATATCATCTCATCATAGTCCGTCTCTTCACGTCATCTACCCTCTAAGCATTTGTGAATTTGTGTCATAATTTGCCCCTTTTGTAAGGACCAGTCATGTTGGATTGGAGCCCATTTGATGAACTCATTGTAACTTGATGGCCTCTATAAAGACCCTATCTCCAAATAAGATCCCATCTGAGGTCTTCAGGGTTATGATTTCAACATATGAATTTGAGGTGGGGGCATAATTCAATCTATAATTAAAGTGGATTCTTTTCTTAGAGCCTGCAGATGAGAATTCAGGTTGGTCAGCTTCTTGATTCAGCTTGTGATACCCTAAACAGAGAAGTCAGCCATGACATGCCTGCACTTCTGACCTACTGTGAAGCTAATAAATGGGTGTTGTTTTAAGCTGCAAAGTTTGTGGTAATTTGTTGGGTAGCAATCGAAAAACATAGCACAGAAAAGGTTGGCTGGGCCAGGCCACACAGGGTCGTGAAAGCAGCAGCAAAAAATTTTGTCTTTATCCTGAGAAAAATGAGAAGCCACCAAAGGTGTTAGGAATGTCATGGTCATATTCTGTTTTTCTTCTGGGCTTCTCTTTTTGCTCTTTGCTGTCTTTTCAAATAAAAATTCCAAAGGAGTGGGTGGCTGCAGAGAAGAATGGGAGGTTCCTCGTCCCACTTTAATCTTTAGAGCATATTATTAAAAAAAAAAAAAAAAAAAAAGGAAAGAAGGGAAGGAGAACAAGATGGAGATAAATTCCATTTTTTGAGGGCACATTCTGAGTCCAGTTACTATTCTGAAGCTTTCAGTGCATTTTCAGATTTACTTCTCACTATAAACCTCTTCTAACCCCTATTGTAGTAACATGCCCAAGGTTATCAGCCACGGGGAGTGTAATTGGAACTTGAATCCAGGCCTGGCTGGCTCCAAAGCTCATTTTTAAAGCTCATTACTTTAAAACCATCCCCCTACACTGTCTCGCCAGTGTTGTTTTAATATGGCGTGATATATCATATCCAAGTATTAGAAGATTTCCACAGATTATGCAGAACAGGTATGAGTACAAAGAATGAGAATGCCATGGTGGTAATGGTCAGATAGATGGGCCCAGTTGAAAATGAGCAGCATGCAAGAGCCTGGTCACTTACCTGTCTGGTCCCTTTTATTCTCCTTCCTTTTCTTGCCTAAATAAAGTTCATGTCTGAGGACTGGAGTGGCATACGTAATAATAATTCTTCCCTTGGGCTTTAGGGAGAGGTAAAGTGTTTTCATTTATTATTTATTTTTATTTTTGCAGAGATGGGGGGGGTCTTGCTATGTTGCCCAGGTTGGTCTTGAACTCCTGGCCTTAGGGAATCCTCTTGCCTTGGCTTTCCAAGGTGTTGGGATTATGGGCGTGAGCCACGATGTCCAGTCTAGAGTGTTTTTAAAACCCTTCTTAAGAACAACCAAGCTCTGAATGGTCCTTAGCATCCCTGGAGGGCATTGCACTTTTCAGCTGACCAGCACAGAGGAATGCGGGATGCAGAGCTAGGAAGAGATCCGCTGATCCATCCCAGGGCACTTGAGAAGATTTGAAGAATACATACTGGTCACCCATCAACCTATCTGTAGTCACTCCCTGAAACAAGGGTAAGTTAATCCTATCAAAAGCCCTTAAGGCAACAGTAAATATTCTATTTTTTTCTTTCAGTGAATTACAAGTGGTACCTAGCTTATTATATTCCCTAGATAATTATTACTTTTTATATTCTTTACCTTCTTTTAAAAAGAAGGATGCACTAGTTTTCTAACATTCATTTACATGCCTTTGATAAATTACCGTAACCAGATTAGGGAGATAAAATAACCAGTCTATTAATTACGATGATTATTATTTAATGGAAAATGGGATTCTAGGCAAAGTGTATAGTGAGAAGAAAGCTTAGCAACGCATTATACAGATGTGGTATTTTATCTTAAAGAGTAAGATAAGTGTCCAGTCTATTCCACAATCTAGAGAATATGTTCATTAACTCTGCAAGATTTATATGTATAATTGACCACAATATTTTAACACTATTTGCTTGATTCGGAGGTACATGAAGAACAAGAAAAAACTGTAACTTCAATTAAATTGAATAAATTCCTCAACGAACATATGAAAGGCCAGATCTACCCAGCAATGTGAGAAGCAGAGGGCTGAACAAGAGTTCAAAAATTTTTTTTAATTAAACAATACATTATTCTAACTTGAAGTCACTGGGAATTTACATTTAAAAGGATAGGGGTTGAAAGGAGAGCTTCCCCCCATCAATTATCCTCATAATTAACTTCAAAAATAACCAAAAAGGTAATATTTAGAGAAATGTTGGTGCTTTCTAAAAAAGAAACAGCATTATGGCCAAATCCCGAACCAATCACCGAGACATTTGATCTTGTCTCACTCCCCTCAACTATAAAAAAGAGAATAATATTGCATCTGCCATCATGGAGTTACATGAATTAAAGCTGGCTTCTATCTACAAACTCTGGCCAAATCTAGC
Source organism: Macaca mulatta (assembly GCF_049350105.2). Lineage (NCBI taxonomy): Eukaryota > Metazoa > Chordata > Mammalia > Primates > Cercopithecidae > Macaca > Macaca mulatta. The sequence goes on along the minus strand of NC_133423.1, from coordinate 24,740,318 downwards.
CAGCTGCTGTTTTTGTGTGGCCCTCGACCTATGAATGGCTTTTATATTTTTAAATGATTGGGAAAAGAAAATCAAAATAACAATACTCTTTTGTGATGTGAAAATTTTATGAAATTCAAATTTCAGTGTTCATAAATAAAGTTTTATTGGAACACAGCTATCCTCACTCACATATTGTCTGTGGCTGCTTTAGTGCTATAACAGCAGAATTGAGTATTTGTGACAGAGACCATATGGCCAACAAAGGCTAATATATTTATCATCTGGCCTTTTACAGAAAAAGTTTGCCGACCTCTGAACGAAAGGAGTTACACAGAAATTCTCAATGTTGGTTACACATCACCTGGGGAGCTTTAAAAACACCCATTTGCCCATGTTACACACCAGAGCAATTAAATAAGAATCTCTGGGAGTAGACTCCAGGCATCAATAATTTAAAAACTTCCCAGGAAATTCCAATGTCCAGTCAGATACGAGAACCAGCAGACTTACATGCTATGCATGGTGTGTAAACTTAACACATAGTAAGACCTTGGTAATTGTTAGCAGGCTTGATAAAATAAATCCTCCTTTTTAATTCCTCATTGTATTTCAGTAAAATGATGTTATTAAATATGCACTGGGTGCAAAATGTTTTGTTTTTCTTCCCTCACTCTTTCCTTCCTACCTACCTCTATTCTAACCTGCATGTAAGAGTTAAAACAAGAAGAAAAATTAAGTTTCTCTGTAGGACTTGAGTTTCTAAACATTCACACGCTCAGTATTTTATATTTTCATTTATTCATTCCACAAATTTTTAATGTGTAATATCAAGTTTTACACAATACTTATGGCACGTAAGCACTCCCAAGATGTGCTTTCAAGGTTCTGGAGAGTGCCCAGTGTTCTTGTAAACAGCCCTTTGAATCTTCTAGGGTTCTTGTAAATAGTCCTTGATATGGTTTGGCTGTGACCCCACCCAAATCGCATCTTGAATTGTAGCTCTCATATTTCCCACGTGTTGTGGGAGGGACCCGGTGGGAGGTAATTGAACCATGGGGGTGAGTCTTTCCTGTGTTGTTCTCCTGATAGTGAATAACTCTCACAAGATCTGATGGTTTTATAAAGGGGATGCACATGCTGTCCTGCCTGCTGCCATGTGAGATGTGAGTTTGCTCCTCCTTCTCCTTTGCCATGATTGTGAAGCCTCCCTAGTCACATGGAACTGTGAGTCAATTAAACCTCTTTCCTTCATAAATTACCCAATCTCGGGTATGTCTTTATTAGAAGTGTGAGGATAAATACAGTCTTATATAACCTAACTGGCTTAATAGTAGGCTTAAATTAATAAATGCGTGGCATCTTCAAGAGGCAATAACTAAAAAGAGCTCTTGAATGTATGTGTAGTAAAGCAACCAAAATAATTGATTGGCCGGGTATGTCCACTCCACATGCATAAAACCCAAAAGTAGTTCACTTTTTTGTCACAATCTAAATCTTCTAAAATGAGAACATCCTCTAAATCTTCCCAAACAAGAAATGGATATGGACAGAGATAGAACTACAACTAGGACAGAGAAAATAAGTACATGGATTTTGAATTCATACAACCAAGTTCAATTCCAGCTTCATTGGTCACTAGCTTCGTGACCTTGGGGCAATTACTCACCTCTCAGGGCCTCGATTTTCTCAGCTGGAAAATGGGAATAACAATTCCTATCTCACAGAAATGAAATTATTTTCTAAACATATTTTTTAATTGTGGGAGTTTTCCCCTAATTCTTAGACTGTGAGGCTGAAAGATGTCTTTTATAGCATGGTGCACAGGGATCGACCCCTCTGCGCCAGGCACTTGGCTCTCCTCACCTGAGGTCCTCACTTTTTTTTTTTTTTTTTTTTTTTTTTTTTTGAGACAGTGTCTTACTCTGTCACCTAGGTTAGAGTGCAGTGCCACAATCTCGGCTCACTGCAACCTCTGCCTCCTGGGTTTAAGCAATTCTTGCACCTCAGCCTCCCAAGTAGCTGGTACAACAGGCACGTGCCACCACACCCAGCTAGTTTTGCTATTTTTAGCCGAGACAGGGTTTCACAATGTTGGCCAGGCCTTAAGTGATCCACCCACCTTGGCCTCCCAAAGTGCTGGGATTACAGACATGAGCCACCGCTCCTGGCTGAGCATTGTTCTTTATGGCCAAATATGAACTCCTTGAGGGAAGGGATTATAATTATGCAGACACTCCCCAAATTACATCACAGTCCCGTTCAAGAAGGCCTTGCAAAGCATGGATTTGGTGTACACTGAAAATACATAGACTTCATAAAGACCTTTAAATTACCCATAGCTCTTCAGAGAAATTAGTGGACAACAGTTCCTATTTGCAATTTTCAGGACATTGGTCCCAAGGTCAAGTATATCTTTCACAGCCTTCAGTAGTGGAGTTGCTTTTAACTCTTGAAAATGTATATTCTTAGAGGCATGTTTTCTCTAAAGTCAATCTCTTTTTATTCATATAAGACTTTCTGTGCTGTGTCATCTCCTGTATTTCTTTTTAATAGTCCCACCTTTTGTCTTGCTTTTTGTGTCAATTCCAGCAGTCTCAACATGCATTTTTTAATCATGTAAATTCCAACATGACCCACCAGTAGCTTCATACTGCAAGAGTTCACAATATTTTCTTTCCTGTTTCTAACTTCAAGATTTTGCTTAAATGATCATTAGGCTAAGTGGCATGCATTTTAAACTATGATTCACCATCTTCCTTGTAAGTCAGTCCTCTATTTCTATAAGTAACTTTTCCTCCTGAACCCTGCTCTATGAACTCTATAAGTTCCAAAGATGCAAAACTTTTTTCATGCTTTTTTTTTTTCTTTTTTTAGGTGGAGTTTCGCTCTTGTCACCCAGGCTGGAGTGCAATGGTGTGATCTCAGCTCACTGCAACCTCTGCCTCCTGGGTTCAAGTGATTCTCCTGTCTCAGCCTCCCGAGTAGCTGGGATTACAGGTGCCTGCCACTATGCCCAGCTAATTTTTGTATTTTTAGTAGAGACGGGGTTTCACCATGTTGGCCAGGCTGGTCTCGAACTCCTGATCTCAGATGATCTGCCCACCTCGGCCTCCCAAAGTGCTGGGATTACAGGCATGAGGCATCATGCCCAGCCCATCTTTCATGCTTTTTATCCATAAATTACCGTAATTTAAAAAATATTTCCCAAATGAAGTTCATGAAATTTAGACTGTGGATGCCTTTGTGTTTCTTTAACATTTTTATTTTCTATTACAAATTCCTCTTCTTAAATTAGAAACTGTTCCTCTCTTCTTGCTCTTACTTTGTCAATTTTTAGTCCTGAATGAAATAAAGCAAAGGGAAAAATAAAACTAATAAACTGAAATAACACGAGATAATGCAATGAGAATACACATGGTACCAGAAACCACATGGGACTGAACAGAAGGGCCTTCCCTCTCATGTGAGTGCCGTCTGCCTTTCCCTCTCTATGCACAATATTCATCTCTGCCTGAGATACTTTACATTTCCATATATCACACTAATATTTTCACATCTCTAAAACTGTATTCCGTCCCTTATGGAACAACTTACAAAAGGTTGATGTTATGCAAGTCAAGAGTTGCACAATCTAAAAGTCTAACCTCTGCATTGCACTTTTTTTTTTTAGTTTAGGAGCAAAGGTTTAATAGGCAAAAGAAAGAGAAAGAGAAAGGAAAACAGCTCTCTCTCTCTAGTGAGAGAGAGGGGACTTCCGAGAGGAAAGGCCCTGCTTTGCACCTTTTGTTTATTTAGTTGGTGTTAGTTGATTGATTACTCTGTAACAACAGAACTCAGGGACCTTAATACCTGACCACACAAACCAAATAGAAAGGGGTGACAAATGTCTAAGAGACTCAATCATCGACTAAATTAGTTGTCTATTGCTGTATAACAATTACCCCAAAACTTAGTTGCTTGAAACAGAAAACACAAATTATGTCACAGTCTCTGTGGGGTAAGAATTCAGGTGCAGCTTAGCAGGGTGCCCATGGTTCAACGTCTCTCACAAATCAAAGTGTTGGCTGGGCATGCGGTCCTATCTGAAGGCTTTTCTGGTGGGTATCTGTCTCCAAGCTCACTCGAGTGGTTGCTAGCAGGATCTAGTTCCTTGTGCCACATGATGTATGTAGTACGTGCATGTCTCCGTAGCACATACGGAAAGGTGTAGGCTCTTTGAAAAGACCAGTAAGATAAACAATGCTCTGGCCAGTCCAAAGATAAAAAAGAGAGAGAGAAAGAAAAGAATAGGATTAACGATGAGAAAGTATACACAGCAACAGATATGATTACTTTAAAACATATCAGGGAACTATATGTTATTCTATTTTACTAAATTGAAAATCTCAAATGTATTATTTTCTAGAAAAATATAAACTACAAGACTTGCTCAAGAAGAATTAGAAAACTCAAATAAACCAAAATTATTAAAGAAATGAAAATCAATTATTAAAACATGAGCCACACAAAAAGCCCATACTGTTGTTTGGGGGAGTTCTAACCACCTTCAAGAAACAGAAAATCCCTACATCATTTAAATTTTGCAAGCATAAAAAGATGGAAACATACCAATTACTGTTACAAAATTTGCGCAATAGTAACTAATCCCACACTTATGCCTAATAGATACAAAAAAATGCTAAATGAAACCTTAGTATACTAAATTCAGATGTATAACACAAAGGTTATGCATCATAACCAAGTAGGTTTATTCCAGGAATGCAATCGTGCTCCAACTTGGAAAATGGATTAACATATATTACAACATCAATTGGACAAAATAAACAGTTCATATAACCATCTTGATAGAAAGTAGAGGTAAAGTATGGGATAAAATTCACTATCAATTTCTAATTTTAAAAAAACTATTAATAAAATAGAATATAAGAGTTTCTCTTACCATTATTTACAGTAATATCTCTCCCTGACCAACTTTTCCAGTACAATCAGGAGCAATATGAGGAAGTCAATCATCACCACTTCTATTTCAGATTGTGCTCCAATTTCAATACATGCAATTAAACCTGAAAACAAAATATTGTGGAGAAAGAAAAACGGCCAGGAATTATACATGTTATGGTTGCTTACCTATGAAAGATATTGAAAAAAGGAGATTTATCTGAAAAAGTATTGGAACTGACATCCCTGTTAGTATTCAGCTGCTATGTCATAGAAAGTTTGTACAAACTGTTCACACCCAGTGTCTGAACCGATTGGTTCATTCTCAGACTGCATCACTAGCATTTTGATTTGTGACTTCTAATAAGATATATCATTAAGAAGGCTGGCAATAAAACAATAGGTAAATCAGCAGCTTTCCTACTTACCTATTGTGACCAGTTAAAAAAAAACGTAAAGGCAAGATGATCCTATTCGTAGTAGTAAAAAGACATAAAATATCAAGAAATAAGTTGGACAAAAATTATGCAAGATCTTAATAAAAAAGATTAAATTTTACTAAGGGCCATATAAAAAGACCTGTATATTGACAAATTGCATTCCTGTAGTAAGAATAACGAATATCATTACAAATTCTCTGCAAATTAACCTACAAATGTAACTTAGTCTTACTGAAAATCTCCTGGAATTTCTTTTCAGAGCTTGACAAAATTCTGGGAGAATAAACACACAAACGTGTTTTCAAAAAGAAGAATAATGAGTTGGGGTTTTCCTTAGCAGATATCCAAATATGTTATAAAGCCACAATATGTACAGTAATTTGACATAGATGCCAACATAGACACATCAGTGAAATCAAGTAGAAAATCCGAAAGCAGACCTATGTATATTTAAGAATTTAGTGAATGATAAAGATGGCATTTCAAATCTGTGGGGAAAAGATAAATTATTCAATTAATAGCTGAGGGAAATATGGTGACTAGTTTTATAATCTTGAGGTTGGGAAGGTCTTTCTGAACATGACACTACAGGATGAAATCATAGAGGAATATAAAGATGCTTTTGACCTCCAAAAAAGTTATACTGACAAAAATTAATATTGGCCATTAAATAAATTAGAAAATAACTTTTTTAAGGCAAGATTTCTTGTTTATCCTCTATCACTAGATCCTGCAACAGCGCGTGACACATAGTAGGCATTTGAATGAGTAGATACATAAACAGTTCTGGCAAGTCAGTAAGAGAAAAAATGAACACCTCCATTTTTACAATGAGCAAAAGACATGGATCAAAAAGAAGAAACACAAAAGGTCAGTAAAAAAAGCTCAAATAGTATACATTACACCAACAGTAAGGTAAATACAAACTGAAACAATAGTTCACCATTTTTTATGTATTACTATTTCGCTTTTTAAACTGAAATGGCCAACATATGGGCAAAGAAGCACTCATAAACTGCTGGTAGGAAAATTAATATCTGTGCAATATAATTGAAAGTCTTTAAAACTGCAGACTCTCTGACCTAGTAATTTCACTCCTAGGAATTTATTTCTAAGGAAATCATTAAACAAGCGTGCAAAGACATATATACAAGGATATTCATCAAGCACTCTTTACAAGAGTGACAACTAGAAACAAGCATTCACAAATAGAGAACTGGTTTCATAAACCTTGGTATACTTTTTCAATCGAATACCATGCAAGAAGGATAAGTAATGATGCAACTATGTATTAGCTAATATCAAAAGATGTTCATCATATGCTGTTAGTTCAGAAAGCCGGTTACAAAACAGCATATGTAAAAATCATGTTTGCATGCCTAGAAAAAATAGACAATAAATATTAAAATTTCAAGAGTGATTTTTTTATCATGGTAGTTTTTTCTTCTTCCTCCTCCTCCTCCTCCTCCTCTTCTTCTTCTTCTTCTTCTTCCTCTTCTTCTTTTCTTTTTTTTTTTTGAGATGGAGTCTTACTCTGTTGCCTAGGCTGGAGTGAAGTGGCGCGATCTCGGCTCACTGGGATTACAGGCATGCGCCACCATGCCCAGCTAATTTTTTGTATTTTTAGTAGAGACTGGGTTTCACTGTGTTAGCCAGGACGGTCTCGATCTCCTGACCTCATGATCTGCCTGCCTTGGCCTCCCAAAGTGCTGAGATTACAGGCATGAGCCACCGCACCTGGCCTTGTTTTCTTCTTAATGGTCTTTTATGTGATCTAATTATTTACACTACCATGTGCTACTTCTATAACAAAAGTGTTAATTTTTAAAAACAATGTAAAAGTAATATTTGGTCTATGGAAATAAATCTTATGTTGTCTTTTTGGACGTTTCCATCCCCTGAGCTTACTCTTTTTACTATATATATATTTTATATATATAATATATATTACATATAATATATAATATACATAATATATAATATATACATAATTATATATACAATTACATATATATTACATATATATATAATTTTCAAGCATTTGTGAGAAGGTAATATTTGGAAATTATTAAATGGTAACCCCTAAATTGCCCTCCAACCTCCACTACCATATTCAGCTGCAATCTTCCACCCACTTTATCACATTACCCTGCTTTACTTTTTAAAAATTTTCTTTGCAGCCTTCTAGGTGAAGTCAGGTCATTTACACATTTGCATAATTGCTATTCATTTTTTTCTGCCAGAATGTAATCTCCATGAGATCAGGGACTTGCATTGTTTAGCACAAAGTTATATCCCAGTACCTAGGACAGTGACTGATACATAGTTGAGGCTCAATAAATATGTGTTGAATAAATGAGTGAGTGAATGAGTTTGTTTTGGAGGAGTTGGTTTACTTCATATGGTTCTGCAAAGAGTCGTTGCCTCTTGAGAACCTTTTGGAAGTAGATCTACTAATTTTCTCTATTAAGCAGTGAGGCTGACCTTCCAGACAGTGGTATATGATAGAAATCACTCAAGCCTAGACGTCAGTAGAGCTGGACTCCAGTTCTGATCTCACCACAAACATGCTTCATAAACAAATCAGTTTTGAAGTTCTTGCTACACAAGATTAGCCCTAATCAAAAGTTGAAAAGGTCAAGAGGCTGCTGCCCTTGCTTCCTGTGTGCTGTTCTACGTCTTCAGCAGGGTCCACATGCTCTCCTCTATGCCCCTGCCCTCTCCTGCTTCACTCTCCCAGTTGGTGGTAAGGCTGCCTGAGCCTCTGAGATGGTGAATTTGTGTGTCAGCCTGACTGGGCTAGGGGCTGCCCAGATGGGTGGCAAAACATTTTTCTGAATGTGTCTGTGAGGGTGTTTCTGGAAGAGATTGGCATTTGAACTGGGAGACTGAGTAAATAAAATCACCCTTACCAGTGTGGATGGACATTATCCAATTACTGAGGGCTCACAGAACCAAAAGGCAAAGGAAAGGCGAATTCACTCTCTTCTTGAGTTGAGACACCCATCGTTTCCTCCCTTCAGACATTGGAACTCCTGGTTCTTGAGCCTTCAGACATGAACTGAATTATACTACTGACTTTCCTGATTCTACAGCTTGCAGATGGCAGACAGTGACATTTCTCAGTCTCCATAATCACGTGAGCCAATTCCCATGTCAATCAATCAATCAGTCAATCAATCAATCTTCTGTTGATTTTGCTTCTCTGGAGAGCCCTGACTAACACAGCCTGTATAGTTACACTCTGCCCATCTCCAGGGGATATAGATTCATATGCTTGCACTTATGACCTTCCTCACTTGCATCTCATGGAAATGCACTTTCAAGGTAGTATCCAAAAAACTCACATAGATTGTCTTGTACCCTACCTGCTTATTCATAAGTGCAAAATAATTTTGTTGTCTGCAAAACAGAATCTCTGGAGCAGAATCATTGTCATCTTGTGATTTATAACACTCAAGTGACAAAAAGTATGCTAGATAATGACAAGGCACATTTACCAGTCACCTATGTACACCCCATGCATGATGGTATAAAAAAAATCACAATGTTTTCTAATACACAATAACTTAATGACCAATAGATGTTATCACTAACTATCCATCCAACTCTTTAAATACCATCAGCCCTGCAGAAGGTAGAAAAAGTTGAATCACCTTCTAGCTTGGTGGGCTTGAGATCTAAATTGTAAATGTGAGATACTATTATCTGAGCCTCCCAGGACTGCCTTGGCACTGGGAGGACTAGTACTGCACTCTTGAATTTAATCCTCCCCTGTTTTTTTTTCCCCCCCAGATATTTATAACACAGCTGTGGAAAGGTGTTCCTGGCAGGAAGTTGGCATACAACTTCTCAGGCTGGGAGCAAATATCTGAATCAGATAGGAAGAAACACTCCAAATGGATCAATTTGTTTAAATTTTAGAGTTGAAATTCAGGTCTGGAGACACTGAGTGATGTCACAGAATAGATAATTTATCTGATAACCCAAGTTTCAAGTCCCTGCTTTTTCTTCAATTTTCCAAGTAATACAGGCCAAAGCTGATTTCCTCTTATGCATGAAGTCAGTGATCACATCAAAGTAGGCCTACTTCAAGATGCTGCATGAAAGACTCTACTATCAAGCATAGGCTTGACTTTCCAGAATCAGATTTTAAAAGCCTTTGGCACTTAAATAAAACATCTTCATTTTGTAACAGACCAGCCTTTTCTTTCCTTTTTGCAGGAGTGGGAAGTGAAATTACATACCATGTGGTTTTCATAATTTTAAAACATCATAATTTTTAAGACGGTGAGAAAGATATTGAAGGCATTTACGGGACAGCCAGGTATGAGACTATCTGGGCTGGAGAGAAAATAAATGACTTGAGACTGGAAGACAACCATTCACTGGACTCAGAGAACACCAATCATCTTTGTTCTACAAGAGAAATCAGAGACTACGTTCTACTGCCCAGGAAATGGCAGTTAATGGAATAGCTCAAAAGAGAGAGCAGCCTTTGAAACATATGCAGATTGTACATCAGCTGCTGGTGGGCTGGAAGAAAACAGGAGCACTACTGGCAATGATACATTCTCTACTCAGGCCACATAGCCAGACAGTGCTGCCTCAACTCAGCCAATGTTGTACAGCATCCCACGATTACTAAAGCGCTTAAGTAGAGACCATCTTATCTGATCTTCACATTTATCCTTTGAAAGGAGCAGGCTAAAGCTAGTTTCTCTGGAACATATGACCAGCTTAGCAACTGGCCCATGGATATCTTCAAATAAATTGAATCAGTCAGTAACATAGGCTGGAGTGAGGGTCAAGACTAGAAGGCCTAGGAATTTTAAGATTCTTTTGGGCTTATAAGATTATATGTATGCATTTCTGCAACCTCCACTGCATCTACAGTACTTATTTACAGAATAATTAATTGCTGCTTTGCTGCTAACAACTAGTAACATTTATTAAGCATTTGCAATTCGCCATTAATTTTCTAAGCATATCACATAGATTACCTTATTTTATTCTCACAATTACCCTAAAAGAAACTCAATAAATATCCATTGAGTGAATGGCTGAACTTAAGTCAGTCAAATAATACTTGGTGATACTACTTTCTCCCTTTACAACCACAACATCATGACCTCCATTTGACTCTATTGGGAAGCATCTGGATGCTAGAAAGGAAAGGGAATAAAAGATCACCTTGACTGCAGCATAGAAATTGTACTCATGGAAAACAGAATCCTTGGAAAAGGATGCCATGACTCAGATATGAAATGATGAAGATCTAAACTAAGGGCGTGATCATTGAGTTGAAGAGGAGACAGAATATTTAAGTGAACTAGTCATGCTGCTGGACTGGATAGAGATAGGGAAAGAAAGGACACCATGATGGTGGTCAGGGATCTGGTATGAACAACCTGAGTGAATGCAGTTCAGTTCAGAGAAACAAAGGATGATGGTGCTTTGGAGGATGAGGATGTTGATTCCTGTTTTGGATGAGTTGAATTTGAAGCACCTGCCAGGCATCCAGAGGTTGAAGGCCAGTTGAGTAAAAAAAAATTACATCTGAAACTTCAGGACTGAGACCTGGGGTGGAAAAGATCAGCTTCCATCAGCCTGACTTGGGAATCATCCACTGAGAGAGAGTAACGAAGCCATGGAAATGCCTATGCCCACCCAAGCTACATGGTTTGGACTTTGTCCTATAGTTAGGGAACCACTTTCCATCTACTTTCCAGGTTTCTCACACCTAGAGGGCCTCACCGCTGTTCACCATGTCACAGTGGCATCCTGTCTTCTGCAGCTCTCTCCCTCCTCAACCACCATCTGGGTGATTGCCACCATGCTTTGAACAAACTCTGTTCTTACCCAGTTAGGTTCCTTGTCTTCTTCTCTTCATCACTTGAAGCATAAGCTCCCCACTGCCTTTACAGACTCCTGAAGGGCACTGTGCCGTTTTCCACTCCCTGACTCCAGTCCAACATCCACCCTTTGCTGGGGTTGATAGTGACATTTCAACCACTGCCCCTGCCACTCTGCCCCAGGTTCAGAAAGAACAGTGGCTCCTCGACCAAGCAGAAATGAAGAGTGCCCTCCCCAGCCCCTTGCACTCTGTCTCACACCCACATTTGCATTCCTTCTCAGCTTGTTTCCACTCTGCCAGTTTTGTTCGCATGTCTGGCACTAGGGGTGGCTCCCAGGGCCTTTTGCAGCCCTCTTCTTTCACCCAGAAGGAAGGTGGACCAGTCTGACTCCAACGTGCTGCCGAATGCCAACTGGCAGGTGGCTGGGTGACGGGAGGGTGATGACACGGCAGGGCACTCCCAGCAGGCAGGAAATCAGGGCACCAGATTGGCACCCACAGTTGCAGCTTCAAACCGTCAACAACAGCCAGAATCCTGGACGATGAACCTTCCTGTCATTCCCACAATCTTGGAATCTTCTCAGAGTGGCTTGAATACTAATGTAAAGGAAATTTCTCAGAAACCACATTCAGTCTGGGAGTCAGGGAGCCAAAATTGTATCTCATCCTCTTCTAGGTGCGTGCAGCATACAGACTCACTCCCAAAACCAGTCCTAATCTCCTCAAAGATAGGGGAGAGAGCAATTGCTAGACAAATGTCGCAACCAATGTTCTTCCTCTGCAGACATACCCGCTTCTGCTTTGCTCTTCTCCAATTTGGGCAGATAGTGTCATATTGTTTTGCAGCTTCAGGGTAGCATGCCTTCTCCTGTCACTGATTTCTAAGAATTTCTACCAGAGAATGCATGGAAACCATCAGCATCCCAACTTGAAACTAAACTTTATTCCTAAATGGGCTTCTCTCCAGCTATCGCTCCCACTCTCAGAAACTCACCTTCTCCTTCCTTGAGAAAAGAAGGCTTTTTCCTCTCTGCACCCACTGCTGCTCAACATCTACACAACCCTTCCAGGTTTTCTCTCTCATATACACACCACAGCAGTTTTCATTTCTATTCCATTTAATCAGATCTCACCATGTCCCATGGGCAACCTTATGACCGAAGGGCAACAGCTCATTTGGGTTAGGATGTGTTCTAGATATTTCTTGTTATCCTTTCCAGATCCACTCTCCACCCTTTTCTACCCTGCTCTGTATCTTGGGAGGCCAGCTCCTGAGAACTGTAGCAGGGGGCTTCCGTGTGTGCTAGCAATGGGAGTTTAGCCAATGAGAGATCTCAGCAGGAGATCAGAGTGTGAGAGGAGAGTGAGGTGAGGGCTTATTGCCCCAGCTCCATCTCTTCAAAGCACTGTAAACTGGATGCATCTCTCTGCTGTAGGTTACAGCTCCTGTTAGAAGGCTCTTTCCTTATAGCCCCTCTTTCTGAGCTCCCCATAGCTGCTCCACTACTTGTCCCTTCAGGTCTGGGGATGGTAAAGGCTCCCTGCTGGTACAAGCCCCAGGGTATTGCAATATTCCTCCCTGACTTGCTGAAACCCTTCCCACACCTTTGTAAGTCTTTCTTTGATAAACCTCTCCTCAAACACCCATATTAAGTATGCTGTCTGTCTCTGGCCTGGACCCTGAATGAAACAGGAGACTGTTACTACATTATGATGGAGGACTTTTGCTAATTTAGATCAATTTAATTTAACAAATATCAACTAAGTGCCTAGGACCTGTTTATTATTTTAAAATAATCATTTTTAAAATGAGCAAACTATATAATCTATTAGCAGGTGACTCATGCTATGAAGAAAAAATGAATCAAATAAATGGTACAGGGAGTGTCAGAGGTTGGGAGGCATGCAATTTCATATAGGGTGGCCGAAGATGGTCTCACAGAGAAGAGATTTGAATGAGAGTGCAGTGAGGGCACAATGAAGTACAGTATGGACACGGAAGGTTTCCCTCAAAGAGTTTATACCCAAGTTAGGAAGACGAGATGGACATACAGGAAATTACACATGCCACAAGGCGGTAAGTCAAGAAATGTTAAATGGCAGTAGATGATTAAATGTCAGCAAAAAAACAATGTATATGATAGTAAGTTCTTCCATTGTCCTAGGTTGTGTATTTTTGCAAAACAGGCTTTGAAATGAAGCTTAGTTTGTGGTGTGTTTATTGGAAAGTACCCTGGGCAACAATATCTGTAGAAAGAAGGAGAAGGAATCAGGGTTGGCTGCAAGGAGAAGTCAAACTGCAATGTAGGCCTGACAGCCTCGGCTAGACATTCAGGAAGCTCTACAGCTAAAACAGCTCATCAGAGTTGTGCTGTGTTGGACTGAAATGGCAGAGCCTTTAGATGCTCATCTTGATCGTCACTGGATGTGGGTCGGCACCTGGGAAGGTATGACCTTGAACTAGTCAGCTTTCTGAAGCTAAAACAATCCTTGTGGGAGCTGAGAGCCACAAGCTAGAGCAAAATATCTTTCTTTGAAGGGGGATCTGGACAGCATATCTCTGTGTACACCTAAACAATTACTAAAAATAATTGAAAATGAGATTGTTTAACCATTATCTGTATATCACTGAAGAATCCTGGTTACTAGAGATGTGCAAATATAAATCTTATTTTTGGTTCTGCATAGTACATATCTATGATTTTGAGGTTGATCTTGAGGAAGAGTCTAGGATGGATTGTTAAAGTAAAGGTCTGTAGTCTCTTAAAAAATGTGGTAAAAATCTAAGACACATGTTCTCTAAGAAAAAGTCCTGCCAAATGTATCTCACTTCCTTTGAAAATGTTATTAAATTAGTCCATCAGGGGATTTGATAGAGTATGCCTAGATTTCAGAGAAATTATGATGATGTTCTTGTCAGAATGGCATGCTAGACAACATGCCTGCCATATCAACTCAACCTTGCCTTCCAGTTTCATCAGCTTAATCATCTCTGTAAGATGCAGATCTTCTTACTCAATGATTCCACTCTCCCTGCTCCTTACCCTCAGTCAATAGGACAGGCTTGACCAAGGAAACCAATCTGTCACCAGGTCAGTGACCAGATTCTCTCCTTCCAGAATTCGAACAGGAAAAAAGGAAAGACAAGAAAGAAAGAGAAGAAAGAGAGAAAGAACGAAAGAAAGAAAGGATGGAAGGAAGGAAGGAAGGAAGGAAGGAAGGAAGGAAGGAAGGAAGGAAGGAGGGAGGGAAAGGGAAGGGAAGGGGAGGGGAGGGAAGGGGAGGGGAGGGGAGGGAAGGGGAGGGGAGGGGAGGGAAGGGAAAAGAAGAGGGAAAGGAAAGAAGGGAAGGGAAAGAAAAGGAAGGGTAGGGAAGGGAAGGGAAGGGAAGGGAAGGCAAGGGATGGTAAGGGAAGGCAAGGAAAAGCCAGAAGGGAAGGGAAGGCTAGGGAAGGTAAGGCCAGGGGAGGGAAGAAAGAGCAGGCAGATGGCATTGGTTCCCAGAACAGTATGTTCATGTGAAATGGTGCCAGGGTGCCATGGAAAGTCAAAACTAAAGGGAGGTGAAGCCACGAGTCTCACTGAACCAGTCAAGAAGTAAGAAAAATTGAGAAGATCTGGAGAGTTTGTGTAGACCCAAATAGGAGAAATGGAGAAATCAGCTGACTAATGGTTTTCCAATTCCGTGGGGTCCAGCATTATTTCCTACAAGTGAATTATATCAGAATTCCTTACATCCTTAGAAGCCTATTTTTACTTAAGCCACTTTAAATATGTTTGTATTACTTGCAACCCGATAATGCCTAAAATGACTCTCTAATCATATTCTTATAAATTGTATAATATACTGGTTAATGAACCAGATGGCAATATATTAGATGGGTTATTAATTGGTTAGGAAAAAAATCCAGAAAACAACTGCTTAATTAGTTGATAGATACATAGAAGGGGTTCCAAATGGCTTCTATAGTGCTGTATCCTCATGGCTGAGGCATTCGAAAGTTTTCTCTGTAATTAGAACGTATGCTGCCTGAAAGTAGGTATTATGAACACCTCACAAAGTACCCATGTTTAGGACAGAGCACAGTGTTGACACACACTAGGTGTTCAGTAGAAAAGCTAACTTTATAAAAATACAGATTTTGCAGATAACATGAATCAAAGAAAGATAGTAATTTTGATGGATGAGAGAATTAAAAATCAGCATAGGAAAATAATTATATTTTATAAGAATAACTGCAAAGTTCTGGAAATGGGCCCAAAAGATAAAAAGTGTATCTTAGGGACCACATGCAGAATATCTTGTTTGGTCCTGGGCACCACCTTCAGATAACAAAACATAAACAAGAGTATAGTTGGAGGATGAGGATCAGAAGGGCAAAGTGACTCAAAAGCATTTCAGAAAGGCCCGGGGATGAATAACCTACAGAACTATAAACTTACAGCAGACAGTGTGGTGAATGAAGGCAGCCTTCAAGCCTCTAAACAGTTGTCATGAGGGTGAAGAACTGATTCATTAAGTCTCTCTCTTCCAAGAGAGAAAAAACTAAGACCCATGGGTGGAATCTATATTCTTTCTATCAGTGAAAAATCAATTGAGCAACTTAACTTCAACCAATCATTGTCTTGGTACTGGCTACACTCTGCCGAACAAAGCAGACAGCCTGCCTTCATGGAACTGATGGTCTAGCAGGGATACTCACGTTCGTCAAAATATCATGGCATAAATGCACAAGAAGGGCTATGAGACGAGTAGAAAGTGCTGTCAGAGTTCCCTGAAGCTAGAGGAATGGATTTGTTTTGATTTAATTTTTGCTTTGTATTATTTTGTTTTATTTAAGAGTTCAAGAAACTGAAAAGCAATATTGCCGAAGCCTAGTGAACAAATGGGAGAATGGCATAAACTATGGGAGAGAGAATTAAAATGTTAGAGCAAAAGACCAGGGAAGAGATATTAAGTCATAAACTAAACTAGGGTGGTGGCAATGCAAGTAGAGAGAAATTGTTGCATTTAAGGTTCATTTTGGAGGTAAAACCTAAATGACTTCAGGATATATTGGGCAGAGGTAAGTAAGACATTCATTAATTCAACTTGATATTTGTTATTATCTGGATGAAAACTGACCTAAAATATTTTATACTCTTCATAAAGTGTTTATTGAGTCAATGAAACAAATTTGGAGGGAAGGGACTTGCAAGGGTATGTTTAACCAGCTTCAGAAAATAAATATGTAAATATTTTAAGGGCTTAGGTAAATGCCCTGTTAAAGTAACCTCACATTGTCTCTATAATTTGAAATAAATTTCCGAAGTTCAGGTTGCTCACAGATCCAAATCAGTCTTTATCCTTCAATCACTTATCCATTCAAAAATTTTTATTTAACATTTAACATATGCGAGAAGCTGTTTGAGTTGCAAAGATGAATCAGGAAAGGACTTGTACAAAGGTAAGAGGAACACAGACTGTGTCCTACCTTAGGGCTCCTGAGACGCTTGCAAAGCAAACAATCCAGAGAAACAGTGAAGGTTTCATTTGTGCTGTGCCTTGGAAGGTGAGGCATTCAGCACAGACAGGCAGGCATTCTAAGAGGAATCAGCATGCCATGGCGGCAAGGGGGTTGGGAACATGGGCTGAAACAGTAAAAGTATTAAAATAGTCTGTGGTGATGACTGGAAAGTGTTAGTAAAACATTTAATTAATGAAAAATGAAAATATTCCTCCCTAATGTACTTTATGCATCGCAGATTCATCTGAACTTACAGGTGAAATGGAAATTTAGAGAGAAAATTCTTCAATCCCTTTGGCTTTCATCATTGTGTTGCTATGGCTTGACTGTCTGAGCCAGGACCTAGGACACAAGTGGTCTTTCTCCCATAGCAAAGAAACAATAAATATTGCTCTAACTTCCGGGTTTCTGATGATTAGATCCTGTTTTCTCTCCAATATTCTCCTAAATTCTGAGTGGTGTTGTGGTTTTATAGTTAAGCTTTTAGGTCATCCACATGCCCCACTGATATGGTTTGGTTGTGGCTCCACCCAAATCTCATCTTGAATTGTAGCTCCCACAATTCCCGTGTATCATGAAAGGTACTCAGTGGGAGGTAATTGAATCATGGGGGAGGGTTTTTCCTGTGCTGTTCTCACAATAGTGAATGCGTCTCATGAGATCTGATGGTTTTATAAAGGGGAGTTCCCTTGCACTTGCTCTCTCTTGCCTACAGCCATGCAAGATGTCCTTTTGTTCTTCCTTCATCCTCCACCCATGATTGTGAGGCCTCCCCAGCCATATGGAACTGTGAGTCAACTAAACCTCTTACCTTTATAAATTCCCCAATCTCGGGTATGTATTTATTAGTACTGTGAGAACAGACTAACACACCCACCAAGTCTGACTTCCATTTATGGGGCTCCAAGATACCAAGTAAGCCTGCAAGTCCTTATTTGGGGCACAAATGTTTGAGGTCCTCCTAAGGTACCTTGTGTCTGTTTTTCTCTTATAATCCCCATACAAGGTTGCACACTTCCAAGACAGATGTGGGTGGAGCCAGCTCTGAAGACTGTATGCCTAAATGAAGTCAAGGAAACATGAGATTGATGGCTACTCACCCAAAAAATTAGCGGCAGACATAGATCTTGCTGCCAAACGAGCTGATCTACATTTTTATTTTGGCTGAGAAATATCACAAATTTTTAATAGACATTCTTCTATAATATAACATCTTTTCTTTACAAATGTCAATGCCTTTTATTAGTCAACTGCTAGTGGCTATTTATTTTTATCTATTTCTTCCAATAGTAGTCAAGCCAAAATTATCCACCTATTCTCATTCACCTTTTTGACTAATCCTACCCATTCAAAAAAAAAAATGACTGGTCAGGATCAAGAACAAAGTAAGACTAAACTTACACAGTATAGACTATACTTTAACCTTACTATTATTCTACTAATCTGAGCTTCCCAGCCTCTATAATTAGGTAGTGACAGTTAAGAGCTTCAAATTATACAGAGCAATCAGTTATTCCTGGCAGCCTCCCTCTTCATACCAAAGATATCACCATTTGCCCGGTTCTAGGAAACTCAATGTCTGCATTTCCCTTGAGGGCCACCTAGGGAGTTTCTCACATTGAAGGATGGTTTATTTAACTTATCACAGCTAGTGTTTCTGAAAGATGGTGAGGCTCACAACGTAATAACCACCTGTCATCCCTTATTAGTTAGATATTTCACACTGGAGATTTGTTATATTAAAGGGCACTAAAATTATTGACATCAGATAACTGACTTATAATTAAATTTTATGTAGATTATTAAAATACCGTTGTTACTGTTATAGGGGAAAAAATAATGGCAACGAGATAGGTTCATGACAGAATTCACTATTTCTAGCACACCATGTCAGTATGTCATTAAGTGGAGGCTTTGTCAGACCTACTGGTAAAGTCTTATAGGCATGAACCGCTGCGTCCAGCCCTCCTGTCTGCTGAGAGCCCCACTCCAAGTGAATGGAAAGGGTGATCCCATGCTTACAACTCTCTCTTGGAGTGGGGAACTTGGAGAAGAGGTCTAATAGCTACGGCAGGCTCTGACCCAAAGAAAACCCATCTAAAAAGACAGACTAATCACTCATGAAATCTAAAGTAGAAAAAAAAAAAAACGATAAAAAGCTGAAAGGACTGTAAAAATAATTGTCCTAAAGTTTTTCTCCATATTAATCTCAGTTCAAAATCCCTCAGTTCAAAATCCTCTGGGGAAATCTACAAAGTGAGAAATCGAATATTTGCCCATGTCTTCCCAGAAAAGTCCAGCTTACAACTGCACTCCCTCCTCTGAATTTCTGGAGCATATGTTGTGTGTATTGTTCATTATTACTTGGTGAACTTCTCTAGAACCTCTATGTGGAAGTATTGTTTATCTCTTCTGACAAGATTTAACTTTAATATATTATTGACTTTTACTTTTAGTAAGAACATATGATTTGTGAGGTTAGGACCCTGGTTTTGTGCTTTTGGTTCACCCACAGAACCTATCATGCAGTACATAGGTGTACAATAAATACCTGTTGCTTCATTAGAAAAGAATTGTGTTGAAGGCCAGACACGGTGGCTCATGCCTGTAATCCCAGCACCTTAGGAGGCTGAGGTGGGAGGATCACTTGAAGCCAGGAGTTCGAGACCAGCCTGGGCAACATGGCAAAACCCTGTCTTTACTAAAAATACGAAAATCAGTCCGGCATGGTGGCACACACCTGCCATGGTGGCACACACCTGCCATGGTGGCACCCAGCTACTCAGGAGGCTGAGGCACAAGGATTGCTTGAACCCAGGAGGCAGAGGTTGCAGTGAGCCAAGATCATGCTACTGCACTCCAGAGTGGGTGACAGAAGGAGATTCTGTCAACAAAGAAAAAAAAAAGAAAGAAAAAAAGAAAAAGAAAAAAGAAAGAAAGAAAAGAATGGTGTTGGAAAATCTCAAAAGAAACTCCATGTGGCATAAATTGTTGCCAAGCAAATGGAGTTCATATAATTGAATATGAGGCAATTCTAAAAGTATAAATTAAAGCATATGTATCTCACTTTTAACTTCTTTATAGTAAATTCTAATGTTCTCAGAACCTGAAGAACTCAAGATTAATGTACTGAAAAGTCAGCGGAGGAGCCCAGTGAAGAGCTAGTGACCAGCACTAACTATCAAGAATGTTTCCTTGGTGGGTATTTTTGGTGTGCAGCCAGTACCTGTGGTCCCTGACTTTCTGAAGGGCATGTGATCCATGCTCCCGGTTCCCTTTCTCAGCTCTCGGACCCCAAGAGCTCCACATCTGGACTCAAGTGGAAATGCAAGGGCTAGAAACACATACAAAGAAAACCAGGGTGATTTTTTGTGGAATCTGTCTGGTACTTCCAGGATGGGCTTATTAGTATGAACCAGAAAAGAAAATATTAAAGAAAAATAATAGCGCCTAATATGGCTTTAAATAACCTTCAAGTTCAGGAAGAAATACTTTTTTGTACAATACTGGTTTGGTCCTCACTCCCATCCATCACTTCAGATATCTGGTCAACACACATGAGTCATCTTTGTATTAGTGACGGTACACAGATGTGAACTTCACTGTTGGAGGTGAGTGGGATACAGGTCAAAGTCACCACATCACTTTAAAGAACTGCAATTTGAAGTTCTAGCCAACACCACCCTATTTCCACCCATGCCTGGCTTCACTTACTCTGCCATCAGCCTGTGTTGAAGTCCCAGAATAGCTCCCTATTGAGTCTTCAGTGAGATTTCCATTTCAAAGGATGGTACTGTGTCTCAGCTGGGCTCTGCTGGCCTACTGTGCATGTTGAAGCTAGCAAAAGAAAGTCATGCCTCCTTTGCATTGTTTGATCTAAAGTCTTTTTAAAGGGCTTTGTAACATTCTTTTGTTGTAAAGCCCTAGTCAGAAAAGATAAAAGATAAATATAAATACTGTATAAAGAGAAGAAGTATCTATGTAAGGAACCATTCAAATTATAATTAGGAAGGAATATGACACATTTAACTGGAAGGCAGCATCCAGAAACTTATAAGCCCAATTGTGCACATTTGAAATCTGAATCTCTCATGTCATTTGAAACAATTTATTTATTTCCATTGTGCCACACTTTTCTCATCTGTAAAACGAGGGTAACAGAAGCAACTACCCCATAATAATTTTGGGAAGATTATAGAAAGTAATACATTGAAAGCATTTGGAACAATGCTTGCCTTGTGGTGAGTGGCAGTGTTAAAACTTAAAAATATTCCTGAGTGCCGGAAGGTACTGCCAGTTAATGGATATCACCTGATTTGTATAGAAAATTCTTACTGATCTCAAAATATGCACTGTAAGCAATTGTCATAGGTGGAATACGTTATGAATTGAACTTTCTGTGTGGAAACTCTAGCCTCTAGAATCTCAGAATGTGACCTTATTTGAGAACAGGTTCATTGCCGATATAATTAGCTAAGATAAGGTCATACTGGAGTAGGGTGGGTAGTCTAATATGACTGGTGTCCTTAGAAAAAGAGGATATTTGGAGACAGACACACACATAGAGAGATACCCTGTGGAGACGCAGATCAGAATGATGTGCCTGCAAACCCAGGAACACCAAAGACCGCCTGCAAACCACCAGAAGCTAGGGAACAACGTGGAACAGCTGAGAAAGAACCAACTAGGTTGGTTCTTGATCTGCGAGTCTGGCCTCCAGACATGGGATAATCCATTTCTGTTGTTTAGGCCCCCCAGTTTGTGGTACTGTGTAATAGCAGCCTTAGCAATCAAATACAAGTGCAGATTCAAATGTCAATTTTAGTGGAGCTCAGTAAAGCAAGAACTGCTTGCTGAACACCTCAGGAAAATTGTGGCAGGTCCTGAGAGGGAGAAAAGTTCTCTGAGGCACAGTTCCTGGATTTGAGGCCTGGCTGTTTAGTGGAGGAGGCAAACACACACACACACACACACACACACACACACACACACACATACACACACAGACAATTCAGTGTGCTATCAGCGTCCAGTAAGTGACAGGACAATTCACATTACACGAATTCAGAGCTAGGTAGCCAGGAAAGGCTCCATCTAGAAATGCCAAAAATGCATTCCAACAATGGGTGGAAATAGTTAAATTCCAGCAAAATTTTTTAAAGCCAAAAAATCCATTCTCAAGGATCCCACATGCTCCTTTCATGCTGTCTCTAACTGCCTTTTTCTCAGCTCATCCTTTAGGGTGTATCTTTTCAATCCATAGTCATTCCCACACAAGTGTGAAATTCCTCCCCTTTTGTTCCTTCAACTTTCCTTGCAGAAGATGCTTTGCAGCAACAATCACATTAGCCTTACAAATGCTGTTTGGAAACCCAAGCAGAGCCATTGCTTTCTCAGAGGGTTGGGAACTTGGTACTCCAAGTGATTTTTTTATCCCAATTTCAGGGTCATGTTGCTTAGACATACAGAGTGGAAAGAGAAAGATGATTGGGAGAAAAATCCTCCCCCAACCCAACAGAAACATGCAGCTTTCCCTGGAAGGCACCAACGCCACAACAAACAAACAAATAAATAATAAATATTCTTTCACTAAAATGGTAAGTCTCACTTCAGTAAGCAACACATTATGCACCATGCTGGTATAATAAAGCACACATCTCCCTGAATCATTCCCACTAATACAATGTATTCAGTGCTCATATGATTACACTTTTACAGCCTGTTAGCAAAAACACATACAATTGCAAAGTGCTGCTAATGCAATGTGACAGAATACTGTTATTACAAGAAGAAGTTGTCAGCACGGAGCAATTGATTTTCCTTCATCTCCTTCCTGCTTTTGCCCATCCTCCCTACCTCTCCTGGAGATGTTTATTACATACACTGAGCACAGTCCTTTCTCTGAATCAATTCTGATATAGTGTAAAGGAAGGAATACGAAGACAAGAAAAGTTAACATTATTCCAGATATTCTAAAGGGGAAAGAAAACTTCCTTTAGGGACATTTCCTTCCCAAAATGTTTATTAAAGCTTTAAGGAACCAGAGCTCCCTTCCTCCAGCAGAAATATCTGGTCTTTTTATTCAGTTATGCCATGACTGTTTGTTTACCTCTTCTCTTCCCCTCCCTTCTTTTCATAAATAAAAACCAGGATGGATTTAAAGTACTGGGGCACCTAGATTCCTGCTGATTCCGTTTCCTGCATTTTGAAGTGCAATAGAGGGAAGAAATAAGTAATATACGAAGCCAGAAGGATAATTATTTGGTATTGCTTTGTCAGTATTTTCCTTAGAAATGTTTACCTCCTTTCATGGGATGACAATAAATATGCTAAACAAGGATGTCTTTCTGGAAATGAAAATAATTCTATGGCCAGCACCAGCAATCTAGTCTAGAATATAGCATAGCACAATTGGATGGGATATAGAGATTATTGAGTCCAATGTAGTCATTTTATACATGAGAAAATCCAGGCCCCAAGAGTTAGGAAATTTATCTGATTTCTCAACACTCGTTAGTGTTGGAGATGAATCTTGAAGCCAGTGCTTGTTGCTATACCATGATACGTGAGGCATTAGGGCCATTTAGTAATATAGAAAACACATATTGATATGTGTATGCGATATTTAGTAACACACATATTGATACGCGTATGCCTCATCTTTCTGTTTTTTTGTTATGATGGAATGGAAGAGTTCCACTTGCCAATAATAGTTGCAAGAGAGAATAGAGAAATCCACACAAATTGTTTCATGGTCTTTTGAAAGAGCAAGTGACCACAGGAAACATTAAAATATCCCAGTATATAGATATTGATATGGTTCAGCTCTGTCCCCAACCAAATCTCATCTTAAATTGTAGTTTCCATAATCCCCATGTGTCATGGGAGGGACCCGGTAGGAGGTAATTGAATTATGGGGGCGTTACCCCCATGCTGCTGTTCTTATGATGAGTTCTCATGAGATCTGATGGTTTTTTAAGGGGCTTTTCCTCATTTGCTTGGCAATTCTCCCTCCTGCCACCATGTGAAGAAAGATGTGTTTACTTCCCCTTCCATCGTGATTGTAAGTTTCCTGAGGCCTCTCCAGCCATGTGGAACTGTGAATCAATTACAGCTCTTTCCTTTATAAATTACCCAGTGTGTCTTCATTAGCAGCATGGGAATGGACTAATACAGATTTCATCTTGGGGTGTTGCACCTTCCTACTGTACTAAAAAGTGCTATTTCTTTCCTACCCTATTTAAATGTATAACTCCCACATCTCCCTTTTCACACTCACCTCATTAAATGGAGGTACTCTTTGTTGATACCTAAGATACATGCTAACTCTTTCTCTTGCTCAGTAGGATCTTTTTATAAAATTCTCTTAAAATGCAAGAGTCACATGAACCAAGGGTTACATCAAGGTCCCCAAACATTATTGCCCATTAGTTTTAGAAAGTTAAAACCTCAATTAGTTGGGTTTGGCCTTTGAGGCACTTGAATGTGTTGCTCTAATTAGACTTTGCATTCTTAAAAATTTACTGCAGAGGTGGGGATCTTTTCTCCTCAAGATGGCTTAAGGTACTTCCAAGTCTGAAAGCGAGTATAGACATAGCTTTTATTCATTTGTTTTTGGTTTGGATTATGACGCCGACTGGCAAATATTCATGGGTGAAAAGCATTTAGTTGGGACCAAGAATTATCTGGATGGAATAGGTACCTGTAGAGACAGCCTCTATTTGAGAAGAGCAACTCTCCCTAATGGCTCCACACCCTTGAGCTGCTCATATTAAGAAACAAAAACAGAAAAGAAAAGAGGACACACCTGACATAATTTAGTGTAGTAACCTGCTGGAAGCCTTCACCTGCTATGACAAGGGTGGCCTGAGGCAACTGTTTGGAGTTCAAGGAGATAATTTTTGCAGTCTATGCATGAAGTCTTTGATAATCTCCTTCCTCCATTTAACTCAATTTTCTGATGCCCCTTCCTACAAACTATACTGAAGCCTGCCTCCTTTAAACAGTGTTCTTGGCTTTCCTCTTTCCACATCACAACTTCAATTTCCTATTTCTTCCTCTTCCCATAAATGTATTAATTATTCTTAGCTATTAGGTAGAAGCCACCATTTTTTAATCTTTTAAAATGACAATTTCCTAAAGTTCAACCTAATATTAATGGGTAGCAATTAAGACACCATTTCTCTCTCGTTTCTTTACTTTTTAAAAAAACTTCTTTTCACAAAAAGCTTCTTTAGACATAAATGTCTTTTTTCTTATACAATGTATTCATTTATTTATTTTTGTTTTTTCAACTTTTATTTTAGAATCGGGGATACATGTGCAGCTTTGTTACAAAGATATGTTGCATGATGCTAAGGTGTGGGATGTGATTGAACCTATCACCCAAGTAGTGAGCATAGTGCTCAATAGGTAGCCTTTCAGCCCTTACTCTTGACCCGCCCTGCTCCCATAGTAGTCCCTCGTGTCTACTGTTCCCATCTTTATTTCCATGTGTACCAAATGTTTAGCTCCCACTTATTAGTGAGAACATGTGGTATTTGGTAATAGTGGGAATTTCAGGTCCAGCTGACATGCATCTAAGGGGATTGTGACACTCTCAGACATTCCACCAAACATACACGCCTTAATTCTGCATCCAATAAAGGGAAGGTACAGGAAGGACTCCCTTCTTCCTTCCATCTTTCCGTTCGTGCTTTTATCCATTTTCACTGAGCATCTATATATGGCAGGCACTGAGTACGATGAAAAAAGGAAAGATGAAGAAAGACTAAGACACAGTTTGGGGCATCCAGAAACTGCTAATATGGGTAGGGAGGACAAATTCCTAAACAGAGTGTGCCAAGTGGTAAATCTTGCCACTGTAAAATGTTTCCAGAGCCAGGACTGAAAAGGTAAATTCCTACTCAGAATATCAATCAAGGCAATAGCAACAGGAGCACCCTCCTGGGCCATTGTGGAAGGTGTCAACAGGTGGAACTTTGGGGCTACCAGCAAGAAGCACAATCAGTATTAACAATCAAGCAGGTTTCTTTCTAGGAGCTGGTTATGAAAGTGGACAGGACATCCCTGGTGGAGGCCATCATGTCCTGCTGTTTGAATGAGGAATGCAGGCCAGCAGAAGAGCTGGGGAGGATGCTGTTCATATATTTGTATCTCCATGTGTCCATTGATGGAGCACTTTAACCAGCTATGACCTTCTCCAGAACATAGTTAAAATGCCAAATGAAATATAAGACAATAATGGGAGGTGAAGGCAAAGTTGCTGGCTTTAGTATACGCCTCTTTGTAGACAAATAGGCCACCATATGACAATAATAAAATATGAAAAACTCATATTAAAAAGGTAAAAAATCAGATAATTGCTGAAGCATCGGTTATTTGTAAAATAATCGGTAATGACCTTTGATGAAGAAATCACATTGTGACATTGCTGACAGGACAACTTTCCACGAAGGAAGTGGGGAGAAATGTAACAGCTGGTTCTGAAAGCAGGGAAAACCTGAGTTAATGTGTTAGCCCAGGCAAGAAAACTCTGCTCATTTATTGTTACAAGGTTGAATGAGTACATGTTTTTAACTGCTGGGAAGAGGCAAAGCTGGTTCAATATTGCTGTTCTTGGATAAGGTGTGAGGTCATTGCTAGTGCCCTGCCCATATTCCCAGGGGTCAGATAAGGTTTCTGGGGCATGCTGATGGCTTCCGGTGTCTCCCTGCCTGAGGGGTTCTCCAGTCATACTGTTCCATAGGCTGGAAGTACGAATCACTAACACCCCAGGACCAAGTCTCAACGAATCAGAGACCTGAGTTGGTAGAAAATAACCCATATTCATCTCCTCTCAGTGGTACAACCCTGGCATGAATTCTACATCTGTCAGACAGTTCCCAGCAGGACTGAGTTTTAGTTTGCCACAGCCATAGCTCATTCATTAGTATGACTTTTGTTGGCTTTCCTGACTCTGTCTCAATTTTGCACTCCCTCTCTGGGGTCCCTGGTATCACCTCCAAAATAAACTACTTGTACCCAAATGGTTGTCTCAGGAACTGCTTGTTTGGAGGAATGTGGGCAGAAGACAAGAATAAGACACATCACTTTTTCATATACTGATGTGTCAATGAACAAATATTTATTGAGTATCTATTATCTAAATAACACAGTACTAGACTTAAACTATAATAAAGTTTAGGTCCTCAATTGCAAGGAACTCATGTGGGCAATTAAAACACGGGTTCACTGAACATTAAATAATAAAAGCAGGAGGTACATAATGAGTCCAAAATGAGCTAGCCAAGCGAAAATGGGAAATGCATAAATTTGAGTGGATGAGATGGAAGAGGAAGGACAATTCTGTTGGATGCAGAGATATGTACTATCTCTGAGAAATTCTGAAATAGAGAAATCTATTAAAATATGATTAATCTGGTATTTCCCAAACATTTCTGATCCTGGAAACTTTTCTTCATGTAACATCTTATAAAACGAACGCTCAAAGGAATGCACTTTGGGAAATGCTGTCTTGGAAATCAAGTTCCAGCTACTAGCTCTAGAATCCAATGCCTTCCTCCATTTAGCCCAGGGGTTTTCCACTTTCAACCCCACTGGCCAACTTAGATATGAAGTAACTCATCACTTCAAGCCATTTTGGATGAAGCAGATAGACTGAGCAGTCTTCCAAAATATTTGAGTTTTTCTGCGTGATGCCGGGGTGGATGTATACCTTTTAAACAACTATAATGCTATTTAAATCCCTGGGAACAGTAAGGAGAATGTAACACATAGTTGATCAATTCTTTAGAACTCTCACTGCCTTGAAGAGAAAATGATCAGTTTGTTCTCCGAGAGAATATTTAACTGGTCAGCTGTTATTATGAATACAACCTTGACTGGGTTCAAATCCTAGGGAATCTTGGGTGAATCGCTTTACTTTTCTGTGCCTCATCCCCAATGTATTTACTTGGAAGGCTACTGTGAGGATCCAATGAAATAATGCATTTAAAGGCTTAGTGTGATTTCTGGCCCATAGCAAGAGCTCAACAAATTGTAGCTGTGCCTATGATTACTACCACGATTAGCAGCAGTAACATCATTACTTGGCTCCCTTTTACCTTTAGTAGATTTCTCTCCCCTGGGCCTAAGACCACCTTGACTAGAACACACCCACAAATTTGGCACCTCACAATGTCCATATAATGCCTAGATGAGCCAGATGCAACACAGACAAGTTCTGAAAGAGACAACTTGATATTCTTCCAGGGGGAATTGTTGCCATTGAGATCCCTTTGGGAAATCTGAATTTAATACATGAAACTGACCCTACAAATAGCTTTCAGAAGAGAAATTGTTGCAAAGAGGTAGATTTTTATATGAATTTTTTCAGAGCTTTGTGGGATTTGTTATGACTTTTTTTTTTTCACTTGCCTACTTGCTTAAATGCATGTAATTGCTCTAAAGGATGATGAGTCAGTGCCTGGGTTTGGCTTGCTAATAAAATCTTATGCACATATAAGTCATCCCTAATATCAAAATATCATGAAGCATTTGAATACATAAGATTGGATCTTCATAGAATATTTTCTTTCTCCTTCCTTTCCCACCTTCTCTTTCCCTTCTCCCCTCTGGTTCCCCCTTCCCTCTTCCCTTCTTTCTTTCTCTCTCCTTTTTTCCCTTCTTCTGTTTTCCTCATGTTTTCATTCTCTCCAATTCTCTGTGCATGTTGCTCAGATTGTCTCTCAGTCCCTCTCCAGTGCTGATCATAATCCCAAAGGACACAATCCAAATGTTAAAATCCAAAACGCCAAATCCTGGGGAAGGGATTAGCGTGTTTTTGGTTGCATGCTGGATAGTTGCATTACATCACTTGCATCATGTTAGGTGGCATTATCACCTTGTTATTGTCTTTATTTGGAAATTAAGTGTGGTTTAAGGAGATGTGTATGAGTGCCAATTTGAAAAAAGGTGGACAAGTAGACTTAATATTAGATATCAACTTGATTGAATTCAGGAATACCTAGGCATCTAGTAAGGCATTATTTTGTGTGTATCTGTGAGGGTGCTTCAGAGGAGACTAGCTTGTGGATCTTAGTGGACTAGGAAGGGAAGAGGCAGACACCATCCTCAGTGCTGGCAGACACCATCCAATTGACCAGGGGCCCCAGAGAGAACAAATACAGAAGTGAATTGGTCTTTCTGAGAGCTGGGACAGATTTTTAATTGGCTGCCTTGGACATCAAAACTCCAGGCTCACCGGTCTTTGGACTCTATGACTTACACACAGTCCCCCAGCCCCCAGGTCCTGAGGCTTTCATCCTTGGACTGAGAGTTATGCCATTGGCTACCCTGGTTCTGGAGCCTGTGGACTTGGACCAAGACATGCTATCCGCATCCCATGGTCTCCAGCTCGCAGATGGCCAGTCATAGAACTCCTTAGCCACCATAATCTCACGAGTCAATCCCCCTAATAAATCCCCTCCTGTGTATCTATATACACATCCTATTGGTTCTGTCTCTCTGGAGAACCCTGACCAATACAGATTCATTACCAGGGAAGCCGGATAGCATTCCTTCTTACTGTATTCCTTGCCACACCATGGAAGAGATCTGTGAAATTGTTCCCTTGCAAAAATGCTGTGTTAAGTTCAGTATACAAGGTTACCTAATGGTGAAAGATAAAAGCTTAAAAGCTAATTATTATTGGTGCTGTGAAAGCAGAACATCACTTAATTGCAATGTCTGAGCAACAACCAGACTTTCAACTGGACAGCATATACTTATAACATTTGTAGACCACAACCATTCTCCAAATACAAGTGCAATGAGTGTTTAGGAGATCACAGAAGTGAAAACACAGGCAAAAAATGCAAGAAATCTTTCCTGCCAAATTACTCAAATCATGTAGAACTTCTGCCCCTTCACACATTGCACCAATTCGCTATGACATGTATTTCATCTTCACATCATTTAGCTCTGGGAGTATAAATTGTGTTAATACTTTTAGAGGGTTCTAATTCATTGTACACGTACGTTTTTTGCAAATTTGACTCCATGAAAATGCATTATCACAATGTTGATTTTGTGTGTAAGTATTGTGCCTGTTTGTAAAAACATTGAAACTTTTTCAATGAATGAGGAGATAATCTTTTTGTACATCTGCATTTATAAAAGATAAAATGTCTCGAGATCTTGGCTCTTTGGACCACTGCATATGCGATGATGGCCCATCACAGTTTTTGATCAATCTTGTCAAAAGACTTAGGTTGTCCATCATGATATTTCAGATGACGGCAATTATAAAGCTGGGTGCACACAATTACCAACCATAGTGATACGCATTTATACATTTCACTTTTTGATATATTTCTTTCTGAATATGGTTTGTCTGCTCATAACTGTTATACTGGTGTGACTGTCATTAGTGTAAGTATACCTGAATGTTGATGTTTGCAACAATATGTATGATATCATTGCCTACTTTATTGTGCAAAGTCACCTATGCAGTGTTCTGTCACGTTTTTATCCATCTCAAATAAATCCCCTTTAAAGAATGTAACTACATGTCTTTTAAATAAAGTATTATCTTTTTTCCAGAGTTCGTTTTTGGGATTTTGTTGTTTCTGGATTTCAACATGAGGAATTCTAGTCTTCAGGATTGTGTCTTTCAGGATTATGACCCCAGTTCCAGTCTCTCTCATTTCTCTAGGTCTGGCTCTCTATCTCTGTCTTTGGCATGTCTTTCTTCTTCTTAGGTATCTCTGTCTATCTATTTGATTCTTGTCCCTCTTTTTCTCTGGTTCTCCTGACTCTTTCTTGTGTCTCTCTATCTACCTCTTCCCATGTGTTTCTTTTTTTGTCATCTCTCTGACTCTCTTTGTCTCTGATGCAACCAGAGTCTGTATCCCACATTGTCCTCCAAGAGAAGTTTTCCTGATGTAAATGGAATATGCAACATTTAATGCTGCTGACAGCCTAATGAGTCACACAGTATCCGCAGACTTTACCGAATGTGTCAGAGTGGGGAGAAAACGACCCTCTCAAATCACTGCAAACACTGAAGCAGATGAACAAAGGAAATTAAACCAGTTGCATCCAACAGACTTCGAAACACACCCACAAACCTTCTCTGCCCCCTCCTCCATCAGCAGATCTTCACACGTTTGCTAATACCAGCTGGTTCATACACTCCAGAAGTATCACCCTCGCCAGTTACTGAAAGTGAGACTTTAAATATGGGTTAAATCCACTGGTCATTAGCCAGTCTTTCATCCATTTATTCCCCTGGATTTTCTTCACCTTCATACTTGATACATCCATCAGAGGAGGAAAAATACTGCACCAAACTGGGATGAGGAAGGGAGGAAG
Source organism: Macaca mulatta (assembly GCF_049350105.2). Lineage (NCBI taxonomy): Eukaryota > Metazoa > Chordata > Mammalia > Primates > Cercopithecidae > Macaca > Macaca mulatta. The sequence goes on along the minus strand of NC_133423.1, from coordinate 24,709,240 downwards.
GAGGAAATGGACAAATGTGGCTCAGAAATGCACACTTTATCTGCTTTAAAAGCAAGCAAACAGATCAGGAGAATATTGCTAGTCCTGACTTGGTGGTACCTGAGTAAACACGTGCTCCACAAATACAGAGAAATAGCTGATATTTGTGTGAATCTTTTGGCAAAGAGATCAAAGAATGTGACATTAACCTGTTGGTACTCATAATCTAGCCTGAGAATTTATACCAGTCTGGTCTCTGGTCTTTGCTCAAAAGCAAGCTGGGCAGCTAGAGAAATTGAGGCACCGTTAAATATCGTGCCCTTTTCACCTCCTGACTGGGAGAACCATGAGGCTGAGCACTGATGGACCTGGATAAAATCTAAGAGATGAAGCTTGCTAGTGGCACCATTCTCATCAGCTTTGGGACTCCAGATCTTACACACACCACACCACACACACACACACACACACACACACACAGAGAGAGAGAGAGAGAGAGAGAGAGAGAGAGAGAGAGAGAGAGAGTATCCTGTTCCTTTTGCCACTCCACTTTCCAGTTGCAGGTCTCTGGCCAAACAATACCCATACAAGCTTAACATTTCTTTTGAATCCTGCCCTCTGTCCTTCTTGACAGTGGCTATATATTGTTGGAATTTCACTTCTTCAGTGTCCTGTTCTCTCTCTTCTAAGAGTTAGTCTAGTTGATCTGGACTGAAATTAATCCATAAAAATGAGTTTAGTGGGTTAATGTGTTTCTCCTCTAAAAAGGCTTTTGTTCAATGCAATGATGAAATAATTAGTAATAGAATTCTAAGGGTATCTAGCAGTTGGCATTTTAATATCATAATTGTCAGAAAGCAGAATCTTTGAGGGCAGAGTAGCTGTCTACTCCTTCTTGAAGGGCTAAGTTTGGATGAGCCTTGAGGTTCTATGCTCTTCTTGTTAAATTTCTCCACTTCATCATATGTCGATTGAGATACGCAAGTCTCATATGTGTGCTCCTAGCTGCCAGTCTCTCAGTTAGGGGCACAAATCTTTGTGCACCAGAACTTAACCATGCAGACGTTCATTATACCACAGAATTTTACTTGAAGCAAACACATCTTAGTAGCAGCTTAAAAGATTCAAGTGCTCCAAAGGTTTTGTTAAAAGGTTTTGTATTACCTGAAAAACAACCCCAGGGCTTGGGTACCATCAACAGCATTCTATAGGACACCCAATGACTTTTTCTTTCATAACTTTTTAGATTGCAGCTTGAATGTCTTGGGCCCCGAGGCCATTCTGAAACTTCTAGAAGAAAGTTCTGGAAGAACTTTCTAGAAGAACTTTGTTGCTAGAAGAAAGCAACAAAGTTCAAAGCAGAACAAAGTTAAGATAAATTAGATACATTTTTACAGTTAAATTTCTTTTAAAAAAAGAAGAAACATTAGGTTAATGCACATCATCTTTATCTTAATATCTTAATATCTATAATAAAGATATAATGTCATCTTAATGACTATAATAAAAACGACTTGTTCAACACTTAACAAATGTTCACTGATTGCCATGTGCCAAGCATGGTGCTAGGTATAAAGTTCTCAAGGCAAACAAGACAGACACAGTGGTCTCAGATCTCACAGAGGTTATTATTATCTAGCAGGTAAGGCAACCAAGCAAATACAAGAAGTGTGGTAAATCTTATAATAGATGTGCAACAAGCTACTCAAGATGTATTAAGATGTGGCAGGGAACTCTAAATTCAAACATGAAGGTGGGGAAGGATAAACAGATGGGTCAAGGAAGGCTTTCAAGAATCTCTGGGAACTGAAAGCTTCAGTAGAGGTTAACATCTTGAGTGCAAAGTGGGTAGAGTGAAGAAATATGAGGGTGAAAAAGCAAAAGGGCCAGAGAGAAAGGGGTCATCTATCCTCTGTTAGAAGTTTTGACTTTATCCTAAGGGCCACAGGGAGCCATTGAAGGCTTTGGAGCAAGCTATTAATGTGATGAGATGTAACTGTGAATGCATTACAATCAGTGCAAAAGGAGAGCCTACATTTTGCATATATACCCGTTAACATATATGGAGCTCTCGAGATTGTTAAAATTATCTCAAGGAATATCTGGAAGGCATCAGATGCAAAAGAGCCTGCTAGTCTACCTCAAAAGAAAAGCCAGACTCTTCTGCAGTTGGAGAGTTGAGAGGCATGGCGTTCTGTCATCATCTGACTTCTCTCTTGGCAAGAGACATAATTTAGAAGCACAGAAGCGTGTCTAGATTTGAGGAAGTTCAGATTAATCTGGTTTAAAATACTCATTGTCCTGCATAACATAAGCCACCGATCAGACCAATATTTTTCCATTCAGTCAGTAAGACTCATAGCTGCATGATCGCTGGAAATGGGGCTACAGAAACAGATCATGAAATTCTTAGTGATCCTATTGTTGGACGAAGTGCAATGTTGACAGACAAGCCCAGATAGCCATCGGAACATGGGCTCTGAGGGAAGGACTCACTTCCGGACTTTCTAGTGGTCCTTAGTGAATCCATAGTGAAAGGTTTAGTGGCAGATGCAGCTTCTCTCTCTTTCTCTCTCTCTTTTCTCTCTCTTTCTCTTTTTCTCTCAGTCTCTCTCTCTCTCTCTGTCTCTCAGCCATCCTCTTGTAAACTGGCTCTGTTAACTTCATCTGACACAGTCTGTTCTGCTTTGTCCAGAAAAGTGGGGGCCTAGGGTCAGGACATGCCTGTGCTTTCTGACCCCAAGTCTTCCACCCAAACCATAGGAGCTATATGACAACATTTGATAGAGCCATTGTTAATTGACTCTGTTTTCATTGTTTGTTTGATTTTATAGCTCGACTAGTCTCCAAGGAGTAAACTTTCTAGTCCACCATATGTACTATACAGTTAATTATAACACACTCCCTCTCTTACCCATGGACCCTGAACATAAGGATGTTTCTAGTCTACATATGGTGAACAATGCTGTTCATGCATTCTACCCTCAATGCATTTCCTAGAGCCTTCACACAGTGGACATTAATGACTTCTTTGGGCCCCTTCTGGTTTCACCAGATGAACAAAAATGAAAATAAGCAGCTGTCATACTTTAACTTAAAAAAAAAAGAAAGAAAGAAATTCATCAAGCCTACTCCAATTTGGAGAAGTATTTGGCTTAGAGAGAGAGGAATCGGCTGTACCATTGATGGCAAAAAGCTCAGTTACTAATGCACCACTTCCTGACATTTAATTTGCACAATTTGTCTCTTATTATCTGGCAACTCTCAGAAGATTTTGGAAGCAGGAAAAAAAGAAGGCAGAAACATAATAAGCATTAAGATTAAAAAGTAAGAACATAGGGGGCACCAAGTTAAGAGTCAGATAATAGTCAGACTGTGGTCTCCAGGCAAATCCACACCTGTTGACAAACCACTCCAAGTAGATAATGGCCATAAAACAGAACCAGATGGAAGGGTAACCAGAAGACAACACACAATAATCCAACAAAAGTCATTTATGTTAGTTGCCCGGCACTTAGACACCAGAGTACTCATTCAAATCTAAACTTAGATGTGATATATCTGCGAATATTACCATACACCTAGATAGGGAAAATTGCATATTTTCCATCAAAAAAAAATCAAAATGTTTTATCTGTGCTTCTGCAATTCAAAAATGACTGAAGCTGTGAACTTCAAATTTGGCAAGATTGTAGTCCTCATTAAGGAAGGGAATGGAAGCCAATTTTGAAGAAAAATGGTTTCCTATTTTTGAGTGTAGAAGGTTTAAACAATGAGTGTTGAGCCTAAGATGAGGAACATTTACTCTGCTGTTTTAGCTTCCATTTGGATAAAGATGATTAACTGAAGAATAAAACTAGATGTGTCTCTTTTTGACTTACAAGTGAAAACACCTTTCTTGATTCCTTTTGTTTCTCTTCTGCCTTTCTAAGTCAAAGTTTAATTTGTTAATATGAAGTTAAGACATAAAATTAAAGCACTTCAAAAACCAAATAATTCACATAGCGGCTTTACGTTGGCCAGCTTAGGCCTGGAGTAGTCTATCCCCCTGTGTTTTGGGAGTTAAATGGCTGTGGTGCAATATACAGGATGTGCAAGGGACTAAGAGGATACTGTTATAGGAAATGTAACTTTGGAATTTCCTGATTTGACGGCAAAGATTTCAGTCTTAACACTGTGTCAATATTGGTTTTAAATATATACATGTTTGTTTATTGGCACGCATACACATACACACAGGAATCACATCCATAAAATGCACCCACATCTGTGGTTAAACACAGCAGCTGTTTAACAGCCCAGTATAACAGTCTGAAAAAATTGGGACCTGAATTAAGAATCTCACATCCAGTCAAAGCTGCAGTGGGAACTGAGGTCCTATATTAGGAATGCTGTCTTGAGAGCTCTCCAAGCTTCCCCCAGACAGAATTCTTTTGCCAAATTCACAGAATGGTTCCTAAAATTTGGAATCGATAATGAAAGTTCCTGACTTTATTCCTTGCTCTAATAATTGTATTGTAATAAATAATACTTTGAAGGCCAGCTCAAAGTAGAACCGAGGCAATTTAAAGTCTGCTAAATGTGTGCATTTACTCATCTCTGAAATAGCAATGAGCCAAAGAAGCAAAAACAATTCAAAGGTTCTGTTCACATAACCACAAAAGAAAAAGGCCACCCGTAAGCAAGTAGCCAACAGGTGACCGCACAGGAGCCAATGTGCACCTTTGTTAGCATTCCACACCATGGCGCCTCCTTTGGCTGTGCTCCATGTATCCCATAGCCTAAGTAAAAACAATCTTGGAAATGATAGAGGAAATGTGCAGCAATCCGAAATCACACCCATAAATCATCAGGACACACTTGAGCAGGTAATCTTGAAGGTAAGGCCACCCTACCCTCACTGAATGATTTTTGCCATTGACTAGGCTTATTGGAGAGCCTGCCAAGGGGTATACGCATGCACAAAAGCATGTAGCACTTCTGTCACCTAAAATTGCCCAAGTCTCCAGATGTGAAGATAAGACATTTTTATGACAAAATAAATTTGCAGATTTTTGTCGCTGCTTTTCTCACTGAGGTTTCTTTTTCTCTCTGTTCATGTGCTTTTTCCTTCCTCATTTTTTTTTCTTATTTTACTTCTTAACATGTGAGTTGAATCAGTGCATCTTACCCACACGCTACTACTGCATTTTTCTTCCAACAGCTGCACGATGAATTCCAATTTCCATAGCCTGGCGTTCGAGACCCTCTATAATCTGATGTCATCCATTCATTATACATGTATTCATCCATTCACATGTTCATTTATCTTTTCATTAAATTAGTATTCCTTAAGTCCAAAGTATAATGATAGGGATTAGAAATACATGAATAAGATACCCTAACTGCATCAAGGATCTTGGAGTCTAGCATGAAGCACACACAATAACGATTAATTACAATAAGGGGGAGGATAGAGCAGTACGCATGACACCATGGAACGACAGGGAGCATTGTGCCTAACTCTGCGGTAAAAGAGAAGCAATGTGGAGCTAAGATTCAAAGTCCAAGTACGAATTTACCAAAGGATATGCAAAATGAGGCGAGAGGGGCTATAACAAGAAGAGGAAACAATGTGAGTAAAGTCACTGGGTACAAAAGGAAAAGGGGGCAGGTGGGAATAGCTGGCATTTCAATATGGTGGGGCCCATGACAGGTGGAGCAGTGATACCAGATTAATGTACAGGAGAGTAGAAAGATGGGCAGCAGGCAGTCCATATGAGGCCAGGAGAGCTCTTCTAGGAAGTTTACATTGATGGTTTGGTAGACCACTAATTTTAGTTGATTCTAGATCTTGTTAATCTAGAGAAGATTCTAGTTAACTTGTATTTTTGTAAAATCACTCATGTAGAGTCTGCAACATCGAAGATATACCTAAGGGATTCCATCTCCCTCATTTCCTACCATTCTGCCTTTTCCAAAACTTACTCTAGTTCAATTAATGCAGCAAGTAGGAACTGTTTCTCCAGTCCAGGTATGCAAGAAACAGGCCTGTCTAAATTTTCATACAAGCCCCTTTTCTTAGGGAATCCAGGGTTTCCCTCCCTTTTTCCTAAGTTTCTAAGGTTCTACGGGGTGAGTACCTGAAAACTCTGACAGTTTTTACATTTTGTCTGCTCCCCACTTTTGTAAGGAACCTATTCTGTGCCTTTATGGATCTCCTAAAGCACCAGACTCATAGCAGACAGTGAAACTGATCTCTACTAAACAAAATTATAGCATTACTCTTCCTTCATAAAATCTTGCCCTCCACTGAAGGCTTTGCACTTAGTATTTTTGCAAGGCTTCTGGGCCAACACTTAGGATATTCATCACCTGGGGATCTTGTTAAATTCCGATTCTAATTCAATGGGCCTGAGCTTCAGCATTTATTTTTAGCAAGCCCCCAGCTGATACCAATGCTGCTGGTCCATGGATCACATGTTGAGTGGCAGGGATTTGCATGCTATCATGTTCTATCTCTCCTGAGATAGAGCTTCTGTATTATTTGGGGAATTAAAAAAAATTATTTACTTACAGAATTTCAGAATATTAGCTCTTTGAAAGCAAATAATATGTCTTTCACACTCTTGCATCTCCATGTAAAGGTTAGCTACTCAGTAACTGATAGTTTATTCCAGTTGATTTGCTGACCATGTGCTCCATGCTATTTTTAATCCCTTTACTGGCTCTCAGCTATCCTCAGAATTTAGTGCAAAAACCTTAGATCATGCCAAACATGATCATGCTGAAAACCTGAACCTGTTCCCCCTCAAGCCTGACCTCCTGCTGCACGCCCACGTCCAACCCTGTGTCCCTGCCATCATATGTGGGAGACTCTCTCATTCAGTTGGGGTCTCCGGGGTGAGTGTCTGACAATTATGCAAGATATGGCTCATCTAGGACTCTGAGGAGTTACAGGAAGGATGGAAAATACGTCCAATTTCCTTTCTTTGCCCTCAGCTTCTAGTCTGGATAAAGGGTTATCTACAACTGAGACACAGGCACGACCTCTCTAAGCCTCAGAAGCAATGGGAAGCTGAGCCCTGAACCATGAGGAGTGGGTAGGCATTTTCCCCATTCTTGAGGTCTTTTATTCTCTCTTCCCCAATTTGCTTCATCTGTGTGCCCGCTGATTTCTGCTTTGGTTATGTTCTTACAACCTGTGGTCTAATTTCTATTACTTTTCTCCCCGTATGTTTTCATCTTCAATAATTTTGGGTTTTCTCTCAGCATATCCATTTTTGGCCTTTGTTTCTCTTCCTGCATTACTTTCTCTTTTAAGATTTCCGTTCCCATCTCTTGTAAGTGGCTTTCCTTTTGCCTCCTGTGTGCAACTGCCCTTGTGGTAATCTGGCGCGTGGGTTGACAAAGTCCAGCTTCCCTTTGCTGACGGGCCAAGGTGTGTTCTTACAATTTGGGTTTATTCCCCTTGCACCAGCTAGCATTCTATAAAATTGGATTTTGCAATTTCATGGCCTCCCCCATGCACACCATTGAGCATGTCTTTATCTCTTTCTCCATCTTAATTAAAGCCTGTTACACTCACGTGCACAAATTAAAATGAATTTTACATACATTCTCTTCATAGTTGCTGGCGATTTGCATGTGAGCCTGGAAGTGAATGCCGTAGCAGAGGACGTTACAACCTGCAGCTGCTACCTGCTCCAGACACCTACATGGAGTTTGCTGACAGGCAGCCCAAGTGGTCTCAAGGCTGGAATCCTGACAAGTACCGCACCTGCTAAGGGAATTGATTCGATCAGAGCTTGTTTAGAGGCAAAGTGACATCAATGAAGATCTCTTCTCTTCTCAGGTTACAGATTGCTCTCCCATAAGCCACCGAAAATCTAAAGACTCATCAGAAACTTAAGGGAAATTCTCACCCAGCTGCTTTCTCTCCTAAATGACTTGTCTACTGTTAGCCTGATGGCTTAGGGCTTGGCATGAGGATTTCATCCAGATGTGGTGGCTTCGGGTCCCAGCACATTCTTCCCTTTAAGTGGTGGCCTGAAACCTGCCATTGGAAGGCATGAGGCAAGAATGTTTCCAAGCTCTTCAGAAGATATTAGCATATTGTTCAAATGTCCTTTTGGGCAGATTTCTGTGTTCCTTATGCATTAGATTAACATGCTAAGAATATGCTTTCTCTTGAAGACTGAGGAAGAGCTGACACCTTAGACAGGAATGGCCAGGCTCTGTTAAAGAAAGATGTTTCATGAGGTAGCTCAGCATATTCGCCTGGTTACCAATCACAGGCCCAAATAAATAAGATGGAACCCAAAGGAATTCAGCTATTGTCTGCCAAGCAGTTTGTCAAGGCAGCAAGCTTTATTTTTCAACCACACTGTCCTCAGGTAGAGACCATGATGCACCATTGTCCTGCAAGTGTGAGAAAATGGGGAGACATCTAGGCAAAACTGGGAAGATTGCTAGATTCAAGGGGAAGGACAGTAGGAAGAAATGCCACCATTCCTCTAGAACTTGGGTGCTTGCTGTGGACTGTCACTTTGGAAAGAATCTTGACAATTATATTAATTTTATAGTAGTTTTCTGATGCATTAAAACTACCTTATAATTCAACACACCACTTGCATATAGAAATTAAAATGTATTGATCCACAACTTTCTTCATATTTCAATTTAAGAGTGATTAAAGGAAGGAGCTGTATTTTTTTCTTTTATATCACTTTCCTGCGAAACGGGGAGAAAACAAACACAGGTGCTTTAAAATTTTCAAGGTGCAAACTAAATTACACGATGCCCAAGAGTGTGCAGTAGCATTTCTTTGTTTGAGCATGGAATAAAAGACAGATAATTAGGAAATTGGGAGTCTATTAATTTTCCAAATTTACTCATGCAAGAACCACTGAGCTATGGTGATATTTGCTTACCTCGTCATTATGCAAAAATATATTAGCTAATTATTTTGACTAATGCAATTAAGATATGCATATTTAGCATAAACCATACAATAGAAATGTTACAGTCAGCAATTGCTGGGTTGCGCTCATGGGTAGCAGAGAGGCAAAAGTCCCTGCTCAGTCTCCAATGGTAAGCCACAAGATTGCTACAACTCTGCCTGCACTGTTATTATTAGTTTGGTTGCAGTAATTAATTTACTTTACAGCATGACTAGGTGGCACAGCTAGCAGTGATATTAATTTTTGTTATGAGACACCTGAAGATGTCAGCTTTTGAGCAGCAATGTTTGCACCTTTAATTGCCTTAATCAGTGGAAATGCAGTATCTTTTTCAGGGATCCAATTAAGAACACTATTGTTATTTTTCTTTTCTCTCTAACCCTTACTAATGAATACAGCTAGTAAAAGTTAAGGTGATGGCAGTAGCCAAGAGGGGCATCTTCTGTTCTTAACCCAGGGAACCCACTGAGCCTTGAGCTCCTAAAGGAGAGATCAAGGCTTTCGCTGAACCTTGTTGGGCTCCATCATTCCATAAACCCTTGTGACTCAAAGTGTGGCTAGTGGACCAGGCTGGGCCCACCTCCAGACCCTCTGAATCAGAATCTGCATCTTAACAAGATGCCCAGGTGATTAACATGCTGTTGAAAGAGATTTGTCAACTCTCATTGTACCCTGGGTCAGCTAAGGATACCAGAAAAATGAAACAAGGAAGATGCCAGAATGAAAAGGTCAAGAGAGGAAAAGGTTTGGGAAAAGGGTATAATGAATGGGGCCCCTACTTCACAGATTTGCTCAGAGTTGGGCCCCACAAGAGTCTCTTCCTGGGCTCTGGCATGATCTTGTCTAAGGATGTCCGCCAAGATTTCCTAACTGTATACCCCCCACTCATGCCTCAGAGCACATTCTCCACAAACCCCACCAGTCGGTCCTAGATCTCTGGCTGCTCTTTGCTTCTTCCTGCCTTTGTTCTTGCACATGAAGAGTTACATGGGTCATGTTTGTTACAGTCTCTGTGTTACCAAGATTTTCACTTCTCAGAATGTTTCTGTCTAACTGGCCTAGAACTTATCTTCACTGGCTTTTCTCTCTCTGTCCACCCACATTTCATGGCATCTTATCCTACTAGAAAACACTACAGGGATCTTTTATTTCCACTCCTGGCCATAAGCTGAGCCTTCAAGTTACAAACGGGTACACCTGAAATCAAGGCCCTTTCATTTGTATCTCCATTCCATGTTCAGCTCCTGAAATTTTGTGTCTGCAGAGTCAAGCTAGGCTTATCAGCTTCTAAAATTTCTTAGGCCAGCACAACTTAGGAATAGATGAGATGGTCATTAGCAACAGTGAAAGACAGATGCCTTTACCAGTAGAAACAGCAGGACTGGCCAGACACGGTGGCTCACACCTGTAATCCTAGCACTTTGGGAGGCCGAGGTGGGTGGATCACAAGGTCAGGAGATCAAGACCATCCTGGTTAACATGGTGAAATCCTGCCTTTACTAAAAATACAAAAACAAAACTAGCCGGGTGTGGTGGCAGGCGACCATAGTCCCAGCTACTCGGGAGGCTAAGGCGGGAGAATGGCATGAACACTGGAGGTGGAGCTTGAAGTGAGCCAAGATTGCACCACTGCACTCCAGCCTGGGCAACAGAGCCAGACTCCGTCTCAAAAAAAAAAAAAGAAAGAAACAGCAGGACCAACAAGTGAAACGTAAGCAGTCTAACTTAGAGTATAGAAATGATTACCTTAGAAGCTCCTGCAGGGATTGAATTATATCCTCTCAAAAAATTCATGAATTCTTAATCCAAGTACCTCAGAATGTGACTTTACTTGAGATAGGGTCTTTACAGAAGTGATTCAGTTGAAATGAGCTCATTAGGGTGGTCCCTAATCCAATAGGACTGACTGGTGTCCAAAGAAGAGGAAGTTTGAACACAGACAAGTACAAGACAAGGGAGGAAATGACGGGAAACACAGGGAGAAGAGGACAGCCATCTATAAGCCAAGGAGAGAGGCCTGGAGCAGATCCTTCCCTCACAGCCCTCAGAAGGAACCAATCTTGCTGACACCTTCATCTTAGATTTCTGTCCCTCAGAATTGTGAGACCATGAATGTATAAATTTGTTTAAGCTATCCAATCTATGGCACTTTGTTAAGTCAGCCTGAGAAACTCATATAGCTCCTTAAAAAAAGAAAGACATAAATTTTTGACCATATATTTATCCCCTGATGGCATCTAACATCATAGCAGGTGTCACATAGTAGTTGCTCAATAAATATTCATTGGGTGAGTGAATAGATGAATAAGTGGATGCATGCATGAATGAATGATTTAAAGAACCATTCTCAGGTCTTTAAGACCTGTCTTCTTTATCTGTGCCTGATTCTGTGGAACTTCTCTGATATGTGCCTTTCATTCCAAGGGGAAACGAAAGTTGATTCTCGAGCAAACACCCTGGAGAAAAGCACTGGTAGCCTTGGGCTTCTCTTTCCAGCCACAAGCGGCTTTTAGTTGGTCCTTCAAGGAGTTTCCAATGTCTCAAAGAGCATGAGTCAGCAGGGTGGCACACATATTTGTTTTCACATATTAGTCATATATTTGATAGAGTATATAGCAAATGTATGTGATAACATAAAATATATTTTAAAATTACAGATTTGGACAGCTGTCATGACATTTGAAAGAGTACCTTAAAAATACTGCTACATCCATTTTTAAATGCCATGCCAAATGGCTAAATTTGTCAGCCTTTCCAAATTTTTATATTTGCCTGTTTCTTTTGATTTTTGAAAAGGAACTCACCAGGTAATTTCTGGGAAGCTGGTCAATAGTCATGAAAACCTTGCTTTGTGAAAGCTAAATAAAAAGTGAGTCTAAGATGAACCCTGCCCAACTCCACCCAGCGTGTCCTATTTAACAGCCTACTTTGGGCAAAATGGCCAAGAAACTATCAGGAACTAAGTGGGAGATGTAGCAAACTTGGGGGTGGCAGAGCAACGAGAAAGCACAATTTGGGGTTCAGGAATTGGCCTTTCAAACCCCGTGTGCTTGTAGTGAAGTGTGCACCATGTTGCACGTGCACAATTTGGGGTTCAGGAATTGGCCTTTCAAACCCCGTGTGCTTGTAGTGAAGTGTGCACCGTGTTGCACGTGCAACAGGGCTGCTTGGCTCCTGTCAATTTTTGCTGTGAAGGAGTGCAGACCCAGACAAGGAAACCCAAAAATGAAAACTTTGAAAAAAAGTCCCATATTTTCAATTATAAATTTTTAAGAACACTGCACAAAGCCAAATGAAGCATGTCAAGAGGCCAGATGCAGCCTATCACCTGTCATTTTTCAACCTTTGCACTACTCTATGTTCAAAAATACTACAGGCCAAAGAGAAACCATACTGGTTTCTCCCCACATACCTATTCTAAGGAATTTAGCTTTAGAGCTATCTTAGAGGTGAAACTTCCTTATAAACTTATTACTTACATACACACACACACACACACACACACATTTAATTGATATTATATACATATAAATGTATTTAATCAATAAAATTCCCATAGTAGGAGAAACAAATATTGGCACAGATAATCCGCTGTACTGCGGGATTTTGTTTATTGTTGGTTTTTACCAGCAATTGCAAGATGTGTCTTTTCGATTTTATTCAGATCAAATGAAAGTCTTTAAATTGGTTTGCTTTGTCTGAGCTTCTAAGAGCAGAGAGGGAGGAGTTGAAGTCCACATGTGTGATGGTGGCAGAAGGAAGATTGCCCAGAACTGGAAATTTGCCTCAGATCGCCAAGTGTCAACGGTAGTGTGGCAACGTTAAGTTGTCCTTTGGAATTGAGCTAATCCTTAAACTGAGTGCATATCCAAAACATTAGCTATCTGCTGTCAGGCCTTTATGTGCCACATGCTGAGTTAATTAACACAAAGATGCTTGATACTGGAACCCTCCAGAGGGGAAAACAGAAAGCAGCCCAGGCCTGAGAACAGACAGAGCCCTTGGGGGATGGAAAACACGGGGGTCTGTTCAGTTTTTATTTCTTTCTGCTCTTGTGATACAAGGTCGATGGGTTAGTCAATCCCATTTCTGTTCCATTGTCTGTTGTAATTCCCAGGAAGACACCTTCTATGAATAATGAAGCCTTACTGTATTCCGAAAATTAAACATCAAAACTACCAACATTCCCTCCATGATGGTCAAAGAGAAAAGTTCAATGGAAAACCGACTTGCCCTATAAGACAGCAGCTCTCTCTTTAGAACCCATTACAAAAACAATGAGAGCAGTTTCTGTTCAAAATTTCGTTCTCTTATAAATGTATTTATGTAGATATCTATTTATATAATTCAATGGAAAACACATTCAACGTTTTCTGTTTTTACACTGTGGTGAATGTGTATGCACACACAAAGATTTCTTGTGGTCTTAGGGGCTAGTTAATAGAGAAAACCAGCCTATCATTCATCCACCTCTAGAATGCTGGAGGCAGGGTCTGTCTTGGAGACTCATGCCTAGGAGTCATGGTATAGTGTGGGATGAATCATCTTTGTAGGAAAGGCAAGTGGGGACTAACGGCAAATACTTTAATAATACTATGAAGGCAAAGAAACCTCATCCTGACTAGCTAGTAGCAATGGGAATTGAGAAGAGGGGAACAGAAAGAGGATACTCTAACTGAGAAGAAATAAGACTTAGAAAGCAATGAAATACAAAGCCAATGTGTTGCTGGGGTTTCAGGCATGGATGCTGAGGATGTCAGTGCTGGGAGAGAGGGAGCAAGAGTGACTGGTGGAAAAGAGACGGTCTCCCACGGTGGTTAGTCAACAGCTATGGAATAAGATAAACAACTCTTGTTAGACATGCGACCCCAGGGAATTCCTTACACTCTTTAAACTGCTGATTCCTTAACTATATATACTAGAAATGATGACAACATCTTCACAGGGTGGTCATAGAAGGATGAAAAGAGAAAAATAACATATAAGAGGCACTGACGGGGGTCGACAAATTTCTTTCCCCTTAATAATCATGTAACCTTGGGAAAGTTAATCAGGGTCTCCAGGCCTCACTTTCCCCTTGTGTGAAATGAAAATGATAGTAACAGTGCCTACCTCATTAGTTTGTGTGGGCATGAAATAAGACAATATACGTAAATCACTCTAAACAGTAGCAACCACTCAGCATGCATTAGCTATTCTGAGGTAGCGTGCTTAGCACAGTACCTGGGACAAAGTAAGAGCTCAATGAACAATAGTATGATGGTGCTGACGCTGATAGTGTATGTGGTTTTGACAAATAGGGCTGTAACAGGACATCAGGAAGAAAAACGCCACTCAACCGAGATATGGAAATGAGGAAAGAGTCACAGAACAGCAATGACAAAGTCCCACCCCATCCAGAGTGAGAAGACCAGAGACCTCCCAGCTTGGGAGACACAGGTTGGATGGCCACACTTGTGCCATCATCCTCAGCCTTGGCACTTCTCAAACACAGGCTACAGACTGGGCATTCTAGAAACACATGAAGCACCACAGTGCAATGATGGAGAAGCAGCTCAGACTCCCTGCCACCTGCCCTGCGTGACATCACAGTGCTCACCTTTCCGCAGCCTTTCCTACACCTCACCCCACAACACCCCGTCATTGCTGCTGCCATGATTTTGGCTAATTTTGCATTAGCCATGTGGACTGTCGGATGGTTTCTGCTGTATTTTGTTGCCCTTTCAAATATTTCTTAAATAGAAGATTGTACCATCTGGTGGGCAATCTGCCTGTGTGCTATCTCACCTATCCCAGCGTGGATTCCACTCCTATTAGGGAAGGAGCGAGGGAGAGAGGAGAAGCTGCTTGCTAGCGCGCTGCCTCTGGCCGCCGGCAGCCCACTGTCGTGGGTCTCCTCCCTCTCTCCTTGTGGCCTGGTTCTGCATGCACAGCAGTCAGTTTCTGTTGCTGAGTAGATGTTTCTCCCACTCACTCCACACCCAGGCTATTACTCATGGGGCTGCAGAGAGCAGATGCCTCCATAGATAGACCTCTCCGACCTGTACTGACATTTTACCTACCTAAGCATGGAATGGTGGTGCTGCTGCACTTCCTAAGTAGGAGAGAGTGGCCAGAACTCAGTTAAATCCCACACACCTCTCTACATCTCCACCTTACATCACCCATCTCTACTCCAACATGTCAAAAAATCGATTCAAAGTGCTCAGAATTCTAGTGGTACCTAAAGAGTGAAAACACCCACAGGTATTTTATGGAAAAAAAAGTGTGTGTGTATGTGTGTGAGTGTATTTTATGTACATGTATCCCATACACCTTATAGAACTTAACAGAGGCTTATAGCATATTTAGCTTTTATTCTGCTGCAGGGAAGGGAACACCAATTGTGCCTGGAGAAAATGCAGATTTGATGTTTTGGGTTTAGAAGATGATGCTATTAACAGTCACATCAAGACATGAGAACATTATCTGGCAAACCTTTTTTGGTGGGAACAAAAACAACTTCCTGCTTTTTTCCATCTGGGGGTGAGTAATAGGCTCATGGCAAATCTCAAGTAATTGTCAAGTACGGCAATTGTCAAGTGGTCACGAATGGGAAATCTAGACCCAGGAGGCCCAGGGTTGGACTCAGCCTCTCCCTTCTAGCACATGTGTGACCTTGGGCAAATTACATAACCTCAGTTTTCTCATCTGTAAAATGAGTGTAATAACTAATCGTAACTACCTCAGAGTCGTTTGATTCAAAAATCCTTATAGAGCTGCATATATGCCAGAAACTCTTCTAAGCACCTTACAAATCAGCCAAATAGCTCCCCCTTCTCCTAAATGGAATCCTGGCACAGGCCCAGGGCCCATTCTGCAGAAGAAGAGACAGAAAGAAACTAAGAAAAAGTGAAATCCAGAGAGAGCAAAAGGTCCAAAATAGCACAGAGGGAAAAAAAAAAGCAACCCATGGAATTATAATTAATCAATTGGCCAATCATTTAAGTATCTGTGCAGAAGAGGTTCCCCTCAGTGGCAGACACTGTTGGTCCCTGCCTGTGCGCCCTCACCCTTAGCACTTCAGTGCAATCCAGGCTGATTTCTAGCTGCCAACTTTTGGATTCTTTTATCAGGCCTTTTGGTGACACTATAGCCTTTTTGTCTGCCCTTGCAGATGTCTGCAAGACCTAAGGAACCAACAACCCCAGGAGTGTGCTAACCAATGAGAGGCAGGATTTGGTGATTAAATACCAAGGTCACTCTCATTTCACTGACAGGTTAATTTTGAGAAATGTGATTTTCACTGGCTCCCAGAATTCACTGCTCCAGGTATACACAGTGGTACCTGGCTCAATAACACACTATGCATCCTATATTGGCTGCCTTCATTCTATGTCTCGCCCTTTCTACTCTACTACCTTCACTTCCCAAATAAATTACTTGCATGTGGATCCTTGATTCAGTTTAATTCTGTGGGAACTCAGAAAAAGACACCGCTAACCCAATAGGTAACTAATATTAGGCCAGATTGCTCTCAAATGCCAAATGTCAGAAAACCATGGTGCAACGTCTCTGAATGTTTGAAGAGAATAATTTGGGACCCACAAATTCAATTTTCAGCCAAGATGTCATTCACATGTGGCAATAACAGAGAGACATTTCATTCCCAACTAGGGCCTTCAAAGAAACGAAAAAATGAGGAATCTGTGATATTTGATGATTTCCAATCCTAACCAGACACCCTTCTCACTGTTCACATTTTTACTAATACTTTCTCATCTGGGAAATTTTTTAAAATCACTTTTCTCATGCTTCATGTTTTCAAACCTTTTGTTCAAAGAATGACCTCCAGATTGGAATTCCTCATTTGAGCAGGTTGTAATGGTAATAAAAATAGGTGACCTATATCAAATGCTCAATAAGAACTAGTCACTATGCTAAGGTGCTTCAAATGCAATATTTCACTTAATTCTCACAATGACTTGATGAAGTAAATAGTAGTAGTATCCCAAAGCAGGAAACAGAGTCACACAAAGATTAATTTCCCGAAGATGAAACAGCCTATAAGTGGCTAAATGAATTCAGACATTGCAGCCTGGCTTCACAATTCCTTCCCTTAATCATTATGTTCACCCATTATGATCCTTTAGGGAATTCTCAAATAAAAGCCCCGGTTTACTCTATTATTCTATCATGGATCATTACAAACGAGGACTGTGTTGGGGACCAGAAGACATTACCAAGTGTTTACCCCCATCTTTCATTTAAGGAGTTCTAATACAATGTAGGGGAAGTTTGTGTTAACCAAAAAGATAATCTTATGCTGGGTTATAAGCTCTTTTCAAGAGGAACCTGAAAATGGCAGCCAGGCAGATGAGTGGCTCTCGTTCTGAACAGTGCTGTCCAATTGAACTTTCTGTGATGATAAAAATGTTCTAAGTCTATGCTGTCCCCACGTACTGTTGAGTGCCTGAAATGTGCCTAGTGAAAACTGCAGACATGAATTTTTAATTTACATAATTTTAATTGATAAAATTTAAATGTAAGTAGCGCCATGTGACTGAGGACAAGTAGAGCGCACCACACAGCTCTAGAACCCTGAGGCTCAGGAAGGGCTTCCAAACCCATCACCAGCATCCTCAATTTGCATGGCATCAACTACAGAAACTCTGACAGTAACAAAAGAGTGGGACAGAAAAGTTGTTCCAACAATCATGAAATAGGAGGTGGACGCTCTCCAAAGTGCTTATGGCTTTTTAGGAAACATACTCACACTCCTGTCTCACTGATTTTTGTGACTTTTCTCCCAAGATGATACTAGTGCTACCAGTAATATCTCTGGAAATGCCCCCAACGCAATGGTTTCCAAGCCACATTCTTCACCCTAGAGCCTGCCACAGTGTTTCAGAGACTCTACAAACATTTCATTTGAACTGCACTTTTAAATATGCTTAACCACTCTTAAACAGTAAACTGAAACATCAAGTGATGTGAACAAATTTGATACTTCCACCTGTAGCCTGATGCTGTCAGGTTAATTTGTTTTTATGCCAACTTTATAGACCTTCTTCTGTGGTCATCTCCTGGGAAATAGAGAATATTCTAAAGTTACAAAGTAAATGTCATTAAAAAACAAAAACCTTACCATTTCCCTCTACTTACATGTATGAATCAGAATTTTCTCCATACTTTGTAACCAAAACAAATAAACAAAAAAACATAAGTAGAGAGGGAGGAATTGGGTAATGAGGCTCTTATAATGTGGCAACAGCCATCACAATTTCAACTTTTTTGTACAACCAAACATCCTCAGAATTCTCTTTGAGTGCATTTTAAATAAATTAATTTTAAAATTATGCTTGCATAATTTGTAAATTGCAAAACAAATTTGAGGTATTCAAATGTTCCTTTTGCTACTTTGCATACTTATGTGCCAAGTAATGTTTTATTTGTAAAATAAAATATTTCATTGCTTAACGAAAGAATTTGACAACCAATAGGTATAAAGATGGGGCGTCCAGTAAATGCTAAGGGGACCACCTCCCTTCTCTATTGAAGGATTATTTCCATTCACCCCTCTTGAGGTATGTCTGTCCTGGTTGAGGTAGGGTAGAGAAGTGATAATATACTAAATTTCAACCCCGCTAGGAGACAGGCCATGTGATACCAATTAGCAACACCTTGTCAGTGATGCTGAATCCAAGCATGGAGGACTTTATTTGACCTTATAAAGAGTCTGCTATGTGTGGCCATTCAGCATCTTCAGGAAGGGTGCATCTTAAATACTAACAGGCTGTTACTAAAAATCAACATCTCCCACCCCAGAGACAGAGTGCCGAAATACCTGTGAGTTGTTGCTAGGAGAAGGACCTTGTCTAATGATGCCTCTCTCTCTCATCCTGCTTATTTCTACTTCCTTACCTTTAGAACTAATTTTCCTCTCGGGACCATATACAATTTCAGTGCCTGCCTGAAATTTTTACATCGATGAATAACTGTGACAATTGTTGTTGCATTTTTAAACATACACAAGAAGTGAGGCCAGCAACATTGAGACTGCAGTTGGATTTCAATATTTTAAAGTACTACACGTTCCAACTAGGGTTTCATCTGGTGGATGTCTGTGAAAATCAAGAACTGATTGGAAAATGCCACTAGTAAAGAACTTGAGAGTAAGGATCCAGAAGGATGCAACAGAGACCCCCAGGAGGGAAATACACTTAACTATGGTTCATCTGTGTGAGCGAACCCTCCAACAGGATTATTTCTTCTGCTTATTTGATCCTTGTCCACACTTGCTTATTGTAGGATAATTTCTCTAACCACCTTTTCTCCCACAACGCCCCGAAAAAAAAGAAAAAGGGAAAAAAGCCTGCTTTATTTTACAGCTAATTTGCTGTAAGCACATAGCCCAGCTGCTCACAATGAAGTAAAAGAGGAAATGGGAACAGAGGGAACCTTCTAATGAAGGAGGGTGGGGGAGCGGCAAGGAGATGGAAGAATAGGCTAGGTGCTATTTGTATGATTAAAGGCAAGCAAAAAACAGGCGTAAGCAGATTCATCTTGAGCCTAGGAAAAGAGAAAATAAAAGATAAAAATTACTGAAGAGCAAATAATTTGTTCAATATGGTGTTTTAACCGGCCAAAAGAAATCTGTCCCACCTTTCCATTATATGAAGTTGTTTCAGATGTTGCTCTTGAATGTGTGTTATTACTGGTCCATTGCTTGTAGACAGGAGATAATTCTAAAAGCAGATATTAAAATTTGCAATTCTGTAAGGAAGGAAAGTTCAGAGAGGTGGGTTTGATTGATACAATGGAGAAAGATTTAAATGAAATAATTTAGGGACCATTGGGAAAATGGCATCCTAAATTTCTGTGTTAGCAGACTGCAAGCTTCGTTCTTACAAAATATTTATTTTTAAAAACTAGGAATGATCACATTCTTTATTGCATCCTCCATCCTCTCTTCTTTCTGCCAACTCAGCATTCACACCCTCACCGTTAGCAAGACCTCCCCTGACTCTTCCCCCTGGGACCACATCAGAAGGGAGTATATTTTATACTTGTGTACTTTTTCAAACTGCAGAATATGATATTCATATGGAAATGAATTTTCTGAAATTTTAGCTCTCATTCTTTAATAGTGTAACCCATTATGGGGGGAGGGGAAGGACAGCTTATGAGCCAGAGGAGAAAATAAATAGGTTTAATATTTAGCTTTATATAAATGTACTGAATTGGTCTGTATGATAATAGTGCCAAAATAATTAATTTGAGCCTGGCCCTTCTCATTTGTTACGGAGAACAGATTGCTGTGGTCTAAGGCTTCTGTGAAATCATAAAAGAATCAGCCCATCATCACTTTCAGCTCAGGGCTCCTCTTGTGTCTTCCCCTGGTGAAGGCTGAGGCCTCATTTCCTCTGGCCCAGCTGGGGGTTCCATTTGGCTGGCCTCAAATCCTCATTCTGAGAATTGTTTCAGCACCAAAGGAGCTTTGTGTCCCACCTCACATCCGGTAGCTTTTTTTTTTTTTTTTTTTTTTTTTGTGCCTGCTAATCTTCAGAAGAAACTAACATTTGTAGTTGCTACTTGATCACAGTGAAAAAGAATTCCTCATGCCTAGGTTTTAATTCCACTTAGTAACCTGGAATAATGTTTTGAACCTCATGGTTGCTGACAACTCTTGCAGGACACTAGTGGACAGAGCACTCACCTTGGCACAATGAGATAAGAAAAAGTCCCCTGAAATCTGAAAATAAATAATAGAAAACTAACATGGACTCTATAAAACTAATACAGCTTTGGGCAGCCTACACGCCCAAATAGACACTCTTGCAAATTGGCATACAGGACATCCCTAGATCCAAGTCCA
Source organism: Macaca mulatta (assembly GCF_049350105.2). NCBI lineage: Eukaryota > Metazoa > Chordata > Mammalia > Primates > Cercopithecidae > Macaca > Macaca mulatta. The sequence continues at coordinate 24,688,462 of NC_133423.1, read as the reverse complement.
GGAATGAGAAAATAATACAATAATTTTTAAAAAGCCAAAAACAGACTTCTCCTAGATTTGAAAAACTTTGATCTTTCACAATGGAAATTTATTTTTAAAGAACAGTCATTGATGGGGAAGAGAGAAAGACTAAAACTTGTTTTGGAGCTTAATCAAATGTAGATGGGCGGTGGCCAGGGGAAGGATAAGTTATTCTGGTTTTTTTAGTTTGCTGTCTCACTTTCTTGTTTCTTTTCTTTTCTTTTCTTTTGTTGTTGTTGTTGTTGTTTGTTTGTTTTGTTTTTGAAACGGAGTTTCTCTCTGTTGCTCTGACTGGAGTGAAGTGGTGCAATCTCAGTTCACTGCAGCCTCCGACTTCCTGGTTCAAGCGATTCCCTTGCCTCAGCAGCCTGAGTAGCTGGAATTATAGGCACCGGCCACCATACCCAGCTAATTTTTGTGTTTTTAGTAGAGACGAGGTTTCACCATGTTGGTCAGGCTGATCCCAAACTCTTGACCTCAGGTGATCCACCCGACTCGGACTCCAAAGTGCTGAGATTACAGGCGTGAGCCACCGCGCCTGGCTGCTGTCTAATTTTCTCACCCCTCGGGCACCTGAAACTCTCTCGGTGTACTCGCCCAAATGGTAATGGACCCCTTCTATACACATGAGCAGAAGAGCTGGAAAAAATGCTACAATTTAATAAGGAAGGGGAAAACAGAGCACTAGATAACTGTGAAAGGAATGAGGAATTGCTCTCCCTAATATCAGGGAGTGATCTCTAGGATAGATTTTATTGAGTGGCAAATGTTAAGTGAAGAAAAGGGCAGTTGGCAACTGTGTATCTAAGTAATGGGAAGAGGAAATGTAGATATAAATAACTACACAGTCATGCATCACTTCATGACTGAGATGTGTTCTGAGAAATGCACCGTTAGGCTATTTCGTCATTGTGTGAACATCATAGAGTACACTTACACAAACCTAGATGGTATAGATCTTTTTATGTGTGTATATTTTTTCATATGGAAATCCAAATGTACCAGCACAATGGTACTGAATATCAGTTACTTCCCCTAGCAATGCCAATGTCAAGTGCCGTGTATCAAGTTGTTATATGTGTTCGATTATACTCTTATGGGACTACCATCATAGACGCAGTCCATTGTTGACCTCAACGCCATTATTCAGGGCATGAGATTCATAAATGTACATATATGTGTAAATAAATACTATTGTCATCAGAGGTGATTTTGCCTCCCAGGGGATATTTGGCAATGTCTGGAGGCATTTTGAATTATCACCACTAGGGGAAGATACCTTAGTTGTCATACCTTATGCTTGTATCTTGGTTTTGAAGGTTAGACTTTGAAATCATGTAAATATTTTACATAATTACCATGAAAATTAACTTGTAAACAGAAAAATCACAAACAAAATTAAACATATGAATCCACGTTTGACCAGGTAGCATAGCTACATGGAGAGGATTCAGTGACATTAAAACACGGACATTGACCATACAGCCTAACAGGAAAAACTCTAAGCCTGAAAGAGCTGCAAAATTATCTTAATCTCATTTCAGTCATACTTTTTATGACTGTCTTGGTATTTTGTTCTAAAACTGTTTTGTGTATATTACAAGATAAAACAAATGAGTAATTATTTGGTGTTATTGAAAATCAGGATGTAGGCATAAGAGAAAGAGATACAGACATAATACAGAAGGTAAGTAAAAATACTTCAGTCCTGAATTTGCATGGAAAAAATTCGGTATAAAAATCACAATGTACTAAAAGATGTTTATTTTCTACCTCTGCCAGTGGCCTTTTCAGTGAAAAGGCCTAGAAATTACAGTGAATATAGCACCAATGTGCATGCTTAGACATGCAAATTATGATCTCTAGATCCCATGTTCTGGGAGAAATAGGTGATTTCAGTTCTGAGGAAAAAATATACAAGATAAGGGTGGAACATCCTGTCACAGCAGAAATCAAGGAAGCTATTAAAGCTACTACTGTCATGTTAAAAGGTTCAAAAGCCAACTTGAAGAGGCTCCACTGGCCAACCTTGGCACAATTAGAGCATAAATAATAATTACAACAGATTGAAACATATCAAAAATATTTAATTCCATGAATTTATATTTTGTCGAAATATGAACTTTGCAGAATACTAAAGAACCGAAGTATTATTGCTTTATTTCCTTTGCATAATACTAAAGAAACCAAGTAATTGCTCTGGAAACTAATAAATAGAAAAACGTTGAGCATTCATACTGGTATTCCTATGTAAACAGTACATCTGGGTAGTCAAATAGTTCATGAAGTAAAGTTTCTCTTTGTAGATGTATTTTAGATAATTATTTATTAACAAAGATACAACTAGAATATTGTTGTCCCTATGAATCAATTATAATTATAGATAATTTAAAAACTTCAGCAGATATTTGAAGGTATTAGAGATATTCTTAATTCCTTAGGTTGATAATGATATTATTGGTTTTTTTCTTTAAAATCCTCTATTTTAGAGTTTCATGCTAAAATGTTTATGGAAGAAATATGTGATGTTAGGGATGTGCTCAGAAATAATCCATTGAGGGGAATGGGTACATACAGTTGAAACAAAACTGGCCAACACTGATAATCACTGGAAGTCATTGATGAGTATTTATGGATTTGTTACACTTGTCTCTCCATTTTCACATAAAATTTGAAATTTTTATGATGAAATGTTCTTGAAAACTTAAAAATGAATAAAAGTTTTAAAAAAGAATGGATGTCCCTTAATTTCTCAATATATTAGGAATATTTTACAGTAGTCTCTCTGGTGAAGAGGTGACTGCAGAAAACATACTTTGAGAAACATTTTGTAAGAGTCTTAAGAACATTATCAAAGAAGTTAGCTTCCTCTCCACTCTGCACACCTTATGCCCACCCATCCTAACCCTGTAAAGAATCTTAGTAAGAAGTTATCTTCCTTCCCCACACAGGTAACTTCCCATTCACCCTGGGAACATCTCATTCTGATGGATGCTACAAAGAAGATAATATCAGCTAACACTTTACTGAACACCTTTTATGTTTTAGGCCCTTTACATACATTTGTTTTAATCTTTACAACAAGGAGGGCATTAGTACGCCCATTTCACAGATGAAGAAAGAGAGGCTTAAGAATAAGTGAAGTCACTTGCTCATGGTCACACAGCTGAGAATCTTTTTTTTTTTTTTTTTTTTTTTTTTTTTTTTTTTTTTTTTGAGATGGAGTTTCACTCTTGTGGCCTTGTCGCCCAGCTCACTGCAACCTCCGCCTCCCAGGTTCAAGCCAATCTCCTGCCTCAGCCTCCAAGTAGCTGAGATTACAGGTATGTGCCACCATGCCCGGCTAATTTTGTATTTTTAGTAGAGATGGGATTTCTCCATGTTGGTCAGGCTGGTCTTGAACTCCCCACCTCAGGTGATCTGCCCACCTCAGCCTCCCAAAGTGCTGGGAAAACAGGTGTGAGCCATAGCACCTGGCCACTAAGAAGCATTTCATGCAGAATTTCTGCACGGATCTTTTGGACTTCGAAGACTGCACTGCCCCCTGCACCATAATGAACCCATACTTAATTGTGCTGTTTGGGCTAAATTTCTCCTTTCCCCAAGCCCACAAAACTATTTTGTAATTTCCTATGCTGACAATCATGAAACTTAAGTGTGCATCAGAGTTACCCACGGAGTTCGTTTAAAGTGTAGATTCCTGGGCAGAATCAGAAACAGAAAAGATTCTGACTTCATGGATCTAGGAACAGGGCCAAGGAATCTTCATTTAGCAAGAGATTCTGATGGAGGTGGTCTGAGAACAAAGCTTGGAAGGACACTCCTCAAATCCATCACACTCTTCAACTTCAAACATGTTATAATATGATCCTAGATTCTTTGGTTCCTGGCAATACATGACTTTAAATGAGTAGATAGTTACTCAGCTTCTTCAGAAAGTCTTTTTGTCCTGTTCTCTCTTCCCCCAGAATAACATAAAATCATCCTTGTCATCCCAGTAATAACGAGTGCACTAGAACCAATGTTCTGAGACATATAAAGGCCATGCCACCATTCACACGCCTTTCTTGAGACTGGCCACAATAAGTTGAATTTAAAATTACAGAAGCTCAGGGATGTAATTTACTATTAAGATGGGCAGTTTAATCCTTCAGTTCAGCTAAATATCTATCATAACTGAACATTCCCCAAGTGCCAGGTATTGTAACACAAAGATGAACAGGACACAGGCCTTCCTTTGGAAACTTTGTTTAGAAGTTTCTCAGTGATCATGACCTAAGCTGAGCTTTGAAGTCAGCTACACAGTAGAGAGGGGAATTTCTCTACTGAACACATAAAGTAGTAAAGCCCCAGAGAGGCCTGGTGACCTGCCCATGGTCACGCAGCTATCTTGTTTTGAGCCGCTCACTGTGAGAATGAGCTCAGTATCTTAAAGATGTACAATGTCAAGGCCTGGAGGAATTAAATAATCTACCTGAGAGCCTTCAAGACTTTTGCAGCCTCCCCCAGAGACTCCAGTTTACAGTACATAACTCTTCCCACAATCCAATTCATTTTTGCTTAGGATTTATCAGCCACAAAAATGGGTTTAACCTTTTGAGCTTCAGTTTGGCACCTCCTGCATTTCCACCCTCAAATGCTGTCTCCCACCCCATCTGGCTGTGGCAAGACTCCTTCAAAGACCAGACATCTCTAAAATTAGGCATCGGCTGAGATTTATGCTGATTCTCTTGATTCAGTCCAGACTTGTCAACTTCCCTGGAAGCAAGCAGAATGTTCCATAAATTACTGCAGCCTTTTACCCACCAAACTATTTTTAAAGGGTGGTCTATATCAAATGCAATTAAATCTGAATTGTTGCCTCAATAACTCTGCCTTCTTTCTTTTCCCGTTCGCTTATATGCTCAAGTGTATTCAGCTTGCAATACATTAAGAGCTCAGTTCGTCACTTGTGTCAGCCTCTGGAGAAATGGTAAGAGCAGTGGCACTTTCTGTTCCCCGTGGTGTGGAAGCAAAGTCTCAGAATACCTCATCTTAACACGCACTCTGGTTACACGTGTCACACTGATTCCGACTCCAGAAAATGTTCTGGTGCTAATTAACAGAGGTGCCCAAGGAATTAAACTCAGAGGAAGTTCTAGGACCCGAGGGCTCAACCAGGTCTTACTGTCTCCATCAGTTTCAAGGATACTCACTTGCACTCTGGTGAGTCCCCCGTTACCTGACTATCATGTAGCCACTGGATTCCATGCCTGCCCTGGACTAAGCCTCGATTTCCCATCTCTCTGGAGTTCTTCCCTGCGTAGGTAGAAGTGAGGCCATGCTGAAGGAGTGGTCCTGAAAGCCCTTTCCCGTTTCTCCCCTGCAATCATCCCAAAAGGCAGAGAACAGGATTGCATCTCAATGAGAGAGGATGTGTTTAATGAGGCATCTGAGTCCATTTTTCTTGTTTGCTGGCAGCTTTTAAACTTCATGCCTCCCTCATCCAGTGGTGTCCCACCTCTGGCCAAGCTGATAAGAAAGTTGGGGTGCTCCCTCTCTGGACTTCTGGGAACTCTCACCCCAGCCCCACCCATCAACCACAATAAAAACCCGGGCCAGTCTCCTTTCCTTGCTCAATGACTTGGGAAGTCACTTCAGACTTCCCTGTGTTGCTTGCCTTGCTCTTCCTAGAGACCTCAATTATGTAAGTAATAAATGGTTTGTATCCTCTTGGTGTGCATGAGGCACCACTGATCTTGATATCCAGACCAAATTTTAGGCGGGGGCCCATCTGCCTCTGCAGGTGACCAGAACAATATGTTTTTCCTTCCTCTTGAGACCACAGTCCCACCAAAGCAGGTCAGTGAAAGAAGCAAAGACCCTGGGGCCTCCCTCACTATGGCTGCAACCTGAACGTGTCTCCCCATCTGGCTGACACCTGATGAGGCCTTGGGACATTGTTGTTCCTGCAACACATTGGCCAGAGACCAAAATCTTGCCCTGGCTGTAACCACTTCAGCAATTATCCACCTAAGTCCTGCCACTTAATTTTTCTCTACATTGGAAACTGTCTATATACCACATCTCTCTCTCCTGCCACCTCCAGCCCAGCCCTGCGACTAACTCAGTGTGAATTCATAAGATGTCCTTTCTTGAGATACTTTATTGCCATCTACCAGAAAAAAGTGGTAATAGCTATTGAAATCTATGGTGATTGAAACACAGGTGGCTCCCCCTGGAGTTGTGCAATTCATAATCTACAAAACCATAAGGAGAGGCCCTGTTCCTACCAAAGCTAGTCCTAGTCCTTTCCTGAATTTCAGGGGAAACATGAGTTCATGACAAACAAGGCAGCCTGGCAGATTCCAGCTTTCTTGCCACATCAATATCAGCACCCCTCATGTTGGAGGAAGGTGGCTGATGGTACACCTTCTGCATCCCTTGACTGACAGTTCATCATCCCTTAGTTCTCCATGGAAACTACCGGTGTTTTCAGTGGGACAATTCTTTCTTGTATGTGACTGTCCCTTGTACTGCGGGACATTTGACACACCAGCAACCAGGCACAAATACTAGGTGGCTGGGGAATGCCAGTTACTGTGGAAACCCAAAGCATCCCCTCCCACATTGCCAAATGTGCACTAAGGTGATGGTGCACCCTGCCCCAACAGTTGAGGAGCACATGGCGATCTCTCTGTATCTGCCTCTGTCTCTAGACTATGCTCTTTACGAGGGCAGGCATTTTACTTTCCACAAATCTACCTCCCTACTGCCTAAGCACAGTGCCTCACTAGAGTACCTGTCATTTTACCTGAATTGAAAAAGAGCCCTATAGGACTGACCGGGAGAATTAGCAAATCAGGACCTGCATCTGCGTGGAGGGCAACTCACGCTCTCCTCACCTCACTTGCTAGGAAACAGCCCAAGCTAGGTCATCTCCACCAAAACTCAGAGTGCCTGGTTCTTTAAACTCTCTTCTTGACTGGAGTGCATCTGCCTATGCCCATTGGTGTACTTGTCACCCACAGCAGAAGCATTGATCACTATAGCTTCTCTCATTCTCTCAATAATTAGTAACAAGTTGCCTTTTCCCTATGCCTAGGGAACTGAATAGCAAGTGTCTCCTGCATGGAAAAGGAAGAATAAGATAAAGCATGTGCTGACAAATAGAAATAGTGAATCACTTGTTTAAAAAAAAATGTGAGGAGGTACTGAATCAGGATTTCTGCCTTACATTCTGCTGCAATTGTCCAAAGTTCTTCAAGGGATTTATATGTTTATTATCTCAAAAACCTGTGTTGAATAGGTAGGACTGGCAGAGCAGGGGTATTTGTCTACCCATCATCCTTGTTCCTTGCTAACTGACCCTGGTTTTGTTCAGATGTCCATTCTCAAGAGAAATGACCCCATTCCCACCTCGGGGGTAAATCTAAGCCAGAGATTGTCCAAGTACAGCCCAAGGCCAAATTTTCTGCCCTGTCACCTGTTTTTGCATGGCCTGGAGCTAGGAATGTGTGATAGTTCATTCTGTGTGTCAACTTGCCTGGGCCATGGTGCCCAGATATTTGGTCAAACATTTTTCTGGAGGTTTCTGTGCAGGTGTTTTTGGATGAGATTAATACTTAAATTAGTGGACTTTGAATAAAGCAGATTATCCTCCATAATATAGGTGAGCCTTATGCAATCAGTTGAAGGCCTGAATAGAACAAAAGACTCACCTCCCCTGAGCAAGAGGGAATTCCATCAGCAGACAGCCTTCGGAATTGAACTGCAACATGGCTTCTTCCCTGGGTCTCCAGCCCACCAATCCACCCTGCAGATTTTGGACATGCCAGCCCTCCACAACTACATGAGCCCATTTTTAAAGTCTCTCTCTACATATAGACACATCCTATTGGCTTTGGTTCTCTGGAAAACACTGACACCAGAATGGTCTTTGCATTTTAAAATGGTTGTATTTTAAATGGTTATATAAGCACCCACATTAATGTCCTTAATTTTGTCTCATAGCCAGCAAAGCCTAAAATATTTACCAGCTGGCCCTTTAAGAAAGTTTGCTGAAGTTGATGTCTGTTCAAAGCCAATCATCTCTGTTCTATTATCTTTGCTAGTGATTGGCTTACAGATGGAATCTGTCTGGCCAGTCTGATAAGATGGAAGTTCTTCTAGGGGGCTAGGGGAAAGGCTTATTTGCTCAGAAGAAGGAATAACAGGATATGAGGGTTGGTGCTGCTGCAGTCATTCTGCAGGCATGAGGTGAGCCTCAGCACATGGTCACCTCACTGAGGATACCAAACAAAAAGATGGAAAGGATCGCTCATGATATCGTGGAGCTCTAGAATTAATACTCTGTCTCATTGCTTCTTGTTGTGTCAAACAATGAACTGCTTTAATGTTTCCAATACCTTGAGTGAGAGTTCTTGTTACTTGCAGCTAAACACATCCTGATACTGCATCTGGAAAGCGAGGGCCAGAGGGGTTTCATTTTTCTTGTTGGTGCCCCCAGATAGTGAGTGATAGACCTGGAACTAGAATACTGGCTGCTCTAAACTGAGAACCCTTAAGTTTCTAGTTAGACAAAGTGTAGTGTTTCATGAATGAACTGAGACTAGCTAGGTAGATTCAAGTGATTTCATTCTTGCTGGCGTTTTGAGGGAACTATTTCATAACAAAAACTATACCCACCACCCAACTTTCTTGCATTTACTTTATTTTTTGTTAAATATTTAAGGAACCAAATCATTGATATTTTCCCAAGAAAAAAGAGTCTTAGAAAAATACCAATAGTACAGTATACATACAAACAGGAGAAAATCTGTATCCCTGGCCCGGCCATTCTGGGTTTTTGTTGTAGTTGCTATTTGTTTGTTACTTATTTTTTTCATCACTAGGACAAAGAGTTTAATTTCACTAGCTACTGCTGCATGAATGTTCTAACCGGAGAAATTTTCTTTCTTGTTCTCTTATACTACTCAAATAGTCATTTTTATGCTGCAAGGTCATACACTTGCCAGCTACTTAACCTTCACTGCGGCCCCTCTAGTGGTCTCTGTTCCTACTGTGCCCATTTCACAGATGGAAAAAAAAAGGTTAAATGACTCTCCCCAGACTACAAAGTGCAGCTCACCACAACCAATATCACATAGAGAATAGAGATGATTACTGCATCTCTCAAGCCGAAGCTCTCTTTGGGTGTTGTTCCTCAGATAATTGCCTCCTGCCCCGCCCCCCATAAGTGTGTCTATAAATGTGTCACCTCACTAAGGATACCAAACAGAAAGATAAACAGAAAGGTAGAAAGGATCACCCATGATATCATGGAGCTCTAGAATTAATACTCTGTCTCATTGCTTCTTGTCGTGTCAAACAATGAATTGTCTTAATGTTTCCAATACCTTGAGTGAGAGTTCTTGTTACTTGCAGCTAAACACATCCTGATACTGCAGCTGGAAAGCGAGGGCCAGAGGGGTTTCATTTTTCTTATTGTTGCCCCCAGATAGTGGGTGATAGACCTGGAACTAGAATACTGGCTGCTCTAAACTAAGAATGCTTAAGTTTCTAGCTAGACAAAGTGTCTAACCCCTCTCCAGGAGTGGAGGGATTCACTGCAGTTGCTCTCTGCCTGTGGTCTTCCACATGGAAATCTGGGATCCTCACACAGACTTACCTTTCCTTTGGGGATCTGATTAGTTCTCAGACATTTTTTAAGCCCAGGAACTAATGGAGAACCAGAAAAAAATTACCATCTGCCCAGTTTACAGTCATGGTTTTGTTTTATTTCAAATCATCTCAGAATCCTGTACTTGTGATTTTGAGTTGTGTTATAATTAAATCTATTCTTTAGAATTATGGACCCACATGTAAGGACCCACATAGATCCTAGACATTAATCCTGTCCAATTACTCCATCTTTGCTTCAGAACATCCAGAGCTCATCGCTAGAAAACTCTTCCTAACATTGGGACAAAATTTTTCTTCCTGCCTCCTTTACCCACAGGTTGTAGTTCTGCCTGCTGGTGCCTTCCTGAACAAATACATTTCCTCTTTCACAAGCCAATCCCTCAGATATTTTAAGACTGCTACCTTATAACCCAGAATTTTCTCTTCCCCCTGCTAAACATCCTCAGTTCCCTTAGCTGCAAAGCCAGGAACCTGGGTCCAAATCTACTCAGCAGTCTGACCAGTCTTCTCTATAAATGGGCTCCAGGAATTATGAGAAACTTAATTGAACATCGATCTTCCCAAACTTCCCTCATACTCATGGGTTTTGTAAATTTCCATTGAATAGCATTTTCCTTTTGTGGGCTTATTTCTTATGACCCTTTGGAAACATATGAACTTAATTGGGTTCCTATAATTCCATTCATTTGGGTCTATTTTTCCTAGAAAATGTTTGCTTCCCAGTAAAAATCAGAATAGGACCAATTTGCTACACCAAGGAGCCCGGTTTTCTTGCTAGCATCATTAGCAATGGGGCTGTTTTGATAAAGGCCAATTTTACCTACAATTAACACCCAGTGTCTGGTTTCAGATGCAAGCTAAATGTTGTCACATGTATTTTAAAATAAGTGAATGTCCCATTAATATGTGTGAGCCTCTTATGAGTAAATTCAAAATTTCCCTGTGGCAAAGGAAGGTGATCAGAAGCCTCAGAGACCAATTTCAATCAATACCGAGAATAAATGATAACATTGCCTTAATCTTAAAAGAGTCCTTGTAACCAGAGAGTCATTTAAGGCACAGCTTCTTGGTGAAGATTTCAAACCAATAACTAATCAATCAACAATAATTTTTGAGGACCTACTTTGCACAATGCAGAATAATAACTTGGCCTGCAGTCAGAACATCAAGACTGACACAAGCCTACCCTGGATTTTGCCATCTGGTTGTGGAGCTAAGACAACACATCTGCCTTGGCACCAATGAGGCCACACCTACTAAGTACCAACACATGGAGTAGATCATTAGTGCCGAAGCCTTGTAGATGGGGAAGACAGCTAACATGTGAGTGCTTGCTCTGTGCTCACAGCGCTATGGACGTTATTTCCTTTACACACTCCAGCAGCTTGACTTGGGAGAGAAGCGAGTCAATGCAAGATAGTGACTCTCAGTCCTATCTTCCTGGAATGGAAGAGGATAAGACCCCAAACCAAACTGCAGGATGAAAAACTTCCCCTTGTGAGTAGTTCCCAGAGCTGAACAGGTGACACTGAGCTCCAAACATCTGAGCAGAGTAGAGAAGGGAAAGGAGGAGAGGAGGTCCAGCAGGGTACTGTGGGCAGAGGGACTGCAGTGGCACCAGGCTGGGAAGTGCCTGTGGGAGATGCCCCTGAGGCTGTTGAAAGTGAGGACAATGTCCTTGGCAGAATGGGAGGTCAGGGCCCTGCGGTCCCACTCCAAAAGTCATGCCCCCTCCCACTCCCATCCTTCTGAACTCCTAGAACCAGAGTGAGAAGTGACCTTGACATTCCTCTACCAGCCCTCCATTTTGAAGCTGAGGACAACATAGTCCAAGAAAATGAAATAATGTATACATATCACCTTGATGCTTCCTACTTAGGCTGGGATTAAGCGCAGGCTTCTAATTATCAGTCTGATCCCTTTCCACTGAATCACACTCTCTGCCAAACCAGGTTTCTCTTCAGCATTTCCCATCTTCTCCTCCCCTTTCTCTCAGTTTCTCACATACAGGCGGGGTTGTGGTGCCCTGTCTACACACTGAAATCAATAGCACCTTACACAAAAGCCCGTTAGACTGACATGACTCAAAACTTACATGGGAAGGGAAATAAGCTTTGTGCATAAGTAACTATAAATAAAAGCCCAAAACTAGTGAAAGTTTCTAGATCTCCTTTTTATTTAAATGTTCCTCATTTATATGCAACCAATTCACAAAAGCCCACACACCAATCTGTAATGCACCTGGTATTGTGAGAAATTGCCAGTTTGGTAGTGTCATGTTTTTTTCCCTCCACAATAAAAACTGCACAAGTTCATGTCCTTAGGGTGCAATCATCTCTTTTCCTTTCTTTTAAATGACTCCCCCAAACAAGTAGGTTTACGAAATATAACAAATGAAACAGGTTCTAGTCCCAATCTTCTACCAACACGCATCCAGGTATATTTTAGCGTGAGGATGTCTAACAGCTCTCTCTGATGTGGCTTTGTACCACACTCGTACCAAACCACAATCTGTGTTGGCCTGCAAGAGCTGCCATAACAAAGTGCCAAAGACTGAGTGGCTTAAACATAGACATTTATTTTCTCATTGTTCTGGAGGCTGGAAGCTTGAAATTAAGGTGTCAGTAGGGGTAGGATCTTCTGAGACCTCTCTCCTTGGCTTGTAGAGGGCTGTCTTCTCCCTGTGTCTTCAACTGGTCTTCTGTCTGTGTGCATCTGCATCCTAATCTTCTCTTCTTATAAGGGCGCCAGTTATATTGGATTAGAGTCTACCCTGATGATCTTTTTCTAACTTAATTACCTCTTTAAAGACCTTATCTCCAAATACAGCCATATTCTGAGGTGCTGGGAGTTAGGACTTTAACATATGAATTTGAAAGGCGCACACTTCAGCCCCTAACACTCAGGCCTCTGACTACCCCCAAATTCGTGCCCTCACATGCAAAATATATTCACCCCATACCAACGGCCCCGAATGTCTTAATCCTTTTCACCATCAATTCAAAGGACTCTACCTAGAGCAGCTCTTAGGGCTGGCACTTGAAGAGGCAGAGAAGAATTAAAAGAATGTGCCATTTCTCATCTGGGACTGGAGTTTAGGCCTGGCTTCCAGCACCAGAAGAGAGACTTTGGCTAACAGGGTTACTTCCGCTGGAGAGATGTGAGGCTGTCCTGTGGGGTTGTGCAACCCTGAACACTTTTAGAAAGGAGTCTGTTTCTCCTGAATCACTGCACAAAAGCTTCAAGGGTGAAGTGGTAAGACGTCTATGGAGAATTCATCTCCTATTGCCTCTTGTTCAAAAGGAGCTGATCGTCTCTGTTCTAGGAAAGGAATACAGAGAGCTGATTCAGCTTACCAAGAGTAAAAATAGCTAAGTGGACAGCTTGAGCGAAACTTAGCAGTTCACCTGTTTTTCCTATTATCAACTACAGAACAAAGTGTATCAAGGACTGCAAAGTTAGAAGCCACTGTAAAATCAGGACTCTGTGTAAAAATCCTCTATCTGAAATTGAGAAGAGATGGCAAGCTGAAAATAGACAGCTGTTTCAGATGCTTCTCCTTGAACAGCTGCCAGGGGACCAGCAGTCAACGGGAAGCCTCGATGGCACTAGTTCGGGGAATGCACTGTAGCACGTGGCTGTCAGCAGGATCCCATCAGCTCACATCCAAGGGGAAAAGGCTTGGGCTTCCCGTCATCATTTGCCAACTTTCCAAAGTTCAGTGTTATGTTCAGGCTAGGCCAAAGTGTAGTTGTGGGTCAAGTTCATTTTCGGTGGTGCAAGGCTGGAACCTTTTCAATAAAGATGCACTTACTTAGATACCTATGACTTCGGAACTCTAACATTTGAATTTACAATTGAGTCCTTCAGCCCTGCTGACCAAAAGCAAGCAGAATGTCCAAGAGGGTGAAAATAGAGATGAAGACAACCTTCATGAGCTCTGCTGCTGCCCCTGAATGTTACTCTGGTGCTCTAAGAAATGACAGTCTAGGCTAAGCACGGTGGCTCGCTCCTGTAATCCCAGCACTTTGGGAGGCCAAAGCAGAGGCTCACTTGAGGCCAGGAGTTTGAGGCCAGCCTGGGCAACATAGCGAGACCCCATCTCTGCAAAAATATAAATGTTAAAAAAAGAAATGACAATCTACAATCAGTTCCACTGAGGTGTAAAATAGCCATGTTAGGGATTTGATAAGGGAGGAGGGCTTTGGGCTTGAGAAAAAAAATACACACACACACACACACACATACTCCTTTTTAAAGAGAGAAAAGAGACAACTTGAGACTAGCAAACATGCCCCAGTTTGTCCATCCTCAAACATTATTAGATGAGTCTGTCATGTTGACAAATAGCCCCCACTAACAACAGGCCCAGCAGACAGCAAACACAAGCAGGGTGTTCGATTCCCACTCCTCTCAGACGCAAATTGTGGAACGCAGGAGGCCTATACAGTGCACACATGTGATCTAAAAATACCACGCCAGCCTTGTCTTTGTGGGGATTGCTTCCCAGGCGACAGAGGCCCTGAGGCCTAGGACCTGCCCAGGGGAGGGGCAGGGGCCTCTGCCTGCACCAGGACTAATTACTGGAGGACCTGGGCAGGCAGCTGCCGGGCCCTGCTCCCCATTTGTGAGCACGTTGCAAGGCAGTGGTTCTAACTTTAGAACTGCACTCTAAACTTTGATCTCCCATCACTGCCTGGCTTTAGGCAAAACATAAACTTGAGAGCTGCAACATATTTTTTAAATCTTATTCCCCTGGCAGTTTAAGAATAAGGACAGGAATTATTTTCAAATGAGAATCTTTGACTGCATAACACAGGCTTCCAAAATTAAGCAGAAACACATGGCAGCTCTTATTATTAAATTTCCCTTGGAAAACAATGGTTTAAATTAAGGGGAGGGGGGACAGTTTGATGAAACTTTGAAATGCGAAGCTTCAAGTTTAAAATAAAAAATGACTCTACTGTTTTGTTTTCTTTAAAGATTATGAGGGAGTTTTTCTAGCTTTACCATTATTAATCAATTTCTACCAATGTTTAAAATTGAATGCTTGGGGTTCGAAAGATAAATGACTATTTTTTCAAGCTGAAGTCAGGTGCTAAGGGGTTTTCTGAAGTACGGAGAGAAATTTGCGCTGCCCAATGGAAGCATCTCTCCATAAAACGTATTTCTACGAAAATAATGGTGGTGAAATTTAACTGTATCATAATCTTTACCTGATTCTGTGTAGAATTCAGTAAGAAACAGAAACCTTCTAGCAAAGTGTGCTTGTGCCACAATTAGGGCCAGCCACTGGCATCTTCTATCATCAAAATAAATCAAAACACAGCTTTCCTCTTCTCCCTAAGAAATTCCCAGAAAGGATTTGGGCAAGAAGATGTTCTTAGAAACTGCACCATCTCAAACCTCCCAGGCACTATTTAATTCTTCCTTCCCCTTAAGGACTAAATCAATTACTACCTTCTCAATGAAGCCTTTCTGATCACCTCATTTAAAAGTTTCCTGTGTCCCAATCAGCCCACATCCTTACCGTGCGTAGCGCCCATTTGGAACTTATTATTTCCTGTTGGATGTTGTTAGTGATCTTAGGAGTGTGTCTTTTCCCTTTGCAGCTACCTTATAAGCTCCATGGTGGTAAGGATCAGTGCTTTCTCTTTTTTGCATACCTCATTGGGCCTAGCTCAGTGCCCCAACCAGTGGCTGAGTTCCTGTGCCGAAGACTGCAGGGGATACCAGCAGCGCTTAGTAATGACAAGAAGTTATCTTCTAGCATCACCCAGGGGATGCCCTGGGGAACAAACACAAAGGAAGAAAAGACACCTCAAACTACTTCCACTCGCCTTCTCACTCATGACCCCTAACAGTGCCTGGCTGTGCTAATGGAGGTGAGGCAGCCTGCTGGGCTCACAGCAAAGTGGTAAATTCTACTATCAAGGCTCAGCTTGATGCAGAAACGAAAGGAAAGGAGAGAGAAATTGTCCCCACTCTGATTTTGCAAATGACTTTATTTTTTGACTTCTGTCAATATTCATAACTCTGCTCCACCTTCATGCCCTGGCCTGATTTTAAGCTTCTCTGATTAAAGGGATGATTTCTGTGCAGTGCATTACTGGCTGCAATAACATCCATTCCCCACCCCCATCCCCCACACACAGCCACCAGTTCTCATGCCATCTCTGCAAAATTTTTGAAACAGCATCAATACCAGTTGTAGAAAAATAAGAACATCATTCACAAAACTTGGTTTATGCAACTGAATTCCGGTTTGGAGAGACTCCCTTTCTCTTTATAAGAAACTTCTATTCTTCTTTCAAATAGCCAATAAATCTCTACCCAATTTTGGATAGAGATTTCATTGCCTGAATCATGAAGAGACATCAAAGGTTCAGAGGAGAGAACTTTGCCCAGGTGAATGTGGAAAAAATAGATGCCATCTGTGATGTAAGAGCTTGTGATTCATAGTGTGGTCCACAGACCAGTGTCATCACCTGGGAGCTTGTTAGAAATGTAAGAATCTCAGTTTCCTCTCCACACCTACTGAATCAAGATCCTTATTTTAACAGGATCCCCAGGGATTTCTATACACATTAATATGGATTAGAATATCCAATAAAAGCTGTCTCCCCATCAAAAAGCCTTCTCTCTCCAATTTGTCATGCTGGCCTGAAATGCTCATTATAGAGATGAACAGGATGGGGGTGAGCCATGCTTTTTCACCTTTAAATTGGAAGTTCACCCAAGATAAATGATATATTAAGGCAACTCAGATACTGGTACTGAGGAGCCCCTTTCCATGGGAATCTGCATTTGAAAGGGGGGAAAAAAGGAGCTAATGCTTTGGACCCTCTAGGAAAATATGTGCCCTGGTCACGAGGATGCTAAGGCCATGAGAAATGCTCTGTCTAGATCCAGATGTGGAAGACAGAATCCCTACAATGGAGGCCGGGCATGGTTGCTCATGTCTGTAATCCCAGCACTTTGGGAGGCAGAGGCAGGTGGATTACCTGAGGTAGGAGTTCAAGACCAGCCTGGCCAACATGGTGAAATCCCATGTCCACTAAAAATATGAAAATTAGCCAGGCGTGGTGGTGGGTGCCTGGAGTCCCAGCTACTAAGGAGGCTGAGGCAGGAGAATCATTTGAACCTGGGAGGAGGCCGCAGTGAGGCAAGATCACGCCACTGTACTCCAGCCTGGGCAACAGTGTGAGACTGTCTCAAAAAAAAAAAGAAAGAAAGAAAGAAAGAACAAGAAAAAAGACAAGAGAATCCCTATGATGACAGACTTTCAACAGTTAGAAAATAACCTTCCCACATGGGTAGCCACATTCAGGAGGGCCTGAGGGCCACAGAATAGAATGAGGGCACCAGTGACAGTGAAATGGGCCATAGGGAGGGAGAACAGAGCCAAGACCCGAGACACCAGCTGTGGTTCCATGCTGAGGTACCTGGAGACGGGTGCTTCTGTAAACAGAATTCATCCAAAAAGCCTGGAAACAAAAAAGCCCTCAGTCTTCATCCATCTATGGGTATATAAGGCGTCAGAGTCACACTAGTGATGATTTCCACTACCTCACTAAACCCTGCCAGTTCCACCAGGCCGTCCCTATTGTGAGTTCCTCCACCATCTTGTGTGTTTCTGGAAGACTCCAGGAACTATCTCAAATCTATGAGGCATCAGACTGTTTCTTGCTCCCCTCTACAGTGCAGTGCCCTGTCCATCCTCCCAAAGATGGATGCTCATGTCCTTGTGGCTGAACAGCAGCCCCATAAGCTACTTCTAAGACCAAAAGGAAAGGTCCAATCCACCCACCCCTTAGTGTATTGTTCTGTTAGAGAGATACCTTAGCTGAGCTGTGGATACCAAGGGTAGAGTTCAGCGAAACCTCCCTCCTCCTCTCCCATCCTCAGACCCACCTGTGGAGCCAGTCAGCTTCAAGTGTCCTCACAGGAGCCACTCTCTCCTGGACTCTACGCTATGTTCATGTAATCTGTTATTCATCCCTCCCCATTCCCACTCTGCCACTTCACCAGACATGTCACTATCTTCCCGTTTCTAATCATGGATATGGCCCGTGTTCTTTTTCCAGTAAAAACAAGGATAAAATAGGGATTGCACAGACATGGAACTGGGGATGAGAAGATAGTTGAAGGAGAAAGGTGCCACTGGACCCTCGCTCCTGACACAGCCAAATCTCACCATGTGCCACTGCAACACCCTGCTACACCCAATTAGTTTGTTAATAAACCAAGTGAACCAACTTTAAAATAAAATGCAAGGGGAACACAAAGTGACAGCAGCCCGAGAGAACAGCAGCAGTTCTACCCACTCGTGCTCATTTGTTCATTTATTCAGCACCTAAAACAGTGTCTGGCATAAAACAAGCCATAAATATTTGCAAATGAATGACCAAATGAACACAGGAATTTAGCAAATACAGGCTTAGTGCCTGAATGTGCAAGTCTGTATGTGAGACACTAGAATGCAGCAGTAAATCAGAATCCACCCCTGCCCTGACTGAGGATCCAAGGGAATGAATAGATGATTCCCAGTCCCATGCCCATGTGTGATAAGTCATGCAAGCCAGAAACAGGGAGTAGCTGCAGGTGCACACGGGAGGGCCTGGGTGACACCCCCACGAAGGTGGCCCAGCAGAATTGAGGGGGGGTGCGCAGGTTATATACAGCCAAGGGCACATAGGCTGAGTCACAGGGGTTTGGGGTGCTTGATAACAGAAGCACCTTCTCTGACTTCTTGAGGCATCCCCCTGCAGGTAACAATAGTGAATATCATCAAGTCACGACCTGGGTCCCCAGCACTCTGGACTGGGGCTGGGGCCCAAGTTCCTTTATTCTGGGGATAGCTCAAGTCCACTACCAATGGCTGACAGTCATTAGTGCAAAGGCAGACAAAAGAAATAAGAAGCTGCTGTATCTGTAGTGGGGAGGGGAGCACTGGGAAGGACAGAATGGAAGTTATTGTATCCAGATACCAGCGGCCTTTACATTTTAAACATGGAGAGGAAGGAACAGGCAGATTAAAAAGTGGAAAATGGCGGTTTACAGAGGCCTGTTGAAGAATGCGTATGAGATGAAGGGAAGCAGTTTTGATAGCAAACCAGGGGAATAAGGCAGCTATCCGCCAGTAACTACTGCTTCAAAGAGAAGCTCAAGCGTCATCTAAGTAGTTTTATACAGTGAGTAAGACTGAGCTTGGTGGGGATTTCATTGAGTAATGGGATAAAAATTCAGGCACTGCTCATTCAATTCCAAGGTTCTCTTGCAACCCAGTTTTGAGCTGGAGGGAATTGTGTTTTGGTACATATTTATGTTTGAATGCAAGCCAGCCCACATTCGACAAGCACGGAGCTCTTTCATGCTCAGAAAAGGGGGAAAAAAAAGTTCCTGTTCTTGTATATTCTTTCATCCTAAACCTGAGACATTTAACAAGAAGCCGGTGTTGGCAAAGGTGTGTGTGTGTGTGTGTGTGTCCTAAACAAGTGTACATATTTGCTGCAGTGAAAGAGCCAGTTTTTCCATAAATGGCTAATGGGAATTTGATTAAGTGTTTGCAACATTAAATATGTTGTGGGTCACGTTGTAACTTACATTGTTCCCCAGCCATCACTTTTCCTTATTTCCTAACCAACCTCCATCCTGCCCCACATGCCACATTCATCTAGGCCTTCAATAGGTCTGCTGTCAGTTCCCATACACTGGCTCAGGTGGTAGAAGTGATTAGTGAAGTCGGGCATCTCAGCCATTCCCACCTCTTACTTCCCAAGGTGTCTCATGTCACCAAATTACAAATCATCCACAAGCAGAAGATCAAATCCAGGCCGACTAAAGCCATGTGGAATGTGGACACTTGGGGGCAGTTAAATACCTTAGAGGTTTCTCCTGTAAGATTTGAAGCTTTGAAGGGAAAAATCAATGGCCAGCTTTTCAAAGGAAAAGGTAACAGGTGTGTCCAGGTGAGCCCCAGACAGATGGGTCTGTGAAAGCAAGTGCTTGTGCAGGTGCAGTGATGGCTCTGGCCATATGTCCTCAGCGGACATGGGCTGCAGAGGAAGGAAGAAGACCGTGAGTCAGAGAAGACAGGCCCGTGCAGCCATCCGTGCCTTACTTGTCTCCAGGTATATGGGGCAGATCTGAAAGTAGAGAATAAGAACAGCAGATGGGATTTTCCATGGGTACTCTACTTCCTACTCCAAGTCATTCAGAAACATGGCTAAAATGCAGCCAGTGAATTTGGGGCCATAGAGCTCATCTCAAAACCAAGAGAATGAAACTGCCAGGATGCATGAACAGGGAGGGCAAAAGCAGGCAGTAAGAAGGGGAAGCTGAGTGGGCTCTGAATGTCACTGCACGGTGTAGGCCCTCACAGCATCTTGCTGAACTCTAAATGTTGGAACACCCCAACGGCCTGGGTCCTGCCTCCCCTGTCCCCTTACCCACACTCTCTCTGGGTAACCTCACTCAGCCCCACACCTTTACATCCCATCTATGCACCAATGGCTCCTAACTCTAAATCCCCACTCCAACCCTTCTCCTGAGCTCCAGATTCAAAATCTCATGGCCTGTTCATCCTCTTGGATGTCTAACAGAGCTCCCGAAGTTAATGTGTCCAAACTTGAACCCCAGATTCCCCACTGTGTTCCCAAATCCCACTATGTATTAGTCTTCGCCATCTCAGAAAGTAACCCTCCATTTACCCAAGTGGTCTGGCCAAAACTTTGGGATTATCCTCTATTCTTTTCTTTATCTCACATCCCACATCTAATCCATCAGCAAGTTTTGTCAGCTCTCCCTGTAAAACGCACCCCATTCCTACTTTTCATTGCTTCCACCACTATCAGTTCTGTCCAAAGCAACACTCCTTCTTTCTCTGATGACTGCAATGTCCTTGAACTGACTGCCTTGAGCCCATGCTTGCCACCTTGTGTCTAGTCTTCACACAGAAACCCAAGTGACTTTTATAAAGTATAAATTAGATTAGCCTGCTTTCTTACTCAAAAACTTCTGCTGGTATTTCTTACTTTTAAAATGAAGTACAAAGTCCTAAAATAGCCTAACCTCCATTTGCCACCCCCACTCCACCTCCTTCTATCTCCCTTTTGCCATTCAGCCACACCAACCTCCTGGTTACCCTTCAAAATACATCACCTTGTTTCCTCTGTGGCATCTTGATACTTGTTGCTCTATCCACCTGGAAATTTTTCACATTGCTCATTCCCCTGATGCACTCAAAACTCTCTAATCCCATGTTACCTTTGCAAAGCAGTCTTTCCTGACCACAGATTCTAAAGGAGGCCAACCACTATCCAACTCTTGGATCCTCCTCCTCTCTTCCTTTCTCCTGTTCCACTCACAGGGGACATTGATCATGTTTTTTGGTTACCTAGCATATTTTAACATTCTTGTCCTATTTGAGAAATTTCAACACTCCCCAAAGCAGAAGCCAGTGTAGTGATTTTAACAGTGTTTCCCCTAATACACATCTACCCAGAACCTCAGAATATGGCCTTAATTGGAAACAGGTTCTTTGCAGCTATAATTAGTCAAGGAGTGGAAGATGAAATCATCCTGAATTTAGGGTGGGTCTTAATTCCAATGACTGGCATCCTTACGAGAGAATGCAGAAGGAAATTTGGACACAGAGATGAAGACATCAGGAAGGAAGGCCACCTAGCAATGGAGGCAGGGTGACTCATGGAGCCACAAGCCAACAGACATCAAGTACCACTAGCCCCCATCAGAAACTTTTAAAAGGCAGGGAAAGGTTCTTCTCTAGAGCCTCCAGAGGGAACATGACTCTGTTAACACCTCAATCTCAGCCTTCCAGCCTCCAGACTGTGAGAGAATAAAGCCATCAAGTTTGTGGTAATTAGTTACAGCAGGCTTAGGAAACTAATACAGCCAAACATCTCTCTAGATGTTCAGTAACCAGGGCACAAGAGGGAGACCCAGATCCCCCCAGTCAGATGATTCTACATGAGACTTCCATTGTAGATCTGAGTGCATTGAGGAGCTCACCCCTAGCAGTTCCTATCATCCCAGCTCAGGCCTCAGACATCAAGAAGCAGGAGACAAGCCATGTCTGTGTGTCCTGTCCAAATCCCCAAGCCATAGACTTTATGGGCATAACAAAATGGTTAGTGTCTGATCCCATAAAGTTGGAGCGCTTTGTTACGCAGCAATAGTAACTGCAACAAAAACCAAAATAATTCCTCTCTGACAGTGGGGCATGGGGAAGGTGAAGGAAAGAGATACGGTAAATCATATCTTTGTCAGAAAGACAGTGGGTTCGTTTGAGTAGTTGGATCATATATTTCCCAGGGCCATATCTGAGGCCCACAAACCTAAGCTTCTTCAGGATACAAGGAAATTTCCTGTAATCCTAAACATTTAGAAAAACATCTCAAAAAACTTCGGTGTAGTATACTTGAAAGCATCTTCGGTTTCCTTGCCACGATAACAAATTAGCCACAAATATCAACGCTGCACCAGGCATCTCCGTAGTCACACTTTCATGCGAGTTTCCAAATTCCTCTGCAAAGCAGGCATTACTATTACTATTTTACAAATGATGTCTGGAGAGTATAGAAATTTCAACTCATGCTTTGAACCCTGAAAATCACCTGAAGGCCCAAGTTCAGATGGTCTGTCTCCCAGAGTTGTCTCTAAATAACAACACTGCGTAGAATGAGAAGGCTGGGATGCCGAGTGATCTCAACGACCCCCTTTCATGATATTTTAAGACTACTGCCAAGAACAATGTTGTCTTACAGGCAGCGTAGGGTAGTTATCAATGTGAGAGAAAACTGCCAGGATGCCTGCAAAGCCCACAATCGGAAGTTCAGAGCGTCAGGTCATAAATTATTTTTATAAGAGAAAAGGCCAAGTAAGGGGCCGTTCTAACAGCTGTCTGGCATCCCCATCCTGCAGCCTGGGCTGAGTTTGTACTGAATTTCTACTTTGGAGCAGAAATTCATACCAGAAAAATGTTCCGTGATGCATTTTTGTTCTGTTGAATAGAGCCAAGAATTTGTTCTAATTTAAATTAGATGACCTCTGAGCTGATATACTATAAAAAATATTAATCAAGTAGCCCCAGCAAATACTGATAGGATATCACCAGGGACTTACTGATATCATCAGAATGAGAGAGAATGGCGGCCTTTTTGGCTGGTACGATTCATAATTCCCACATAATCCACATCTATAAGTTAGTGAGAATTGACAAGCACAGTTCAGTGCTAACCTGGAAACAAATAGCCCTTATAAGGCTGCTAATCCACTTAAAATAATCAGTTCCAGATTATTAATTTGCCACCATCCCAAGGATACTACGAGGATCTGTCAGATTTCATGAACATATAGGCAACAATAGCACCAACCCTTAACGCCCAGTAACCTAGATATTAAAGCTGTGTAGAACCATTCCCTGCCTAATCCCACTGCTTCATCAGACAAATGACAAAAATTCAGCTTGTGAGGATTAAGGGACTTTTCAGTGAGGCGTTAGCTCATGGGTACATACAGCTCAGTCTTTTTTTTTTTTTTTTTGAGACAGGGTCTCACTCTGCTGCCCAGGCCACAGTGCAGCGGGGCCATCATGACTCACTGCAGCCTCAACCTCCTGGGCTCAAGCAATCCTCCCATCTTAGCCTCCCAAATAGCTGGGATGACAGGTGCACACCACCATACCTGGCTAATTTTTTATTTTCCAAAGAGCTAGGGTCTCACTATGTTGCCCAGGCTGGAGCCCAGTCTTCAGAGATGGAGAGATATGGGTCTGTCATTTATGAGTTTCATGTGTCAAGCTAATTCCACCCCCTGAGCCTCAGCTTGTTTCTTCCTTTCAAAAATGAAGATGCCAGTCTTTCTCACCACCAGCATCTTCATTTTTGCAAGGAATGGAACAATGGGTGTAGGGCACCTGGTGTAGAGTAGGTGCTCAGTCACACGTAGTTGCTGTTGTTCTTTCCCAGATTACACAAACAAATTCTTGCTGAGCCAGGATGAAAACCCAGGTTCCAGGACTCTCAGGCTGATACTCATACCATGCCACTCCACCAACGAGAAGGGCATTTTCCACCTGTATCCCTGGGTCTAAGTTCCAATCATTCTAAATTCTGATCAGTGCCTCATAAGTTGAATGAAATATAAACGACTTCAATACATTTCTTTTTTCAAATAAATGAAGTGTATCAAGCCATCCCATAACCCCATGCTAAATCTATAAAACTGTAGGCAGCTTCCTTTGGGACCAATATTTCCTGGCTAATTAAAATGAAAGTTGTATCGATGAAAGATTATTTTAAAATGGTACTGATAGTGTTTAGACATTGTCATAACATCAGCCGGTGGATCACTAATTTGCAAATTTTACTAAAGATCTTGCCAATTAAAACCCCTTCTAGACGTTCTCAAACACACTGTCAGTGACAGCTGAGAGACCACATGGTAAAGACATGATCACATTAAAATCACACAAGACTGTTCTCCCTGGAAGGGCTGAGGGAGAGAGACGGGGGCACGTCCCCAAAGCGGGTGCCACTGAGTCAACCCAGCCAGACTGTCATAAGAGAAAAGCAAATTTTTGGGTTTTATTTTACCCTAACTGCTTTCCAAAACAAACAGTGGAACTTCTAAAAATCTGTAGGAAATTATCGTCCTGAAAAACTGTGTTTCTCTTTGAGAGACAAGTGAAGAGAAGTGACTCTCTGAACCAAACTGAAACTCGCCAAGGTACAAGTGGAGCCAGTGGGCTTTAGCCCAGAGTCTTCTGGGACAGTTTGTCCCTCTCCAGGGGTTGCAGAAGGGGCAACAATAGTCATAAGACTGTCTCTGGGAAGGTACGTCAATTAACAGCCACAGTGAATTCCTTTAAAAGTTAACTTTACAAGCTCTGCCTAGTAGTGGGTCACTGGGGGAAATTTTCCAGATTTGGAAATCAAGGTAGTATGACATGGCCTGTATTTAAATGGTCAGATTTCATACAGATAACCCTAACAGCCAACACTTATTAAGGGCCTATCATGTGCATGATGTCATTTATTCATTACAACAGTCCTATAAGATTGGTGCTATTATTATCCCCAAAGGATAGATGAGAAAAGGAAGACTTAGAGATATTGCAACTCATCTTTGTACACACAGTTACTATGCAATAGAGCTGGAATTCTAAAGCTGGTTCCATTGAGCTCCATGACCCTGGTGGTGAAATTCCACAGTGTGACGGGCCTTATCCCTGAGATTTGTGGTCTATCCACATACTAGTCCATGGAGATTATGGTCTTTTCTGATATCCATGTGTAATATTTCTCCATCCACTGAGATATTCAGGAATATATCAAGTTGTGCAAGTGTAACCATACACTAGATTACTGTACAGAGACATTCTATATAGAAACAGTGTGTAGTACAACTTTACTGAGAATCCTGACTCAAAATATGTAATTATTTGTGAAGAACATGAAATTAAAATGGGCTTATTAAATAAATTGGCAAGGAAATAAGATGGTACTAGTGTTCCAATGTCTACAGTTGTGTAACACATTACCCTAAAGCTTAGAAGTATAAAACAACCACTTAGTATGCCCAGCTCATCCTTAATCCATGATGTCTGGGCCTTCGGGTGGAAGACTTGAGGCTGAGAGCTGGAGTCACCTGAAAGCTCTCTCACTCACATGACTCAGGGTTGATGCTGGCCATGGGCTGGGGGCCTCAGTTCCTCATGTAGACATCTTCGTGGGGTCTCCCAACACAGTCCTTCTCACAGTCTGGGGGCCAGGCTCTAAGGAAAAGCATACTGAGAGAGAAAGCCAGGGGGAAATTGTATCACCTTTTATGACCTAGCCTTGTAAGCCTCACAGCAGCATATCTGCTGCAATCTATTCATCAGAAGTAAGTCACTAAAGCCATCTCATATTCAAGGGGAGGGAAATCAGACTCCACCTCTTGTTGGGAGGAATGCCAAAGTCCTGAGTAAAAAGGTGGAGTTGGAAATATTGCTATGATCATTTTTTGAAAATAACATATGCCACCATTTGGAATATTTGCCATAGTTTAAAGAACAAATTACTTATATACATACTATATGTACAGATTAGAAGCATTCGCTTCCCTATAAACATTCTTGTCTATTATCTAAAGCAAACTTATATATACCATATTCACTATATAGCATTTGTATATATTTTTAAAGCAATCCATCAAAGTATGCCATCTGAAAACCATTTCTAAATACCCATATATTAGGTGTGAAGGTAATAAAATTATATTTGCCTTTAAATATGTTACAATGCATTTTAGAAATTTAAATTAGCTTTTCTCTTTCTATGAGTTGATGAGGGTTTTTGTTTTTTTGTTTGTTTGTGGGTTGTTTTTGTTTGTTTGTTTTTGTTTTGTTTTTTGTTTTTTGTTTTCTTTTTTTGCAAATGCACAAAGACCTTGAACTACAAAGACCCCTGGTGCCAAACTGTTTCTTTCACTGTTCCTGGGTAGGCAAGACTGAATCTAAATCATCATTACGTTTTTATTGCTGTTATCTATTAAAATCCCAATCAGAAGAAAAATGTGGCCTAACACCTTCCACCAGGCTCAAAGACAAGCAGGGTACACTATGTGGTTTCAAAATGTTTGGGGATGTTCCAGAAATCTTTCTGTTATTGATTCTTAGTTTAATTCCATCATAGTAAGAGAAAATACTTCAAATGACTTAAACACTTTTTAAAGGTTTTGAAACTTGTAATAAATGTGTGCACTTGAGAATTTGCATTCTGATCTATTTGGATAGAGTGTTCTATAAATACCTGTTAGGTCACGTTTGTTGATTGTGCTATCCAAATTCTTAATATTCTTACTGATTTTTCAGTTTGCTTACTCTACTCTGTTATTAAGCTAGCAGTACTGAAATCTCTAACAATAATTGAGAGTGTATCTATTGCTACTTGAAATGCTACAGTTTTTTGCTTTATGCTTTTTGAAGTTCTGTTATTAGAAGAATAAACACTTAGAATTGTTATGTTCTCCTGATAAATTGTTCCCTTTATCTTCATGAAACGGCCTTCTTTATACCTGATAATACTCTTTGCTATGATGTCAACTTTTTTCTGATAGTAATATAGTTTCTCTGACTTCCTTTTGGTTAGGGTTAACACAGATACCTACTTCCTTTCACTGTAAACTTATTTGTGTTTTTATTTAAAGTAATAAATAAAGTTATTATTTATATAGTTGGATCTTCTTTTGAAATCCAATCTGATAATGCCTGCCTCTTAAGAGGGTATTAGGGTCTTTTAAATATAATGTGATTATTGATATGGTTAGGTTTGAGTCTATCTCCTTGCTATTTGTTTTCTATTTTTCCCATCGGTTCTTTGCTCCTCCTTTACCTTCTCTGCCTTCTTTTGGATTAATTGATTTTTTGTGATTGATTTTATCTCTTTTGTTAGCTTACTAACTGTACGTTTTCTTTTAGTATGATTGCAGTGGTTACTTTTGGGTGTATAGTATACATATTTAGCTAACCACAGCCTAGCTTCAAGTGATATTATACTACTTCCCATACAGTATAAGAACCACACAGTTGTATACTTCTGTTTCTCAACTCCCAACCTCTGAGTTATTGCCGTAGATATTACTTTTACAAAATATGTTAGAAATCCATATTATATTGTTATTGTTTTAGTGTAAAAAGTTGATATGGTTTGGATATGTGTCTACTCCCAATCTCAAGTTGAAATGTGATCATAAGGATGTTGGAGGTGGGTCTGGCGGCAGGTGTCTGGGTCATGGGGATGGATCTCTCATGAATGGCTTGGTGCCTTCCCATGGGGATGAGTGAGTTCTCCCTCTATTAGTCACCACAGATCTTGTTGTTTAAGACACCTCCTGCTCTCTTGCTCCCTCTCTTATCATGTGACATGCCTGCTCCCACTTCGCCTTCCACCATGATTATAGGCTTCCTGAGGCCTCACCAGAAGCAGGTATCAGCACTATGCTTTGTGTACAGCCTGCAGAACCATGAGCCACAGATTTTTTTCTCTTTTCTTTTCTTTTCCCTTCCTTCCTTCCTTCCTTCCTTCCTTTGACAGAGTCTTACTCTGTTGCCCAGGCTGGAGTGCAGTGATGTGATCTTGGCTCACTGCAACCTTTGCCTCCCAGGTTCAGGCAATTCTCCTGCCTCAGCCTCCTGAGTCACTGGGATAACAGGTGCCAGCCACCATGCCTGGGTGATTTTGTGTGTGTGGATTTTCAGTAGAAATGGGGCCACCATGTTGGCCAGGCTGTTCTCAAACTCCTGACCTCAAGTGATCCACCCACGTTGGCCTCCCAAAGTGCTAGGATTACAGGCATGAGCCACCGCACCCAGCCCCTTTTTGCTTTATAAATTACCCAGATTCAGGTATTTCTTTATAGCAACACAAAATGGACTAACACAAAAAATCAATAATGTTGTAAAGAGATTAAAGTATTAAGAAAAATATTTGTATTTACTCATGTAATTCCTCTGTTTAGAGCAGAGACTTTTCAACCTTATTACTATTGACATTCTTTGTTGTGGAGGGAAGTCATGTGCATTGTAGGATGCTTAGTAGCATCCCTGGCCTGTATCCACTAGAAGCTACAGCATTCCACACACCTTCCCCCAAATTGCGACGAACAAAAATATCTGCAGATATTGCCAAATGTCCAGAGGGCCAGGGGTAAAATCGCCCTCAGTTGAGAATCATTCGTGTATATCCATATTTCCAACTGGTATCATTTTCCTCTCTCAAAAGACTTCCATGAATATTTTGTGTAGCGAGAGGAATGTTGGTGATAAATTCTTTCAGCTTTTGTACTTTAGAAAACGTCATTATTTTACCTTCATTTTTGAGAGCTATTTTCACTGGATGAAGAATCATAGGCTGACATCTTTGTTCTAACAATTTCAAAATGTGACTCCGTTGCCTTCTCATTTGCACTGTTGCCTGCAAGAAATCTACTGTCATCCTTATCTTTGTTCCTCTGTATGTAATACATGTTTTTTCCTCTGGCTGCTATAAAGATTTTCTCTTTATCACTGGTTTTGAGCAAATTGATTATGGTATACCTTGCTGTAGTTTTCTTCATGCTTCTTGTGCTTAGGGCTCATTCATACTGGTATAAATCTTCATCTACAAACAGTTGTGAAACAAACATCAGATTTCTTTCGTTATTTTAACTCAAGTTAAATCTAACTTTGTACCAACCCTCCCCAACACACTGTGGGAAACTCAGTCATAGTCATTATTTTTCCTTCCCCTACAGAAGGGGGGATGTCCCCTGGACCTTACACAGTTGTGGGGGGGGGGTCCCTTCAATCATGGGTGTGCTTTGTTTGCCGTGGAGATACTCAGTGTTCTTGTTCACAGCCAATATTGTCTCTAATCTGTGCCTGGGACATGGAACTCTTCAGGTGGCCAGAGTCCTGTGCCCATCTTTAGGATGCGAGCTGCTATAGTTTAGATGTTTGTATGTTTGTACTATCCAAATCTCATGTTGAAATTTAACCTCCAGTGTGGTGCTGGAAGGTGGGGCCTAAAGGGAATTGTTTTGGCAATGTGGATGAATCTCTTATGAATAGATTAATGTCATCCCTGGGTTGGGAAGTGAGTTATCTCACACTCTATTAGTTCTGTTGCGAGCTGGTTGTTGAAAAGAGCCTGGCCTCTTCCTTCTCCCTCTTGCTTCCTCTCTCACCATGTGATCTGCACACGCTGGCTCCCCTTTGCCTTCCACCATGAGTGGAAGCAGCCTGAGACTCTCACCAGAAGAAGCTGCTGGTATCATGCTTCTTGTACAGCCTGAAGAACCATGAGTTAAATAAACCTATTTTCTTTATAAATTACCCAGTCTCAGGTATTCCTTTATAGCAACACTAAATAGACTAAAGCAAGAGCTGGCTCCCTAAGTCCAGCACTTTCCTCCATTACCTATGCCTCCTGCTCTCTCCTGGAGCACTGTGGTGGTACCCTGCCTCTCTCCACGGCAAGGGACTCTGTCTTTCACTACTCCCCAGGCTCTTTTCCCTCTTTTATCCCCTTTTTTTGAACATCCAGCACAGTCTATTCAATAAGTTTGATTTTGAGGAACAACAAACAGGAAAGTCAGATAATTCTGAACATCTTCTGCTTTCCACCTTTAAAAAAATTCCCCCGAAGAAATGCCGATAGCATAGCTGCCTACTTGAAAAGAGAATGAAAGGAAAAGTTTGAAGAAGAAAATCTAAGTTTACACCAAAGACTGCCCTTCCAACTGTATAAATTATGACATAAGGTGATAAATGGTATAATATATATTAAGAAAGTGCTACGGGAATATTTAGGAGTAATCTGTAAAAGAAACGACAATGAGTTGGATCTTGAAAAGTAAGGAAGAGGGCACAAGGCCAAAATAAAGGCATCCCAGGAAGAGTGAGAAGTTTGGGCAAAGCCACAGGTTGTGGGGTATCTTGGGAACAATGAGAAAAAAAGAGATGGTGTGTGGCAGTGTGAGCAGAGGGAGTGACGAAGGAATGGGAGAGTAACAGCAGAGGAAGCTGGAAAACTTAGTAACTAATCCTGAAGGGCTTTGTAAGCTAAACTAAGAAGCTGAAATGAGATACTGCAGGGAGCAGGCATTCCGCTGAAGTCCTTTAGGTATGTGAATAACATACATAGCTCTATTTTTTATTACAATGAGATTATCAAAAATTAAGATACAGCAATTATGATAAAAAGAAAACTCTATTCATTTTCTATCACTGAGTAAAATATTAACACTTTAAACAACACACATTTAATATCTCACAATTTCTGTGGTGAGGAATCTAGATACAGCTTAACTGGGTCCTCTGCCCAGGGTCTCTCACAAGACTGCAATCAAGATGTCAAGTAGGGCTGAGATGTCGTTTGAAGGCTTGACTGGTGAAAGATTTGCTCCAAGCTCAGGTGGTTTTTGGCAGGGTTCAGTTCCTGAAGGATTGTTGGGAGGTGTACTAGTCTGTTCATACACTGCTAATGAAGACATACCCAAGACTGGGTAATTTGTAAATGAAAGAGGTTTAGTAACTCACAGTTCCACATGGCTGGGGAAGCCTCACAATCATAGCAGAAGGCAAAGGAGAAGCAAAGGCAAGTCTCACATGGTGGCAGGCAAAAGAGTTTGTGCAGAGGAACTCCCATTTTTAAAACCATCAGATCTTGTGAAACTTACTCACTACCATGAGAACAGTATGGGGGAACTGTCCCCATGATCTCTACCTGGCCCTACACTTGACATGTGGAGATGATTACAATTCAAGGTGAGATTTGGGTGGGGACACAGACAAACCATATCAGATGGTGAGCCTCGTTCTTTGCTGGATATTGGCCAGAAATGTCCCCAGTTTCTTGCCACTGGGCTTCTCTATAAGGCAGCTCACAATATGGCAGCCTGTTTCATCAAAGCCAGAAACAGAAAGAGTCTACTAGCAAGATTGAAGTTACAATCTTATGTAACATCATCACGGAAGCAAAATCCCATCACCTTTGCAATATTTTATTAATTAAATGCTGGTTGCAGGGCCCCCCATTCCATATTCAGACAGAGGGATTGCACAGGTGAATGAATACTGGGAGAAGAGAATTATTGGTCACCATCTCAGAGTTCATCTATCACAAAAAGAAAAGAAAAGCAATTATTCCCTGGCAGCTGCCTTCTAGGCTTGGAGTAGAAGGTCACAACTACTGGTCTAGCTAGGTCAGTAAGTAAAAATTCTAATTGCCATGACACTGCACATGGGGCCTCCAAATAGGCTGCCACCTGTTCAGTATGGGCTTACCTCCAGGGAGAATCAAACAATTAGCAATTTCATGAATTAATGAAGAGCTTTCACTTACACGATGAAGGATAAATATTTCTGAGTTACATAAAAATCCATATATTTGTTTAAAAAGGCAGAGATATTTATGAAACCTGATTCCTTCTTTTAAATGCAAGATGTAGATGCATAATAATCCCATTCTTATAAAACTCATGTACATTACTGAGGAAATAATATTTGAGCAGCAAACTAAAGGATGCCCAGTAGTTAAACACAAAAAGGTGGAAGAAAACAATATGCCTGATAGAGATGGACAAAGGTCAAGGGAAAAAATGTTGCAAGAGGAGTCCAGGAAAATGTCAAAGCCAGATTATGAAGATCCTTCAGTATAGGGAAGCCACTGAAGAGTTTCAAACTAACCAACAGTTTGAATTCTTTAAAGATCACTCTGGCAGCATGAGACCAGTTGGGAGGGGATATTCAAAAGATTAGGCAAGAGATCGTATTAGCTTGGATGAGAGTGAAGAAAATGGAGATGGTGGGAGATGGACAGATTCCAGAGATATTTAGAAGTTCCCATTGGCAAGGTTTAATGGGAGATTCAGCAGGGGAAGTTAAGATGAAGTAGAGCTCCTAGGTGTGTAACTGGACAATTGGAGTGGGTGGTAGTGGCTTTCACTAAACCAGGGAATATTAGGGGAAAGTCAGGCTTCAAGAGTAAGATGAGTATTGGCTAAACCACACTGAGTGTTGAGGTGCCTGTGCAACCTCCTGTTGGAGGTTACAAACTATCCGGTATATATGTGTTCTGGAGCTCAGGAGAGATTTCTGAACCAGGGATCAACATTTGGGAATCTTTGACACATAGATGGCAACTGAAGACTCAGCTATGATAGATACTATTTAGAGAAAGAATGTAGAGTGAGAAGAGAAAGAAGAGCAGAACCAAAGCTTCAGGGACCTCAATGTTCGATGGGCAGGTAAAGAAGGAATGACCCTTTAAAGGAGGTTTAGCAAGAACTAGCCAAGGATATAAACTAAAACTCAAGAAGGAAGAGATACACAAATGTTTCAAAGAGGTAACAGTCCACATTTATGAGAGATCAACCATGACAACATTTGAAGAATGTTCATTGTAGTCAGTGACATGGAGGTCGTAAGCAACGTAGAGTCATTTCAATGAAGTGATGGGGATTAAATGCATACTGAAGTGGACTGAGGAGTGAGTAAATGATGAGAAGAAAGTAGGTATGGCTTAGCTATAAAAGGATGAAAGAGCCTGGACAGGAGCTAAAAGATAAGGTATAATTGAAAGGAGATGATTTTAAGATGAATGAGACTTTATGGCAGTAAAATGCTGAATAAAAAAAAAACAGTGGAGAAGCAAATCATAAAGACAGAGTGGAGAGATTATATTCAGAAATGTTCTGAAAAGCAAGAATGAATGGAAACCAAACACAAGAGAAGGAAGTGACTTCCGATAGGAGGAAGAACAACTCCTTATTCTAACAGGAGGTTGAAAGAAAGAATGGATGTACATACACATAGGTTTGGAGGTTTGATTTTAAAAAGTTGGAGTACAAGCAAAAAAAAGTAAAGTTGGGGTGTGCATGTGTGTCTGTAGGCAGAGAAATGCCTTTAAAATGGCTTCTATTTTTTTAGGAATAGAAGTGAGTTCATTTGCTGATCCAGCAAATGGAAATGATAATAGATGTGGATTCTTATGTGAGAGAATTTTTTTTTATGAGTACATGAGCTTGTGTTCTCACAGTCTTAGCACAAAGTGAAAAATTTAGTCCGTCCGTTTTCTAAATATTAGATATGGCTTTTTTTTTCTGTTTTTGTTTTTGTCTTGTTTTGTTTTGTTTTTTGAGACAGTCTTGCTCTGTCACCCAGGCTGGAGTGCAGTGGTGTGATGTCGGCTCACAGCAACAAACAATTCTCTTGCCTCAGCCTCCTGAGTAGAGAGCTGGGATTACAGGCACCTGCCACCACTCCAGCTAATTTTTGTGTGCGTGTATATATATATATATATATTTTTTTTTTTTAAATAGATATGGGGTTTCACCATCTTGGCCAGGCTGATCTCGAACTCCTGACATCAAGTGATCTGCCTGCGTCAACCTCCCAAAGTGCTGGGATTACTGGCATGAGCCACCGTGCCTGACCTAGGTAAGTTCTTAATGGCTTTCTTTACTTAATTTAATCATTTGGCTTTGGTCTGGGTGGTGTTTACTTTTTGTTTACTAAAATAATCTAGTTTATCCACATGGACAAAAACGCAAATCACATTTTCAGAAGCAGTAAGCTTAAGCATGTTAGCAATACTTCTTTCTTTCCTGACTACTGTATTCAGGATACAGCTTCCTGGATCTTGTTGAAAGTTTCAGTAATGCCATGCTACATTTCAGTTATTACTAGAACATTTTGCTGTCAATGTAATTTCAGTAATAACTTGGATTCTAACCATTTCAAGGAGGCAGTCTCTCAAAAATATTCTGGTGCTTTTCCAAAAGTTTCAAAAGCTGAGTGTGGCCAAAATGTTGCAGGTAGCCTAGAAATTAATGTTCAAGTTTACACAAACCTCCCAAATTCCAAACTTATCATCACTTCATCTAATATTTCCTGGGGCTTACTGATTTCCTTCATATCTCCCTAACCAATGTTTTCTTGTTCCTATTTGTGGTATATCAAACACCCTTTAACTTATGGCTTTTTTTGGCTCTGGCTTCTGAAATTAGGTTTATTTTTAAGTTGTTCTTTGATTCTGAAGACTTATTAAGGCTTTAATGAAAAGAGTAACTTGATGGATGTCAAAGGAGTTTCCAGTGAAGAGTTGCCAAGGATAGGCTTGATTACAGGGTCCTGTCTATGAAAATAACAGAGAAAGGTTGAGTGCTGTAATTAACTCTCTAGGTGCCTAAGCTCACACAGACCTCCAAAAAATATAAGTTGAACCCGATGTAAGTGATTCTTCCAGGCTATCAGCAAGAAAAGCAAAATGCATAATCATAACTCATAATTTAGGAGATTTAATTTAAAAAACAAATGTTGAAATACTGTCTCCAGTTATGTGAGTGGTGACCCTCTGTTACCTGAAAAGTGAAAGCAGTTGTGTCCACACTATCCAGAAAATATTCCTTCTCCACTTCACTTTTAGAATGACACCCCCTTTTTTCCTTTTCCTATTCCTCTTTTTGATTCAAATCACTCTTTTCCAGGAGCATTGGTCCAGCTTTTTTAAGAGGGTCATCAATTTCTTTCTCACTCCATGAAATTTATCACCACATCATCATGACTGCCTTGCCACTCCTGTTATCATCCTTCTGACACGATTAACAGCATCTCAAATAAGATGTGGGGTCTACAGGACAATACACCAGGCAGAAAACTGCACACAGAAGGAGCATGTGGGAACGGAACTTCCCAGGAACCTGTCAAGACAAGAAGGGTGTTGTTCAGGAGCAATTAAAGCCGAGGAGATGAAAAACCAGGAATCCAAACTAGCAAGAAAAGACTGGATCATGCGTGTGGCTGAATAGGCAAGGGAGGAACATAACGATAAGAAACAGTGATCTCTCAGTAGGGAAGCCAAGAGTGGGTAAGGTTAAGTAGAAGGATGAATGAAGATCGTGCATGGTTGGGATGCACATTCTCCATTGCCATTCTCATGAGATATAGCATGCACAGAAGGAATATTGCATAATTGAGAATGATGCTTTTAATTATTCCCACACAAAGTTTAGTTTGACATTAAAATATAAATGTATAAATGGCATAAAGGGAGACCATAAACTAAATTCCATTTATTTCTTCCCTGAAAATTATCGCTGTACTTTGAACACTCATTTTTAAAGAACTCCCCTAGTATGCATCAAGATGGAACATGGGCCATGAAATTTACTCCTATGCCCCATTGTACTATTGTTTATTGAATACCTCCCACAGATATGTGAAATGATCCCACGTTTAGTTAGAATAACTCTTTTTAGGGCTGGGTGCGGTGGCTCATACCTGTAATCTCAGCACTTTGGGAGGCCGAGGCAGGCAGATCACTTACGGTGAGGAGTTCGAGACCAGCCTGGCCAACATGGTGAAATCCCATCTTTACTAAATATACAAAAATTAGCCAGGTGTGGTGGTGTGCACCTATAATGCCAGCTATTCAGGAGGCTGAGGCACAAGAATCTCTTGAACCTGGGAGGTGGAGATTGCAGTGAGCTGAGATCACACCACTGAACTCCAGCTTAGATGACAGAGTGAGAGACTCTGCAAAAAAAAAAAAAAAAAAAAAAAAAAAAGCAGAGAGAGAGTATAATAACTCTTGTTAGGTATCACATTATGTGGTACCCAGACCACAAGAAACTCATGACACAAAAGATTGTGACATTTGTTCTTTTTTTTTTTTTTCTTTCCCAAAACAGAGTTTTGCTCTTGTTGCCCAGGCTAGAGTGCAATGGTGTGATCTTGGCTTACCGCAACCTCTGCCTTCCTGGTTCAAGGGATTCTCCTGCCTCAGCTTCCTGAGCAGCTGCGATTACAGGCATGCACCACCAGGCCCAGCTAATTTCGTATTTTTTGTACAAACGGGGTTTCTCCATGTTGGTCAAGCTGGTCTCAAACTCCTAACCTCAGGTGATCAGTCTGCCTCGGCCTCTCAAAGTGCTGGGATTACAGGCATCAGCCACCGCGCATGGCCCATTTGTTCTTTTTGAAGTCTTGATTTTAGATTGCATATAGAAGAGAGACCAAATTGCACAGAAAAGGGCCTTTCACAAAAGAAAGAAAATCTGTCATTTGTCATTTCTCTGGTTCAATGTCCCTTCTCCTCAAAGTATTCTCCCTTCCTCTCCCTATCTCTTTCCAGAACAAACCAATTTTCCCTCCATCTCCTACTTCTGGTACCCAGCTCAACTTTCCCAAGCCTGGACACGTTATCTAAGTTATGAAGGTTGATGCTCATCCCCAAGAAGCTTCATTAGCCCATGCTCCCAACAAATGGGGATCTCTGCAGGGAGGAAGGCAGCTAAGCAACATCAAAAGGCAGCACGTACCCAAAGGAAAAGCACAGACCTCTGAACAGGAGACCAGCATGAAATGTATGGATCAAGGAAAGCCTCAGGGAGTACTGGGCCTAGATTGATGAAGAGATTGGAACCAGGAGGACTCACTCAGATGCGCAAATGAAAAAGGAGGCTACACTGGGGCAGAGAGGAAGTAGAAATGAGCAAAGATGAAGGAATAAGCATAGACTCTCTCCAGTCTGACTAGAACAGAAAATACGTCCAAAAGTAATAACAATTAGGTAGGTAGTCCCAACCCCACAGGCACCGTATGCCAAGTGCAAAACCTTAGAGGGCAACTGATGTCAAAACCAGAAGAGACAGGGATGGTCCCTGAGCCAAGAAGGTCAGACAAGATAATTATTTACCATGAGAGTTGAAGCTAGTCGGATAGCCAAGAGGTTAGGAACAAACTCTGGAATGGGTCAATGGTTTTACATTCTAAGACTAAATTGGGGTACAGGTGATAGTTAATCTTATACTTCCACTTGGCTGGGTCACGGAGTGCTGAAATTAAACATTATTTCAGGGTGTGTCTGTGAGGGTGTTTCAGGATGGGATTAGCATTTAAACTGGCAGATTCAAAAAAGCAGATGGCTATTTTTCCTCAACATAATAATAAAAGTTTTCCTCAACATAATAGTAATAATAATAATAATAACAACAACAGACTTGAGTGTTCTCTCCAGCCCCTTGCTCCTTTATTTTCTGGTCCGGAATCTTTTTTAGTGGATAGTTCTTTAACAGCACTACGGTAGACTTAGAAACAAAACAAAGCTAAATTTAAAAAACAAAAACACCTTTCAAACTTTGATCAGAGAACCAAGAAAAATAAGTATTTCAGAGACAAGCTGGTAGAAAAAGAAGGCTGGGCTGCTTTACATAACTAATGCTGACTTCAGAATGACGTGGAAAGACAGTTAGGGTTTGCTAAGAATCCAGAGACGTCATTAGGGTCTATACTGTAATTTACCTAATTAGGCCCCAATAATTAGTGTTGTTGAGTATAGTAGAGAAGTAATAGGACAAAATGCTGGTGTGCAAAGCCCCATGAAAGTAATACAGTTTCTGCTAGTAATGATAATGTTCCTTTTTATTATTAAAGATACAATTAAAAGGATTTGTGTTTTTCTCTTTTGCATGAGGAAATAATAAATATTATATTTGATATTCTGATTTTCCATATATAGTGATACTGGAAATTTAATTAGCTATACTTTTTAATGAATGATAATAAATGATGGCAATGACAACTTAAAGTTGCTAAAACAGACTATGAACTCATTATTTGACTGGAAATACAGTACTGGTAGTCTGTTAACCTAAGCTGCCAAACATATATCTACCATTTTTTTGAAGGTCAGGCATACACTGCTTAAAAGTAATATTTGCCTGCTATGAAATGACCGCTGGCAAAAATACTGGGAATGGAGTGATTCTTAGTGATTTAAAAGAAAAGAGGGTGAGAGGAAAGGAAAGGATAGGGAGAGCAGAATGCCTTTTCTGGATGACTCTTTATGATCACATTTACTCATTAAAGTCTAATAGCCAAAATCAAGAGCATTCAGTGACTGGTTGAGGTTGACTATGGTTTTGATCACAATGATCATGATGACAAATACAACCTTCTTTCTAATCCTCAAGAGGTATATTAACAGGAAATATCATCATCTCCAATTTGCAGGCAAGGGAGAGTAGAGGAAGTTTAAAATGTTGATAACAATTCTCTCTTTTTAAAATTATTTTATTTTTTAAAAAACGTTCTGGGGTACACGTGCAGAATGTGCAGGTTCGTTACATCCATAAATATGTACCGTGATGGTTTACTGCACTTAACGACCCATCACCTAAGTATGAAGCCCAACATGCATAAACTCTTTTCCCTAATTATCTCCCACCACCCCCCGACCCTGCCCTCCCACTACAGGCCCCAGGAAGTGTTGTTCCCCTCCCTGTGTCCATGTGTTCTCATTGTTCAGCTCCCACTTATAAGTGAGAACATGCAGTGTTGGTTTTCTGTTTCTGCATTAGTTTGCTGAGGATAATGGCTTCCAGGTTCACCCATGTTCCTGCAAAGGACATGATCTCATTCCTTTTTATGGTTGCATAGTATTCCATGGTGTATATGTAAACCAGATAGAAGACTGGATTTGACCTGAGAGCCGTAGTTTGCTGATTCTTGATCTAGATAATAACATGACTGTGTAGTTATCACATTTTCTTTATCCAGTCTATCATTGTTGGGCACTTGGATTGATTCCATGCCTTTGCTATTGTGAATAGCGTACTGCAATAAACATATGCATGCATGTATCTTTGCAATTCTCTTTTCGTCTAAGATATTATTTGTGCTGAAGGAAGAAATACATAACAATGACAAAACTTGAAAGATATCCAATAGTATCCTTTAAGATCTGGGAAATACCTTTGTAAAATAAACACTCCCTCCTGACTGCCTTCCCCCCTTTGGCTTACTATGCATCATGGTTATATGATGCACATTCTAATTATATTTCAGTATCGATCTATCAGGAGGTCATAGGTATCACTTGATTTTCCACATGCTGGTTGCAATGTCCCCATAAACTGTCACATTTTCAGCGTTAACAAAATGAGCATAAACCTGTTGCATGTGAAGACCCAGAACCTCCTACTGAAGGGATTTTAAGGCTCTAGCACAATCCATGTGATTCCGTATGAAGTGTGAGTAGCCTAGCCCTGTTAATGAGCTTTCCACTCAGAAAAAGGGCCACTGTTTGAGCAGTATTGGAGAGGAGGATGGAGCATGGGTTAATGGCAGCAGACAGAGTCCAGAGAAAGGACAGTGCTGCTAACGCCTGCACTCCTGGGAATGTCAATGTCAGGATGCTGTAAAAGCCAACTATCATGAAGATACTGCCCTACATGTAGGAAAAGGCTCAATCAATGTAAACACTCATGCTTACTCTTAGCAAATATTTTTTTTTCCTAATTGCATGGAGAACATTTCCACAGCCACATCTTTTTACCTTTGTAACAAATAAGAGTCAGAAAACTTATTTTGCCAGTGCCACTTTGAGGATGGCTCTCCAGCCATCAGGAATGTTTGAATGACACAGTGCTTCTACCCTGGGTGTCTTCAGAACATCCCTGTGGAGCAAGCAGGACGTGGTATTATCCCCAGAATACAGATATGAAAACTTCAGCTCAACGTCAGCATCACATAGGGAGTCATCAGTTATCAAAGCACTAAGGAATGCTTTCTGACTATAAACCTAGATTTCTGAGACACAAACAGAATAATAAACTACGTCTAAAAATGAATGACAATTATATAGAATTTCAATAGGAAAATTTTTATTATATATACTCAGCATGGCAAAATTAACTATTAATGTTCTCAAGTTCATTAGGATGAATAGTAAATTCAATCAACAACATATTGAGCTCTACCATGTGGAAGGCACAGTGGTATGTGCTAAGAATGTGGGAAGAGGTATCAACTACAGTCCCCCTTCATTATGAAAGAAAGAGAGAAAAGAAAGCACACATAAAAAAATAACTTTTTCAAAAAGGGGAACAAGATGTCTTCAAATTTCAAAGCATTGGATAACATCTAGACTAGGAGTTGGTAAACATTTTCCAGGAAGGGCCAGATAATAAATATTTTGGGCTCTCCAAGCCAACCCTGTTGCAACTAATCAAGTCTAAAGTTGTAACTTAGTGGCCAGCTCAAAAGCAGCCATAAATAACTTGTAATGGGCGTTGCTGTGTTCCAATAAACCTTTATTTACAAAAACCAGATAGCAGACTGGATTTGACCTGAGAGCCATAGTTTGCTGATTCTTGATCTAGATAATAACATGACTGTGTAGTTATCTTATTTTTTCTGATAATTAAGTCTATTCCTTAATTATTTATTATTTAGTTTTGAATAGGTAATGAGAATTCCTAGTACAAAATGCAAGAAAGTCCAAAGGCTATTCAGTAAAAAGTTAAAAAAAAGTTTTCCTTCTCCTCTTTAACCACTATTCCCTGCTCCTGTTACCCAGTTTATCACTTTTCCACCTATATTGCAATCAGTTAGTTTCTTGTGTATCCTCCCAGGGATACTCTAAGCTACATAAATCATGGCAGCTTTTACAAATACAACCATGATTTAATTCTCACTACAGCTCTGTGACTAGAGAGATTATCCATTATTATCTCCATTTTGAAAATGACAAAAGGGAGAGACTCAGAAAAGCCAAGTTACTTATCCAAGGCCATACAGTTAATAGCTGGGGTGCAAATTCAGTATTCTGCTTTGTAATACACTGCCTCCAAAAGGGTGACTCTTTAGTAAAATCAAACCTCTTACCAAATGTGTAATAATGCTGGAAGTTTTGTAAAAAAAAAAAAAACAGAGTGATTTAACTAGACTTATTGGTAAGTATAGCCTTAATCTCAAAAGCTGATATTTGCCCTGCTTTTTGGACTTCACTCCACTCTAGGATGTTTTCTTTCCCTTCTGTAGCCGAGATGTCTATTAGACATAAATTCTCTACACCATGGTGAAAAATAGGACTTGGCATCATCAGGTGCCATATCACGCACAGTAGAACATCAGTAAACCCCAGGGTCTTCACATACAGGTTGTAAATCCTCTCCATCTTACCTCATCATCTCTCTCTCTCTCTCTCTCTTTCTGTCTCTCTTTCCTATCAAAAACTCATGCTGATATGATTTGGCTGTATCCCCATCCAAATCTCGTCTTGAATTCCCACATGTTGTGGGAGGGACAGTGGGAAGTAATCGAATCATGGAGACAAATCTTTCTCGTGCTGTTCTCGTGATAGTGAATAAGTCTCACGAGATCTGATGGTTTTAAAAAAGGAGTTCCCCTGCACAAGCTCTCTCTCACTTTGCCTGCTGCCATCTATGTAAGACCTGACTTGCTCCTCCTCCTTGCCTTCCACCGTGATTGTGAGGCTTCCCCAACCACATGGAATTGGTTGTCCAGTTAAGCCTCTTTCTTTTGTAAATTGCCCAGTTTCGTGTATGTCTTCATCAACAGTGTGAAAATAAACTAATACACATGCTTAGCACTTTTTCTGTTTTCTTTTTTTTTTTTTTTTTTTTTTGAGACAGAGTCTTGCTCTGTCACCCAGGCTGGAGTGCAGTGGCGTGATTGTGGTTCACTGCAGTCTCAGATTCCTATGCTTAAGCAAACCTCCTGCCTCAGCCTCTAGAATAGCTGTGATTACAAGTATGCATCACATGCCCAACTAATTTAAAGTTTTTTTTGAGACAGGTCTTATTATGCTGCCCAGGCTTATCTCGAACTCCTGTATTTAAGCCATCCTCCTGCTTTGGCTTCCCAAAGTGCTAAGA
Source organism: Macaca mulatta (assembly GCF_049350105.2). NCBI lineage: Eukaryota > Metazoa > Chordata > Mammalia > Primates > Cercopithecidae > Macaca > Macaca mulatta. Next base: position 24,646,549 of record NC_133423.1, on the reverse strand, counting down.
TTACAGGCCTGAGCCACCACACCCAGCAGCACCTTTTTTAACAGCTCCTATTTTATTTCCTCTCTGGTGATCTGTGTGTTCAGCACACCAACATACCTGTGTGCTCTCTCCATGTTTCTCTGTATATCTGGACCCTGGGCATTCTTTAAAGGTTAATTCAGGTTTGTCTCATCCCAAGAAGACTTTATGAAAACGCTGGCAAAATTCACTCTCTTTTCTCTGATTACAAAACTTTCATTGTCTGAACTTGATGGTTCTACTCTGTCTGTATTGTTTAATTGTTCACATATGACTGATCTCAGAGAATATTTCTCAAAATCGAAAACATACTTTATATTCAGTAGTATACCATCTACCTCTTATGTCCAGGCTATAAGCAATTCATATGGTGAGTGTTTAATAAATTTGTGTTGAATAAATAAATTGATGGAGAAGATACTTAAACCTGCAGCTAGGAGTATATATTATCTGCCACAATTCTCTTCAAAGGTGTTGTTAAGGATACTAGCCTTCATTCATAGTGCAAAGAATGGGTATGTTTACCTGCAGGCGAGCTGGCTTGACTCTTAGAACCACTGTGAATTCTGTGGCTTTCAAATATGTCTTTTAGTGAAGGATGCTTTTTAAACCTTAAATCTTATGCAGAATCTCACACCATATAAAACAAACTATTCTGGTTGAACAGGTTGGTGAAGGATATTGAAACATTACAGTTGGCCTGCTCTCACCTGCTGTACCTGCCCCTTACTACTTCTGGGGAAGCCAAAGGCTTTAAGGGACCAGGATTTGATGTCTCTGACTCTCTCTCTCTCTCTCTCTCTCTCTCTCTCTCTGCATTAGACGCTTAGAGTTTATGGCCTACCTCTAGAATATGTAGAAGACTCATGACCTGCTAAACTCATTCTTAGTTTTATTTCTTCTTTCTTACTATTTTGTCTTTATCTCATTTTCTGTAACTGTTACTTTTTTAATTTTATTTTATATTTTGTAAGGCCTCTCAACTTATTTCTGACACAAGGCATAGAAAAGGTAGTTATATGGGTGGATCACTACAAAACTAGTTCTAGAGCTATAATATTAATTGACAAACAAGGTGCAGAAGTACTCATGAAAAAAAACTCAATAATCAACAGCTACATTTAAAACCAGTAGAAACTTTCCAGCATGTACCACCATTCTTTCATAGTAGAGGCATGGTGGAACTCTGCACAGGGCAGAGCCTCTGCAATCCATAGTACAACCCACCCCTGCATAAATGTAAGAGGAACATGGAAAAAAGTATGAAAGATTTCCTCTTAACAATTATTGCTAAAAAGCTAAAATCTTCACACTGCTATACAGAGTATTACGGTGGAAAACTTTCAAACTGGAAAATTACTCTATGTGATGATAAAAGTCAGCTCTCAAATGTGTGTTCTAATAGAAGGAGGTAGTGAAATGATAACCAGAGCAGTAGTGGATATTCCTGTTCATTTCAGTTTCTTCTCATAGATCATTATTTCTCAGGAAATTTCTGACCTCAATAAATTTCCTTTATCTTCATATTAACATTGTTCTCTACTGATTTTATTTGCCTAATGCTATTATGGTTGCCTGTCCTTTTAGTTTGCTGTGATCTTAGCATCAAAACTTCCCCAGACCTGCTTGCTGGTGACTATATAAAGTTCAGGACCAATAGTTTTCAATGGTTTTTACATGAGTGAATAGAAATGTCGATTAAAGACTGGTAATGAAATGTCACACTTTCCTGTGGTTTTCAAAGCAATTTACCAAGCGTCGTTATATGATCTTATAATGTTGAGGGCAAGTGATTGTGTCTGCATTTGCTCATGGAGCTGCGAAACCCAGGGCCCATTTCTTTCATTGCATTATGCCCCACCGAGCTGACGATAATCCTGGGAACTCTTCAGAAGTGAGTGAGGAAGCTGGTGGAAACGTTGCACTGCGGGGGGTTAGAGGTTAAGCCTGCTGCTCAGTTGTCCCACCAGGAGTCATGCAGTAGATTGGTTACTTCCAGAGATTAGTTCCTTCAGGTTGAACTATTGGGTATCCTTTTAGGTCCAACCAGAGTTTCACATTGTGGAGCTGTTGACTCAGATCCCCATTCAGAGATTGCATTCTACTGCCTGCTGGGTGAAGATCCAGGGGATGCAGGGTGGGTTTCCCCCACTGACTCAGGAAAACAAAGACTTACATTCTGCCTGCTTTGTCTGCTTCTCCCAATGACTAAGGCAAAAACCTTCCCTTTCACTTTCCACATACACCTTTTCAGTTGCCTTTCTGTTTAATAAACTAGGTCATGCCTTTCTGAGGATAAAAGCAACTACCAGCATAGGAATGTTTGAAAATACACAAAAAGCAAAAAGACAGGATCATTTAAATCATGCAAAGTTTCACTTCCCAGATTTAAGCAGCTATCATTCTTTGAATATTTCCTTCCAGTCTTTTTTCTATACAGTTACACATAACACACATATAATGAGGCCACACTGCATGCACTGTATATAATGTTTCAGGTTTTTGCCTTTACAAATACATCATGAATAGTTTTGCAGGTAAATTAATGTTCTTCACAACATGATTTCTAAAGATTTCACAGTAGTCCATGTTAAGACTTTTTTTCATTTATTAAATCATTTTCCCAAGAAATTTTCAAGTTTTTGTTATTTTAAAAAATACTATATGAATATGGCTGCATGAAAGTTGTTATATGCAAGTATCTCTGATCATTTTCTTATGATCCCATGATTGCCTAAAGGCCACGAACATTTTAAAGGTTTTGGTATATGTCCTTTGCTTGCACACCCCCTCCAAAAAACAACCAAGTTATACTCTGATCAGCAAGCATTAGCATTCCCAAAATATTCTTTTGTAATTTTTTCCCCACTTAAGTTTGCTTTCAAGGTTCATTTTTCACATAATTTTTTTCTGGATAGAAATATTGCTGGGGGTAGGGGAAGTGGTATGAGATATTTTGAACACAGCATAATTTCCGCCAAGGCCCCAAACCCTCTATGGCCCTCAGTGTTGGGGATAGGAGGCGTAGGGAAGCAAACCCATGCTTTCTTTTCCCTCCCAAACAAAAAGAGCTCCAAACCTAGATCTTGCCCCATGATCTCCTGCATTCATAAACCTACATTCCTACTAAATACAGACTGGTTTTTCCAACTGTAAAGAATCAAGTCAGATGAATAATCTCTGCACAACTAGCTCGAAATATTTTTCCTCTGCTAATAAAGAGGACAGTTTTCTTATTTTTCAAGCTGTGTAAAAGACTTAACGTTTCTATTTTTCTCAAACTGTCAAGAAAAGGATTCATTATTCCTTGCACATATACTTCTACATTTTGCTGTGAAAGTCAATATTTATTGCACTTTTTTCCTGCATTTCTTAATGGAACATGTGTGTGATTATTGAATAAACATGAATGTATTCAGTTTTGCAACACTTCTACTCCCGTAATTTGTTAGGATTTTTTTCAATCTTCTAACTCAAAACAGATTTATTTTTCTAATAAGATTTTGCAAGTTCTTCATCCATAGTATCCACTAGATTTATTTCATTTTCAAAATAGAAACTGCTGCACCTGGGCAGCAATTTTTTGATCACCCCAAATGGTTTTTAATGGTTTCTAGCATAGAACAGCAGCATGCATACTCACCAGATGTACTTCAGTTCATGCATTACATTTT